>NC_059172.1:12803439-13127660 GCF_019923935.1 Bubalus bubalis | reverse complement strand
TCCATTTGCATTTTTGACAGTCTATGCCTCAAACATTATAAAGAATGGATTTATAAACAGAGCAAAGCGAGGTACAAAGAGTACTAACTAGGAGGCTCTTGCAATATGTTAGGTGAGAGTGGATGTGATTTCATCTCTCAATAGAGATGCAAACATATAGAAAACACATTGTTGAATTATTCAGCAAATAGATTTTTTTCCCCAGTCAGTTTTCAATACAAGTCTTTAATAAGGAAAATCATTTCTATAGATTTACTACACATATTTAAAAAAAAGAAACATTTCTTTGAATGAGCATATAAAAAGTTCATCTGGAGACTTCTCTGGTTGTCCAGTGGTTAAGAATCTACTTGCCAAGGTAGGGGACTCAGGTACATCCCTGATCTGAGAAGCTCCCACGTGCCTCAGAGCAACTAAGTCCATGCGCTTCAACTTCAGAGCCTGTGCTCTATAGTCCATGAACCGCAACTCCTGAAGCCCTTGGGCCCTTGGGCCAGTGCTCCACAACAAGAGAAACCGCTGCAATGAGAAGCCCGTGCAACTAGAGAGTAACTCTGCTCGCTACAGCGAGAGAAAGCCCGAGTGCAGAGGTGAAGACCCAGCGCGGCCGAAAATAAATTTTTATTTTTTTAAAAAAAGAATACCTTCTACTTAAAAAAAAAAAAAAAAAAAACTTCATCAGGTATAATTTTAGTAAGACTGTAGATAACTCTACATGTGGAAACTCCATATTATTTAAATTATAACAGGTAAGAACAAATTTTCTTTAGGCATTTTGCCTGCTCCTATCCCTCTCTCTATTAGCTTCTATTAGATAGAGAAGAGAATGTCAGTTTTACTGCTCATTTACTAAAATATTTGTGCTTGTTCCTGACCCTGATGGAACTTGCCTTGCTAAGAAAGATGAGTATTTCCCTGCTGGCTAAAAAATAAATAAATAAAATTAAAAATAAAATCTATTTCCACTATATATAGTTTCTCAAAAGGTTCTGAGCGTCTTTGATACATCAAATTTATCTTACCTGCCACCATCATCTTATTTCAAGCCCTGAAATCTGGGCAGGGATCATGTCATATTAACAATCACTCTTGGGAATGGTTGCTGATAAAACGTCCAAAACAATTTATTACATTTGATTTAGCCGCTATGCTATTTTGGAAACTCCTTCTTAGACCTACAGGAAGATAAATGTGTGCACAAAATAAAACTTACCAAAACCTTCAAATACCAGGATTCTGATTTTCCTTATATTGTGAAGCCAGATTCCAATGTCTAAAGATATAGAGAAGCCAGGTTATTGATTCTGTTGAAAAATAGAGTGAGTAAAAGGCAGGTTTTGTATGTTGGGCTCAAAATCCAGGCTTCTGATATGTGGAAATCTACCTTACATCTCAACTGTGTGATACTAATCTCTAATCTTGAAGTTAATTGAGAAGACAACCAAACCAAAAGGAAAACAAACAAACAAACAAACAAAAAAAACATACTACCCTCTGCCTTCCAAATCATCAGATTGTCAAATGAGGATAATTCCTGTCATTACAGAGTACTGAAACTGAATCCTCTTCAAAGAGATTTTTCTTAACTGATAAAGCATAAACAGCTAAACACTTAAGAGAAAAAAATACACCAAGAATATACCAGAACTTTGCTGAGCTCCTGTACACTCAAGCCCTTTCAAAGACCTTCCTGGTCTTTGTAGATGCAGTTAACAAGACAGATGTAGTTAGCTCCTGCCACACTGATTTCCAAGAAAACAGAAACTGACAAGAGTTTGCACACGTAATTAGGACAGGTTGGAAGTGCTATATTTGGTTTGTGCAAAAGGAGAGGGAGCCAGTAATGAAGAGAAGAATAAGGTATTGAGCTCTTGCTATAAAGATTGTGTTATTTAATCCCCACCACAAACGTCTGAGACAACTGTTATTTGAGTGTAATTTTATCCAGTGAACTACGAAAAAACTAAAAGTTAGTGAGATTCATAACATATTCCATGGCATATACTGCTAATATGTGCATTTTGGATCAGGCATCTTAATTCAGCAGGCTATTTCAGAAACAGGATTGTTTAGTGTATCCTGTTTGACAAGGCTAATTTTTACAACTAGGTCTTTTAACATTACCCAAACTACACACTATTAAACTTTTAAGTTCATAAGAAAATCACTATGAAGTTAGAAAAACATTATTCTTACTCATTTCTGAGTGTAACCCCATCTCTGGTGCCCATTCCAATAGGCACATCCTTTGCTAGGGTAAATTTGGGCTGGTATAGGGTTGGAGAATATGAGGAGTGAAAAGTAAGTGATGTTTATTGGCAAGAGGGCACCTAAGAAGAAGTCCTAGACTTGCACATTTACAAATCAAATATATTTATATCTAACATATTCCAGAGAGAATCACAAATCACCCTAAGTAAATTTTTCACTCTCTAAAAAACTAACTGTAACTTAATGGCATATATCTCAAATTAGTTTAATCATTAAACAGATTGAGCTACTTATTAATACAGCTTATTCCGTTTTTTAAATTTTAAAAAATCTAGAGGAAAAATTCCTTTTACAGAGTTATGATTATGCTAACTCATTATCCATTTAACAAATATTTTGAAAGCTTATTAAGTTCTTTTCACCAACCATATTGTGTGGGAGATAGATATAAGACATTTGGAGTGATTGAAGTCTATTTGGACCATAATATAATCTCTTGGGCTGCGATCCACATTAAGCAGTGAATCCCCAATTAAATATTTCACCAATTTTTCAGCAATTTTAGTAGCACAGATATCTTTATTAAAATTTCTTTGGATTCATAATTTTTAAAAATATATAATTTTATTGTATGTACACATACCTATGTATTTCTTAAAATATATTTATATATACATCAAAATGTGCATTTTAATGAAATATTAAATAAATTATTAAGAAATCTTTAATTTAGAAAATTGATATCCTTCATAATTTTGATGAACATTAAGGATATAGAAAGGGTGTTTTCTGTGCTTCACATTATTAGTTATAAAACATATTTTGCATTTTTATAGGGTTGTATCTACATAGCTATATTAAAATAATATTATCAGAATATTTCTTGTCAGGTTGCATTCTATGACTTGAATCCAGGGATCTACATGCCCATAATCTTTTCACTGGGTGAGATTCCAAAATGTAGAAATATAAAAATATTGAGTCTAGGGAGCAACAGAGGATGAGATGGCTGGATGGCATCACCAGTGCAATGGATATGAACTTGGGCAAACTCCAGGGGATGGTGAGCGACAGGGAGGCCTGGCATGCTGCAGTCCATGGGATCTCAAAGAGTCAGGCATGCCTTAGCAACTGAACAGCAAAAACTTCTTTTACAAAACTCAGGACAACACACTTATAAGATCATTGAAAAATCTACAAGCAGTAGCAGGCGTTTATTAGGATTGTGGATTAGGAGCTCAGTTCAAACAAATAAAAGGTCAGTACTTCATTAAGTGTGTAAACATATTTCTACTTGATGTTCCTTTATTATACTATTGCCCAATATTCAGTAAAACACTGTCTTTGAGTGTTGCATAATACTAAACTAACTATATATCTATTAGTTTAAAAATAATTTAAAAATGAACACGTGTATGTCTTAATACTTACATCAATATTTTGCTCACTATGTCAGTTAGAAGCCATATTCAATAACATGGCATTAACTTCTTTTTGCCTGTGAAAGTGAAAGTTGCTCAGTCATGTCCAAGTCTTTGTGACCCCATGGACTATACAGTCCATGGAATTCTCCAGGCCAGAATACTGGAGTGGGTAGCTGTTCTCTTCTCCAGGGGATCTTCCCAACCCAGGGATCAAACCCATGTCTCCCACACTGCAGGCGCATTCTTTACCTGCTAAGCCACAAGGGAAGCCTCCTGATTTTATTTTTATTTTTGCCTGTAGTTCAATCTTAAACTCCAGCATTTTACATCTGAAGTAGTTAAGGCAAAATGTTAATAGCATCATCTGGATCCCTTGTTTATATACATGATCTTGCTGACTTCCTTGAGCCTCTAGACTTTGGAGTTGAAATGTTCTGAACCATCTGTATGGCTCTTCTTAATTAACGGGATTCCTAAGCAGCTTATATACCTAAGTTTGGGGCTGCTATTTTTAATCTCATGTTCTCTTCTATTTTGTTACTCTTTACTTGAGCAATCTCCAGGATCACTAGATGCACCAGAATAATCACACTATGAGATATTAGGAGCCCATGTTGTATAATCTTATATCAGATGTAAGGGATCTACTGATTTTATGCATATTTTTCAGGAGAAGATAAAAAATATTTATTTAATTGTTGTCACGCAGTTGCTAAGTTGTGTCTGACTCTTTGTGTCCTCGTGAACTGCAGCACGCCAGGTTTCCCTGTCCTTTGCCATCTCCTGGAGTTTGCTCAAACTCATGTCCATAGAATCGGTGATGCCATTCAAATTTCTATTTATTTATTTAATAGGGATGGAAAAAATCTAATCCACGTCTAATTGAATCAAACCCGCATCTCCCATATCTCTTGCATTGCAGGGAGATTCTTTATCCTGAGCCATTGGGGAAGTCCAACAGGCCATTAAAAGACATGGAAGGAGAGAGGAATAAGTCAAATGGCATCAAGAAGAAAAAACTATATAAACTTAGAAGATGGAAGACAACAGATATAATAGGAGAAAAGTAAAAAAGACTGTTCTTAAAAATGAAGACTCAGATAAATAAAGATAGGACATAACTAAGTGAAATGTGTGGACATTTATTGGGTTCTAGTTCAAACAAACCAGCAGTAAAATACATTGTGAAGACACCTAGAGGGAACTGAATATGGACAGGGTATTAGACTATTCTAAGAAATTACTGTTAATTTTTATTTTAGGATAATATTATTATAAATACATAGGAACATTTTAGAGAGATTCAATGTAAATATTTAGGAATAAAAAAGCTCGATATATGTAGTTTATCACAAAATAGTCCAGGAAAGCAATTAGTGAAGAAAATAGGACAAAATATCAAAAAGTGCTAGTAGGTGATGGAGTCAAGTATTTATATCTACTATTATTCTATATATTGGAAACTATCATAATTAAATAGAAGAAAATAAGAAAAATCCTAATGCCAATTACTAACAGGAAAGCAGCAATGGTGATATACATAAGTTCCTATTCCCAGTGATGGTTCTGTTCAGGAATGGAGGAAATATACATTTGCTAGAAGCATCACCTTCACACTGACTTATTGTGACTAGAAGTAGAATGCTGTACTGGAGAATACACAAAAGTGCAGGTCAAGGCTAAGATACAAGGCTAAGGAATACAAAGCATCCGGAGAATCACTTATGCTGAATCAGTATGACCAATATTCAGTTTCATCCATCCATTCATTCATCCAACAAACATTTGAGAGACATGCTTTGTGTATATCTCTGATGATATAAATATGAGAATGACACAGTTAAGTCCCTCACCAGATCAGGACGGCAGGAAGACAGTCAAACTGATACACCACAATTCTACACAAGTGTGAAATGAATAACTATGACACAGAGGAGAGGGAGTAATTAGTTTTGCCTCTACGTCTGTGGTATCTTACGCATTTATTATTGGAGAAGGAAGAAACAACCTAGGCAGAGAGAATAATAAATAAAAATATCTCCAGATGACCTACGTGATTTCAAGACGACTCAGAAATTGAGTATAAACTTTGGCTAGACCACTTAACATATGATGTTGAATAGGAAAGTTTGGATCAGACTATAAATTCTTTTGTATGTCAGATTGAGGAATTCATTTACAATTTGACATTTTATTTTAATACAATATTCAAAACATTAATGAGAATCTACTTTGTAGCACAGGCAAGTCTACTCAGCGCTCTGTGGTGACCTAAATGGGAAGGGAATTCAAGAAATAGGGGATATGTGTGTATGTGTGACTGATTCAACTTTGCTGAACAGCAGAGACTAACACAACATTGTGAGGCAACTAGCTCCAATAAAAATTAATTTGAAAATGTCCAGATTATGTCAGCTGACAGAAATCTCACAATAAGAAGATTAGCATTAATTTTATTTGTATGAAGTGTTCTCCTCCTGAAGAAATTTATTCTGTAGAGAAAGCAAATAAAAATTTTAAACTCTAAAAATGGACTGCGTTCCCTGGAGAATTGTAATATAAACACTCATTGCACTTCTCTTTCAGTTCCTCCTCTTTGGCCACAGGGGAGTGAATTCGCAAAGAAAATGTCACTTTGCCATCCTTGCTTCTCTGCACAAATTGAGGCTTTCTTGTAGAAGAAAGAATAACAGGTCTGTGGTGCCTTGCAGCCCTACAGCCTGCCCACATGTCTACACAAAGGGCTGAGAGGTAATCCGAAGACGTGACACACAGCCTCAGTTCTGCAAAAATAGATTCTAGTTAATGACCGGACTATAAACGTTGGCTCCCAGGAGATAATTATCTTATCTCCAACAGGAATAATGATCATATAGTTTGAAAATGGTTTGAAACTGGGTATATTTTAATAACTCTCAATAATAGGAAAATAAATTATATCCATAAAAGAGCATAGCCCCTACACCCTAATGTATATTTGTAAAGAATTATTAGCGATGCAAAGAATGCAAATTGTACATTTTAAATTTTCTAAATATGTGCCTATAATATACATAAACATACATATACATAGAAAAAATACACATAAATTAATACAAATAGTTTTGTTTAAGTAATGAGATTATGAGTGATTTAAATATTCTTCTTATACTGTTTTCATATTTCATGTTTTTCTAATAGATAAATATAGATAGCTTTTTAGAGGGATGTGCATGCTAAGCCACTTGAGTCATGTCTGACTTTCTCCAACTCTATGAACTGTAGCTGACCAGGTTCCTCTGGCCACGAGATCCTCCAGGCATGAATACTAGAGTGTGCTGCCATGCCCTCTTCCAGGGAATCTTCCCAACCCAAGGATCGAACCTGCTTCTCTTTACATCTCCTGCATTGTCAGGCAGGTTCTTTACCATTAGCACCCCCTGGGAAGCCCAGAGAGATAGACAGACAGACTGACAGACAAAATCACTGGTCTTAATGGATAACAGAGATAAAAGAACAGAAGCAATTAATTTTCAACGAAAAAATATTATGGAAGGGGGGATTCCTAGTTGGTAATAGTATATGGGTTAAATCTAATACTCCAATTTTCTGAATTCTGAACTGTTCTCTCAATAGCCTATTTGCCTGGGGCAGGGCCACAGTCCAAAATATGCCCATACAAGATCTGTAGCCACCCAGGAAATGAAGTTTTTGCTTTACCTCCATGATTTATAAGCCATGAAGGTTTCAGGAAAACGATAAGCAAAATGATGTTACTCTTCAATTAACCACCCATTAAATTCTCCTCCTCTTCTTCCCTTCATTCTTCCAACAAATATTCATTAATGATTACTGTCTGCCAAGCACTAGGCTAAGGTCCACAATCAAACTGATGATAAAAGATACAAAGCCACCCCCACACACATGGTACAGAATCATTCAAGAGGACAGATTGAAATGAATCCCAGGAATAAGTGTCAGAAAGCAGAATTTCAACTCAGAGTGCAAAAGTTAGGTGATTTTCTTCCAAATACACAATATTGAGATTGGCAGTTGTCAGAGCCATCTGGAAAACTCTTGACAAGTCTGACCACTGAGGTGTCATATGCCTCGGCGTGGCCGGCTGGGAACCCACCATCTATTAAAGTCCAGGTCTATTATCTGTGCTGCCATTCAGTGGCTTTACCATAATAGCACCTTTTCAGCTTTTTCTCATTTGAGAGCACCCTTACCAATAGCCAAGGCAAAACTGGATGTGCCAAGAGGCAACTGGCCTCTTGAACTGTGGCGGAATCCCCCTTCCATTGAATGTTAGGTGCGTTAATATGTAGGTTCCGTTGCTTGTTTCTGTTTAATTGCACATAAAAAGAAGAAAGGCATCCAGAAGGGAGAAACAATTGCCTAAGGTGAGTCTCCCTCGGATCTGCAGAAATATATTTAATTATGAGTGAGGCAATTTATATTCAAATGAGAACTGGGCTTCAATACAAAAAGCAGTAAGCAAAGAGGTGGGGTAAGGGACAAAAGTCCAAGAAGACTTTAATCTAAAAGAGGCAGATGCCACATTCTACTAAGAAATAAAGAACCAGGGAAATGAAGAAAGAGGCAAGCCTGGACCCAAAGTGCCCCAAGGAATGAGAAGAATGAGAAAACAATGTAAATTGCTTTCTTTCCATTTCACATTCCTTTCTTTGGCCTCTGCAGACTAAAAGGCTAGTGGTACTGAAAATAGCTCCATTCCACAAGTGCTGCATTAATTTTGTGATTTCTAAGAGCCTCTCTTTTAGAAAACCTATCCTAAAAGCAGCATTTATTTTTTACAGGTGAAGAGCAGAATGACAGAGCTGTTCATTTCTTAAGATTACCTACCTTGTGGAGCCAACTCTGGTAAAAGTGCATGTCGGATAAGAAGTGCAAGTTTCGGGGTAATGAATACCTCAGACCAAAAAGAACAGACATTTTAGATACAAATATTTCAAACATGGGTTAAACATTTCCTTGGATTTCAAATTACGCCAAATACAATTTAACCTTTTCAATGATTATTATGAAGATAAATGAGTTCATTGAGTCATAAACACAACTAGCCTAAAGAGCTATTCCCAGTAACCAAGACACTAATTTCTAGCTTAAAAATTAAATTAGAAATCTTTATTTTCCTAAGTTAAAAAAAAAATCAGTGATATGCCTAAAAGTCAATATTTCTGTACATCAAGACTGTTATGAATAGAGACAAAATGAGAAAGAAGGTTAAGAGGAAGTTTATTTTTTCCTCATATTACTTTTATGATTTTTCCAGCACATCCCTCTCTGTACATTTCCTTCTGTATACCCCAGCGTCTTGTACACGCATACACACACATTAACTCATACACTCAAACTTTATTCCCCATCGCTGTGGGACCTTGTTCCTAGGACTTTCTACAACAGTGAAGAAAAGAAAGAATTATTATCTGACTGGGCTCACCTCTTTTGGATTAGTAACTCCCAAGTAACTTGTCACTTGCACTGTAGTTAAATATAGCCTGCATATGGTTCAAAACATCTGTGATTTTACATTCCTGCATAAATTATTTTGTACAGTGGAGTTACTGCAGAAAGTACCCTCCCATCTCCATGGTTACCAATCCTTCCTGTCGAGTTCTGAATTCCCATGTACTGTTAGTACAATCACAGACATGTAGAAATAAAATTCAGAGACACACATTTCTTAAGCCAACATGATAATGGCCGGTGGTACTGGTGGTTAGCAGGAAGTTAGCAGTTGAAGAGGATTGATTGCTTTCGATTTCCTCAGAAATTAACATTGAACATGTTTAGTCTCTAAGTCATGTCCTACTCTTTTGCGACCCCATGAACTGTATAGCCTGCCAGGCTCTTCTGTCCATGGGATTTCCCAGGGGAGGATACTGAAGTAGGTTGTCATTTCCTTCTCCAGGTGACCTTCCTGACCCAGGGATCCAACCCAAGTCTCCTGCATTGGCAGGCAGATTCTCACCACTGTGCCACCTGGGAAGCCCAACACTGGGCATAAGATAAGCATTTTGCATAAATAATACAGAATAAAGTTAAATAAAATAGCTACATTATTCAAGAGTGGTTAAAGATCCTTTCATTGGACTTAAGTCCACTTGAAGTCATTGTTCACAGCTTTTGATGTTCAAGCTTATCTCAAAAATCTTTAAGGTACATAGTCACTTTCTTCTGGAATTGTTTCCTCATGTTCCTGCCTCAGAGTCCCTGACCTGGGTACATACAAGCAGAGATAAAAAAATAAGTTTAATAAATGAAGAATTCAAAAGGCATAATAAATGTGGAGAAGGAATTTAAATACTCACCGAAATAGTTAAATAATATCTATGTCCTCCTAATTGTTCTCAATATGAAATTTAGTTTTCTCTTTAGTCGTCCTGCCTAAAACCAGCTGGGTTTCCTTCCTTCCAATAGAGAAATGCAAGATAAAACCCAGTGATCCCACAATGCTCTAAGGTTCATCCGGAGATACACACACACACACACACACACACACACACAACTATTGCTCTTGAATGATACTTACACAAAAGGTAAGAAAAGACTGTTGTGCTTTAAGAACTTTTAATGACAGATGTTAACTGAAGGGCAGGGTTGACAAGGGGTAATTCAGGGTTGAGGAAGCACAGTGTTGAGGTAAACAACTGAAAAATTAAACCTGTATTTATATTGGATCCTTGTGAATGGAGAAAGCCTTTTTAATAGTGTCCCATTTCCTAAAACATACTAGATACTTTGTATCATAAGTTGACATCTTTTAGTAATTAAAAGAGAGGAAAATTGCACAGTTCAGCTACCTGAGAAGGATGAATCAATTTCATTGGAGTGCAAATTTGTTTGTTTTGTTTATTGATTACTTACAAGGAAAATTCACCCTCATCTATGTCTCATTTGATATTCTTTCTCATACTGGCAGAAAAACATGACATGTATTAATAGAAACTTTTCTTCAGTCGGAGATATAGCTGCACATAAAACAGATTCAGTGGCTTGAGAGAGTGAAGGATGCTGAAACTTACAGGAAAGCTGGGAAAATTCTTCCATATCTTTAATCCTTTACTTGGATAAGTATCTTAAATACACAAGGGGACATTAACACCTATAAGAACTTGGTAAATTATAAAAGATAACTATTAAAATGCATCCATAAACTGGCAGAAAGGTAAACAGGACAAAGGCTAAATGTAAGAACCAATACATAAAAAATAAAACACTTAAATTGGGTTATATTTGGAGGAAATGTGCCAACTCCATTTAATTTAAGCCTCAGATTCACAGCCTCAAGAGGAGTGTCTTGGGCCATTTTGGCTGCTGTAATAAAATACTACAGACTGGGAACCTTATAGAAAACAAATTTATTTCTCATAGGGAGGCTGGAAAGTCTGAAATCAAGACACCAACACAACTGCATTCCGGTGAAGGCTCTCTTGCTGATTTATAGCCCACAATTTGTCACCATGTCCTCACATGGTAGAGGGGATTGTGAGCTCGCTTGAGTCTCTATCATAAAGGCTCTAATCCCATTCATGAGGGCTGCACACTCATGACCTAGTAACATTCCAAAGGACCCACTTCCTATTACATCACCACATATATATGCATGCTAAATCACTTCAGTCATGTCTTGACTCTGTGCAACCCTATGGAAGAGAAGTCCCACCAGGCTTCTCTGTACCTGGGATTCTCCAGGTAAGAATACTGGAATGGGTTCCCACTTCCTCCTCCAGGGAATCTTCCTGACCCAGGGATCAAACCTGTGTCTCTTATGTCTCCTGCATTGACAGACAGGCTCTTTACCCCGATGCATGCTTAAAAGAGGCTTCCCAGGGGGTGCAGTGGTAAAGAATCTTCTAAAATAATCTCTCTCTATACACACACACACACACACACACAAACAGTACTGCTGAATTTACATACTAAATGAAAGAAGTAGCAAAAATGAAAAGTGTAAAGGTATATTCCATAAAAAGTACAGAATAGAAAAGTTGTTAAATATGAAAGATCTAATATGGGGTAAATATGATATTAAATAGGCAATCACTGGAAATTTTTAAATAACTAAAATTTTTAATAAAAAGCAATCATCCACAGAACATCTAAAAATTTTCAATGAGAAAAGATAAACACATTATAGAAAAACTGCAAATTATTAAGGACAGAGAGTACCTTAAAAAAATAATAATGATATGAACAGCTAACTTCTCAAAAACTATCAAAACTATAGAACCATGCAGTGATACTTTCAATAATAGGCTGAAAGGAAACCAAAGAGAAGCTAGGATTGCAAACCCCACAAATATATATTTTAAAAATAAGAGTGACAAAAAGTCTTTAGACAATAATGCAGATGTCCCTTACATACGACTGAGTTCCATTCCAAGCATGTGTTCATAGGTTCAATTCGTTCACAAGTCCATCAAAGTTAGCCAAGGTACCCAACTAACACAATCAGCTATATAATATTGTACCGTAATAGGGCGACAATACTTTTCATACTAATAATAGATCTTTTAAAAAAAGCACAAAAAATAAAGCAAACATTTCTAATCATACAGTGCAGTGCCTTGGAAAGTGCAATAGTACAGTACAACAGCTGGCATATAGGGGCTGCTGCTGCTAAGTCACTTCAGTCCTGTCCGACTCTGTGTGACCCCATAGACGGCAGCCCACCAGGCTCCCCCATCCCTGGGATTCTCCAGGCAAGAACACTGGAGTGGGTTGCCATTTTCTTCTCCAATGCATGAAAGTGAAAAGTGAAAGGGAAGTCGCTCAGTTGTGTCTGACTCTTAGCAATCCCATGGACTGCAGCCTACCAGGCTCCTCTGTCCATGGGATTTTCCAGGAAAGAGTACTGGAGTGGGGTGCCATTGCCTTCTCCGGGCATTTAGGGGCAGGCATCAAGTGAACAAGCAAGAAGAGTTACTGACTGGATGTGGAAGAGGAGGTGGGAGATGGCAGAGCTGCAGAATCATCAGCAACAGTAGATGGAGGGCAAGCTGCACTTTCACTCAGGCCTGACACTGTCGGCGTGCACACTCATGTCTTTGAAAGCTCACAACTTGAAGGTCCTATATAGGGGACTGACTGTATGTGTCATGCCACAAAGAGATTAATCATCATTAAAAAAATTTCTAAAGAATGGACAGAGATTTTTATCTATATTTTTCAGATACTACAATTATAATAGCTATATTTGGGGAGATGTAATAAGCATTCAATAATATTTTTGAATCAATCAATTCATCAACCATGAACTTCAGGTGGAAAGGAAGTGAGGTTATATGAAAAATCAGAGATTTCAATGAAGAAATAAAAAAGCAAATGACTTTGTTTATATGTAAGTAAAACTAATAAACTGTAACCATATAAAACAAATATGTGAATTGTGGACTCATAAAAAATAATGATAAAACTAAAATACATGGCTATAGCTATCATAATGGGTTGGTCTGAGTTAAAATACTATAAGGTCTTTTAATGTTTAGGTGGATAGTAAAGATATTACAATGCTTCACAGTTGATATGCACACAATTTAAAATTCATAAAGTGATCATTTAAAAAATGAATAACACAATCAAACCCCACAGATATGAAAATACGGAATGATAACAACAGAAAATCAACGCGGAACAAAATAAAACAGCTGAAAAATACAAAGGAGGGAAAAAACAGAAAATTACATTCACAAAACATGACAAATGGAGGGTATGGAATCTGATGGCAGAAATAAATCCAGATGTTTAAGAAATTGTAACAAATGTAATTTGACTCAGTATCCAGATAAAAGGCAGCTAGACTAGGAAGGAAAAACCCAATTCTGCTGTTTACAAGAAACACACTTAAAATATAAGAAAACAGACATGTTAAAGGGAAAAGATGAAAAGAAGATGCCAGGTAAATATTTTTTAAAAAAATTGTGATATGATTGGAGGTAAGTAGAAAGTAGGTCAGGTTTTGCACTTTTTGACTTTGCTCTAGGATTTAGGCTTTATTTACTCATTATAGCCTTTAGTCCTTTGTGTTGGCAACATTTACATGCATTATTGGAACTGAAAGACCTATAAAGGTTTATCTCTAAACTTAAGTTTTGTTTGGCCGTAAGAAAAACATATATTTTGTGACATAACCATGAAGACACTGTGATACATGCTTTGAAACATTTAAAATAGTACTAAAGTATACTAACTTGTCTATGAGTGTTTCATTAGGAGGTAGTAAATATTTTTCTTTTTTTCTTTTTTTTTTTTTAAAGAGGCTTTTCAGGGCAAAATTTAATAGTACGAAGAGGTTTACAAAAATAGATTGATGCTATTTTGGGAAATAATACTGTAATTTTTTCTCAATTCAGTTTTGATAAATTGTACCTGATTATACAAAAATTATTTCAAATTCAAACTTGACTATATAAAAAAAGGGAGAGATGAAATGAACTCAGCTAGATGACAGATATGGTAAAATATAAGAATGAAAAAAATTCTACCTAGGGCACTTATTTCATGTCCAGATGTAAACACCACTTTCAGTTGATAACTCATATTCCTCCCATCACAGGTCTGGAGTCAATCATGCAGTACAAAGCCACACAGTCAAAATCTTTGTTTTGATGCAACACAAAAAAGTTGTTTCTGTTTCCTTAAACTGCCAACTGGTTGTCTACTTTTAATATTTTTCAGAATAAGACCCACTTAAGCATATTAGAAGTTTGGCCATTCCTTTCTCCGGGGATCTCCCCAACCCAGGAATTGAACTCAGGTCTCCCACATGCAGGCAGTTTCTTTACTATCTGAACCACCAGGGAAGCCCACTAAGGTTGGCTAGTCTCTTTGATTTCAATGTACTTTTATCTGCTTCATTCATTCATGTATTGTTGTTTAGTCGCTAAGTAGTGTCCAACTCTTTTGTGACCCCATGGATTATAGCCACCAGACTCCTCTGTCCACGGAATTTTCCAGGCAACAGCTGGAGTGGGTTGCCATTTCCTTCTCCAAGGATCTTCCTGGCCCAGGGATTGAACCCGCATCTTCTGCATTGGCTGGCAGATTCTTGACCACTGAGCCGCCAAGGATATCAAAACTTTTCTCATCTAACTTACTTAATACCTTGCACAATAGTAAAATACATACACATAAGCTTAATAATAGAACAAATTATAAAATAGACAATTGACAAGAAAAATATAGTGACAATTGACAAGAAAAAAAAGTAAATCTTGTTAGAATTCTTATAGCTGAAACATAACAAGTTTATTATTTCTCATCCCAAGTGGGAAGACATTTTACCAAGAAAATCTCATGTATGCTAATCTTCCATGGTGTCTTAATTTAATAATGATGTGATAAACGTGTATATTCTACACATATACTAAGTGTTCAGGTGACACATGATGTCTCTTGAATGATTTCATTGTTGGTTGACTGAAAAACCTGTAGCCATATTATATAAAATTCTAGTTTTTATCTATTAGTATTATAATTAAACTGACTAATATGTATTTTAATATCAAAAACAAACTTCTATAGTTGTTATAACCAATCAAAACAGATTTTAAGGTAAAGAGCATCAGCAGAACTAAGAAAAAGTTGATATATAAATATCCAAGAAGATATAAAATTAAAAACTTATATGAATCTAATCACATACATATACATACACAAGTATATATATATACATATACATATTCATATACATAAAATAATATATATGAATTATACACAAAAACTCTCAGAGAACTAAAAAGGGAAATAATCAAATTTGCTGTCAGTTTGGACATTCTCTTATCCCTCTCATTAACTGAAAGATAAAACTGGTTTAAAAAAATGCAATCAAATTTAAAGAACATGATAAACACACCTGCTACAATGGATTCTATAAATTCTGCATCTAGTAACTGTAGAGTACACATTCTTTTCAAAAATGTATATATGCATACCGTATTTGCCAACCTACTGAGCCACAAAATAAGTCTCAATACATTTTGAAAGCTTGGTATAATACAGACTACAAAGATTTCTCTGCACAGTACAATTACACTAATAAATAGAAATAACTAACTAGAAAAATGCTTGGAATTTCAGAAATACTTGGATAAACCATTCTCTGGTCAAGGAGAAGATAAAAAGAATAATAATGAGAACGTTTAGGGCCTAATGATTAATAAAACATACATTGAAATCTGTGGGATGCCACAAACACTATTAAGAAGGACATTTATAGTCTAGCATACATCAGGAAAGAAAACTTTTTTCATCCTAAAAATTAAGAAGTTATTAAGTAAACAATAGAATAATAGGAAAGAAATTTGAAAGGATATTTAGAAGGAAAACTGATCAAATAAAAAGTAAACATCTGATCAGGAAGATAATGTCTCTGCTGGCCAATGAATCTTTGTCAGATTCATTGTACTTAGACCAGCCTTTAGAAACCACTAGAATAAACAGTTTTATATGGTTTTCCAACCCTTTAAAGTTATAATGATGAGACATATCCCTATTCACACATTCTAGGTCACCTGACTGGAAATTCTGTGTTCCAATGTGCTATGTTCTTAGGTTGGAAGCCTACACAATTTTCTTTAGAAAAGAAATGTGCATGACATCACATGGAACTTGTAAGAAACTGATATTATTGTACCCCCACCTTAATCTTTTTTTAACTCTAAAAAAATAAAACACATTCAGCAAAAAATTCCTCCTCTCTCAACTTTGTAACCAATTATTTTGTAATTAATTAAATGTTTCAAGGAACAAAATAAGGAAATGTGAATAAATATAGGGAGCACTAAGGGCCAGAATGCACCGTTAGCCTCAAGGTGTTGCTCAGAAAGGAAGACGATGCTATAGGTGCTTTTTTGAGATTTATTTACTTTATAACTTCTTGTTTTGAAATAAGTTTAGGCTTACAGATGAACTGCAAAAATGGTATAGACTGTTCCCATCACCCTTCACAGTTTCCCTTTATGACTGTTCCCATCATCCTTCACAGTTTCCCTTTATGTTATAAATGTATGTAACCATGATATATTAATCAAAACTAGGAGAGTGAAAAAGTTGGCTTAAAGCTCAACATTCAGAAAACTAAGATCATGGCATCTGGTCCCATCACTTCATGGCAAATAGATGAGGAAACAGTGGAAACAGTGTCAGTCTTTATTTTTGGGGGGCTCCAAAATCACTGCAGATGGTGACTGCAGCCATGAAATTAAAAGACGCTTACTCCTTGGAAGGAAAGTTATGACCAATCTAGATAGCATATTGAAAAGCAGAGACGTTACTTTGCCAATAAAAGTCCATCTAGTCAAGGCTATGGTTTTTCCAGTGGTCATGTGTGGATAGGAGAGTTGGACTGTGAAGAAAGCTGAGTGCCGAAGAATTGATGCTTTTGAACTGTGGTGTTGGAGAAGACTCTTGAGAGTCCTTTGGACTGCAAGGAGATCCAACCAGTCCATTCTAAAGATCAGTCCTGGGTGTTCTTTGGAAGGAATGATGCTAAAGCTGAAACTCCAGTACTTTGGCCACCTCATGTGAAGAGTTGACTCATTGGAAAAGACTCTGATGCTGGCAGGGATTGGGGGCAGGAGGAGAAGGGGACAACAGAGGATGAGATAGCTGGATGGCATCACTGACTCGATGGATGTGAGTCTGAGTGAACTCCGGGGGTTAGTGATGGACAGGGAGGCCTGGCGTGCTGCGATTCATGGGGTCACAAAGAGGAGGACACGACTGAGCGACTGAACTGAAACTGAAGACATCAATACTGGAAGAATCCTACTGTCTGGATTCCAGACTTTGTGCCTTTCTCTGTTCATGACTTTTTAAAATTATCTAAATAAATAAATATTTTTGTTAAAACGTTCACTGAGAGCCTGTTTTAACTTGATCATCAGTTTCACGCCTTCTGCCAAGTACATAATTACTGTGCTCACCATGTACACTGGAGGTATCTTTCTAGTCTCAAGTTTTCACCATTTCTATAGCTTAATATTTCATGATTTCAATTTATTGTTCACTGTCTTTTCCACTCAGAGGATGCTATTCCTCAGAGACAGACTAACCTCTATATTTTCTTTTTCTTTTCTTTTTTTTTTTTTTTAAATTGAGGTCTGAACATTATTGTACAGACTGCTGGAATGAATTTTCCAAGCTTCTTACAAAGTCTCTATGGAAGCAATAGAAATCACTCTAGTATATCAAAATGCTGTGGTTCTTTATTTCTTTGTTTTATTTTGTGGAGAAAGAAAATAACCCATCCAACAGTTTCATAAACGAATATTTGCTTTAAAATTAACAATCCAACATTAGAGCATTTGGTTCTATAGAGAATTGCTTCATTTCCTGTAAATTCTCAGTTGGTGTATATGTCCACGTTGTACTATTTTACAGTAGCATTAGGCTAATCTGTTGTTTTTCCTCAAGTATATAAAGATTTTATGATGATATGCAAAACAGGCTCCTGGGGCTAAATGTTTTTATTGACAGATAAGAAGATTTTCCTCCTGTAGAAAACTAGACAATATCTTGTATGATAATGTGTTTTAAGACAGGTGGATAATATAATCATCGCAATACTTTTGGAGAGGGAAATGGCAACCCACTCCAGTATTCTTGCCTGGAAAATTCCACGGACAGAGGAGCGTGGTGGGCTGCAGTCCATGGGAACACAAGGAGTTGGACACAACTGATCGACTGAAAGCAAGCATGCACAATACTTTAGGAAGGCGCTTTAAAGGCAGGTGAAGGCAGAAAGACTAGAACCGAGGCGATTTCAGATAGAGCATCAGGTAGGAGGCTGGTGAAATGAGGAGCATCAGAACTAGATCAGTGGCAGTGGGTTTAGAGGTGAGTGTTTGAAATAGAGATTTTCAAAGAACAATGAGTAGACTTAAGTGTCTGTTTAGAAGGCTGCCGGAGGGACTTCCCTGGTGGCCCAGAAATTAATTTCTACTTTGTACTTAATGAATGTAGATGTCTGTCTGAAATCGGAATGGAAATATCCAAGAAACTGTTGACTTAGTCATGTATAACCCTAATTGCTCTGGACAAAATATGGCAGGTGATTCTCTGCTTAAAACCTTTTTAAAACTTTCTAGACAGTTTTCCAGACACACACTTCTCCCCACCACACACACACACACACACACACACACACACACACACCCAGTTATAGTTGGCGATTACAATGGCTGAAGGTCTAAACCTCCTTCTTGGCCAAGAAAGGTATATTTCAGCAGAGTCATCAACCATTTTTTCTGGGATGAGGCATGTCAGGTTGATCTTCATACATCACTATCCCAATCGCAGTGCATGATCTGACATATTTGTTGCATTCTCACAATCCCTTTCTCCTTTACATCTTTTTAAAAAGTGTCTTATTCTATTATCAAACATAGCAATGCATTGGATTTTCTCTGAAAGACATAAAACATATCAGTGTAAGGGGGTAGAGAGTGAATTAAAATAGGTTTATTTTTACAGACTTGTATAACATGCACTTTAAACACTGCTTTAAGATTTCGTTAGGCATTTGAAAAATATACTTGCTTACACATCCATTCGGCAAATATTTATTCAGTTCTTCCAAACACTCCAGTTTGTTTTGTTGTTTTTTTAACCAGACACTTAGAGGGAACAAATGAATGCTAAAGAAATGGGAGGTAGATTAAGAGCTCTGGTTATTTGTGGTGCTGGTGGTAATAGGGCTGGGTAATGAGTCCCAGACAAGACATATTGAAAATGTGTGTTATTGGCCTGACATCTAGGATAATATGTCCAGTAGGGTGAGATAATTTGGCTCTGTGCATAAACATATACATAGTAATGTGTTCCTATTTAAAGACCACTTAAATGACCTGCCATTGAAAGGGAGGAGATGTGTATGCAGCAAATAATTACAGTAGAATATGGCAAGTACTATGCTAAAACTATGACACAGAATACACCAGGAAAGCAGAAGAGGTCACTGAATCCGTCTCTAAGGAAGAGTTCTAAGAAATGGTTATGCTTGAACAGAGTTTTGATGAATGAGTTGAATTAGGCAAATAGAAAGATGGTAGGTGAACTAAAAAAGACATCAAGGAATTGCAAGACATTTCAGGTGATCAGCAGTGAAAGATAAGTCAAGAAACTGGTACAGTCAGTCATATGGAGATGTTAAGCCACTAAAAACCATACCACACCTAAGGACCCAGGAGGAAGGTTCTTACCAAAAGTTTCTTGATGAAGGAAGTGGCCTTAAATGGTCCTGCAAATATCAATAACCATATCACAGTTCTCAAATCTGGCTAAAGTATATATTTAGCTATTAACTTAACAAGTAATTTTGATGTGTAATTCGATTTAGAAAGTATAGGTTTAAATATAAGCTCCTGCTTCTTTCTTCACAGGTAATTTGGACCATAACGCTTTCACCCAATCTACAGTCTTCTCAGGAATGGACAGAATGGAATGGTAAAAACAAACAAACAAACAAACACAGCTCTCTAAATGGGACACTAATAAAAATTAGTTGAGACAACTGAACTCTCTCATTATACTGTAACTATGCTATGCAATAACATAAGTTTATTATTAGCAGTTCAGTTCAGTCACTCAGTCGTGTCTGATTCTTTGTGATCCCAGGGACTGCAGCACACCAGGCCTCCCTGTCCATCACCAACTCCTGGAACTTGCCCAAACTTACGTTCATTGAGTCAGTGATGCCATCCAACCATCTCATCCTCTGTCATCCCCTTCTCCTTCCGCCTTCAATCTTTCCCAGCATCAGTGTCTTTTCCAAAGAGCTAGTTCTTCTCATCAGGTGGCCAAAGCATTGGAGTTTCAGCTTCAGCATCAGTCCTGCCAATGAATATTCAGGACTGGTTTCCTTTAGGATGGACTGGTTGGATCTCCTTTCAGTCCAAGGGACTCTCAAGAGTCTTCTCCAACACCACAGTTCAAAAGCATCAATTCTTCAGTGCTCAGCTTTCTTTATAGTCCAACACTCACATCCATACATGACCACTGGAAAAACCATAGCCTTGACTAGATGGAACTTTGTTGGCAAAGTAATGTCTCTGCTTTTTAATATGCTGTTTAGGTTGGTCATATCATGGCTGCAGTCACCATCTGCAGTGATTTTGGAGCCTAAAAAAATTAAGCCTGCTTCTGTTTCCCCTGTTTCCCCATCTATTTGCCATGAAGTGATGGGACAAGATGCCATGATCTTAGTTTTCTGAATGTTGAGCTTTAAGCCAACTTTTTTACTCTCCTCTTTCACTTTCATCAATCATTATTAGTACTATGTGTAACAATAGTAAAGAATCACAGAGAGAAATAGCACAAATGTTAAGTTATAAGGTCACAAAGACTAAAAGTAAATGATCAAACTTTAACATAAACAAAATTTAGGGAAGAAAAGGAATCAGGAGGGAGGAGGGTTCAGGGTGGGGAACACATGTATACCTGTGGCGGATTCATTTTGATATTTGGAAAAACTAATACAATTATGAAAGTTTAAAAATAAAATAAAATTAAAAAAACAAAACAAAACATAATGGTCCAGGGGCAATAAATTTTGCCACTCAGAATTATGGAATCTCTAGAAACTGCCTTCTATTTTGAACCATCTTCTGATTCTCTGACCACATCCCCATCTCCGGGGTCCAAATTTAGGACTGAACCTGGGATGCAATGACTGTGTTTCCAAACTTATTTCTACGTAAGTTGTCAAAATAAACTATCCGATGAGACCAGTGATTTGAATTGGCACATTTTCTTTGTTATAACAGAGACACCTGGGATCATGGATGCTGTGGCAGTCATTGCTGATGATCCATCAGGATCCATCCCCTTCTTCTTTAGCAGAGCATGCGACTGTAATAAAGTTTATAATTCCCAGCCTCCCTTGCAGCTAAGTAAATTCACATAAATAAGTTTTAGGTAATGTGATATCAAGGGAGGTGAAATGCAATTTAAGCAGGTGTTATTATGACATAAATTTCATTGCCTTTTTTTTTTTTTCTGGGAAAAAAACTGACTGATAGCTCTGGCTCAAGCAATTATCTTGGGCCATGTGGTAGAAATCATACATTGGTAATGGTGAGACGACAGACAGAAGAATCATATAGCATACTATATAGTTCCTGGTATTCCGGGAACTGTTCCTCTAGCCCTGGACTTCTTCCTTTCCTCCAAGCTTTGTCTCTAAGAAGTTGAAACATGATGAAATTGACCTATGGTTCTGTAGAAATAGCATACTTTCAGCATGTACTTACCCTTCTATCATTTCTGAAGCTGAACACCCTTCTCAAGAGAAGAACATTTAGTATCATCTGCCTTGCTGCTGCTGTTGCTAAGTCGCTTCAGTCGTGTCCGACTCGGTGTGATCCCATTGACGGAAGCCCACCTGGCTCCCGCGTCCCTGGGATTCTCCAGGCAAGAACACTGGAGTGGGTTGCCATTTCCTTCTCCAATGCATGAAAGTGAAAAGTGAAAGGGAAGTCACTCAGTCGTGTCCGACTCTTTGCGACCCCATGCACTACCAGCCTACCAGGCTCCTCCATCCATGGGATTTTCCAGGCAAGAGTACTGGAGTGGGGTGCCATTGCCTTCTCCGATCATCTACCTTAGTCACCCTTTAAAGCCCCATCACTGAATTAGCACAAACTCAGATCCAGGCAACACATCAACAAGTCCCGATTGAAGAACCCCCCTAATACTAAAGAACATCTATCCATTCTAAGGTCAGTCAACAAGTGCTTCTGTGCTTGAAAAAGCAACCCTAAAGGCAGCAGTTCGCCAATGACAATGTGCAACATCACTAGATATAAAGTATCTTAACAAAGTATCTGTTAAAATTCAGCTTATCAGGCCTAACCCTTAGAAATTTACATTTAGTAAGATCCAAATTCTTATCTCATCCAGCACCTAGGTGATTCTGAAGCAATGGTATTTTGGTAACTATTTCAGAAAGACCAATACATATAATACATGAATGAATTATCTATTTGTTAACTATTTTACCAGTAAAGACTGGTTTAATCCATACTCACAAACACTCAGGCAAGAGTGATGAATCATTTAGGGTAGGGGTCCCTACAGCTGCAGACTGATACCTCCTGTCAGATCAGGAACAGCATTAGATTAGAGAGAAAATGCACAACGAACGTAAGGCACTTACGTAATGCACTTAATGCACGTAATGCACAAACCATCCTCTCACCCCACCCATGGAAAAAATGCTTTCCATGAAATCAGTCCTTCGTGACAAAAAGGTTGGGGACTGCTGATTTAGAGGAGACAATTAGACCTCAGCCTTCAAATGGCTGGTTCAGGGTTCTGAGAATTTAAAAATTTCAACACAGAACTTTTCAGCTTACAAAATAACTTTACAGGTAGTTCCCACAAAATGCTTTGCCATTGATATTTTTAGGACCCTAATTCATAAATAAAAAATGCGTGGGTTCCAAGAGTTCCAGGGTGGTGCTAGATTCGCAACTAGAGCCTCTGATGCTGCTTCTAAGACTTCTAAGACTTCATGGCTATCTCATGACTTCTAAAGCCTAAAACAAGACACAAGTCTTACAAGTGACAAGGACCTAAAAGAACCTGGAAGAAATAAAATATAAAATAGCTAAATTTCACTGACATATCGGGCAGGGGCAATACACTGGTTGGGAAAGGCAGGCGAGGGATAGCACATGTGCTCTGGGTGCCTGAGTGTGGGAGACAAGGGTCAAGAGAAAGCTCTCAAGGAAGGAAGAAAACGCCCCAGAGATACAATGCCCTGACTCTGCAAGTTTAGCTGCAACCAGCCTTCGTCTAGAACTAGCAGCAGCTGCCAAGGAGAATTTTAAAACGAGGTGATCCTACCTTGTCTATAATTGCCTGTGATAGAGTTCACACGTGGCCCAGGCTGCTGGCTGGGGAGAGAAGACGGACAGGCTGCAGCAAACATATTACCAGGGTTCCCCTAATTAGAAGTCTGCCTTGCCAGCCTTCCACAATTAGCACTGAACAATGTCGTGCACGTCTTTGATTGTGCTAACCCTGGACATGAATATTTTATGCCTTTGGACCATACTCAAAAATTAACATACTTAAGCTATAATATGCTGTGTTATGTTAACAAGAGAAACCTCTCCAAGGAATAAATTGTACTAAGGATGCGCAAAATATATTATTTACCAAGATAACAAGGAGATTTTCCATCCTGTTCTAAGTATGCCTACCCAAAATTTGCATTTAAGAAAATTGATATATGTATCAAACTGCATGAGGACATTGTTATGGTTAATTATTTTGTTTGCAGATGATGTGTTGACTACAGAACAAATGTTCTGGTGCTTGGAGGTAATCTGATTTGCTCTCATCTCATTCATATAAGAGTTAAAACTAATACAATTATGTAAAGTTTAAATATAAAATAAAATAAAAATAAAGTTTATTGTTACAAATGAAAAAAAAAAAAAAAAGAGTTAGTGAGTTCACAGAGCACCCAGAGAGGTGAATCTTTTAGGAGAAATAATTAGACCTCAGCTTTCAAATGCCTGGCGCAATGTTCTGGGGATGTTTCCAGTCCCCAGTACATGTAAGATGGGAGGCATAGACATAAATCTATCGCATCCCAAGGTCTACAAGTTCCTGTGCAATCTGGGACTCACCCGCTTTTCATCAACCACACCTCCTGCAGGTTTCTTTCTGGAGGACTTTGCTTAAATCACATTGGCCTTCTTTAAGTTTCCTGAATATTCTAAAAGCCCTTCCTGCTCCAGGACCTCTGCATTTGCTAATTCTCTTTTGGGGACACATTTCTCCCTTCCCTCCTATGGCTAACTCCTACTCATTTCACATATCAAAATAATTGTCAAATCCTTGGGAAAAGTTTACTTGATCATCTCCCCTCCAAATTAGGTTAAGTCTTCTCTTACATATCCCAGGACTTGCCTGGCTTTCTATCAGAGCACTTATTTCTGTAAAAACTATATAGCAATCTGGGTAATTATCTGTCTGAAGAATATCCCTCACCCACACACCATAGCACCATCTGGTCAAGGATCAAGTTAGTCTTTATCATCACTGTGTTCCCAGCAAAGTACCTGGCACATAGCAGCTACTTACAATTATTAACTGAAGGAGTAAATAAATGAACATAACTTCTTTAAGGAAAAATATTAGCATGTTCCAGAATAGCAGTGTGAAAAGTTAAGATTTGCTTAAAAACACACACACATATACGCACAGGAAAAGGAACCATGGCCTTTAAATAGTAGCATACTTTTTGTGAAAGATTAAATGATATGAGAAACCATCATTTGCTATATAACCTTGGAAAGTGACTTAAATTAATGTCTCTAGAGCTTCAGGGTCAATGAGTATAACATATAAAATTTGTTCAGTGTAACATTTTCTTTTGCCCCAGGTTCTCCTTCAGTGTTTCACATTCGTCTGCAAGAAAGAAGCACCTGAGGAAATTTCAATAAAATGACTAATTTCTAAAAAATATTTCTTGAGTATTTCGTATGTTTCAGGTATGAAATGATAGAGACACAGATGATGTCCAAGTTTGAGAGCTGCTGAAATAAACAATGGCCCAGTGATTCTCCCCATCACTTTCAATGCTTGAATTTCCATTTATTTGTGCATTTGTAGGTATTTACTGATGGCTTTTTAAGCCTAAAGCAGTACAAAAGTTTTAAAAGTGACAAACATTCTCTTTCCCTCAGGTTCCTGTAATATCTCAGCAAAGAACATAAACTCATTCACATATTTATTGGCTATCTGACAAACATCAGGCATTGAGAAACACTTTACATGTTCTCAAATAGGTCTTTTATGCACAGTGACTCAGATTTCTAAAAATGAATGTAATATTCTTTTAGTGCTTACTAATATTTAAGCATTGTGATTTTAAGCATGGGAATAATTTTAGTAAGCACTAAAATAATATTTTATTGATTATTTCATTAAGTTATCATAGGAATCCTATGAAGCAAGTATCATTATTACCTATAAATAACTTGCTACAGATCACCTAACTAGTAAGTAGGATAAAAGGGAAAAATAAACCTTATAAATAGCTTCAATATGAGGCAGTAAGTGTTATTAAGTACCCAATGGAACTTCAAAAACATAAAAGGAGAAAAATATTTAAGGGGGTAAAACACTAAACGAGTGTGGGCACTACAATACATTCACTGTGGAATCTGTGATGAGGCGGTTTCTTCTACGACCCTATGTATTAGTAGAAAAGCGTACAAAGGGACTTTAGTTACTTTTACACCTCTGTTTTGCACATGGAGCATAAGCCATGCAGTGAATTTTCTTGTCAAGATGCTTTCTCCTTTTGGGTCTGCCTCATTATTCTTCTGCAAGTGTTCACCCTGAGCTTATTCTCACAGCCCTTCTAAAGGGGCAGTCTTCCACTGGGCTCTATCAAGTTCAACACCCTAGCAGCTATCCTTTGCAGAGGAATACCATTGACAAGTGGGCTTCTCTAGTGGCTCAGTCAGTAAAGACTCCACCTGCAATGCAGGAGAGACCCCTGGGTCAGGAATATCCTCTGGAGAAGGAAATGTCAACCCACTCCAGAATTCTTGCCTGGGAAATCCCATGGATGGAGGAGCCTGGCAGGCTACAGTCTATGGGGTCATGAGAATCGTACACAACTTAGCAACTAAACCACCAACCACCACCAGCACAACTGGTGAGCAGCTAAATGGTTATAAGCAAGCCTTATTTGATATGTTTTGAATTTAGGATATGTACTAAGTTGAATAGTGTCTTCCCCAAATTCATGTTCACCTGGAACCTCAGAATATGACCATATCTGGAAATAGAGTCTTTGCAGATATAGTTAGTTAAATAGAAATTATATTGGATTAGGGCAAATCCTTAAATCCAAGGACTGGTGTCTTTATAAGAAGGTACTGTGAAGTCACACATGGAACAAGGCCATGAATGATGGACACAGAGATTGGAATGATGCAGCCACAAGCCCAGAGATGCCAAGGATTGCCTAGAGCTACCAGGGGCTGGGGAGAGGCAAGACGATTCTTCCTTGGAATGTTCAGAAAGAGCCTGCTGACACCTTGATTTTAGATTTCTAGCCTTTAACACTGTACAAGAATAAATGTCTATTCTTTTAAGCTACCCAGTTTATAATTATATTTTATGGTAATCCTAGGAAAATAATACAGAGAAGGCAATGGGACCCCACTCCAGCACTCTTGCCTGGAAAATCCCATGGGCTGAGGAGCCTGGTGGGCTGCAGTCCATGGGATCGCTAAGAGTCAGACATGACTGAGCGACTTCCTTTTCACTTTTCACTTTCACGCATTGGAGAAGGAAATGGCAACCCACTCCAGTGTTCTTGCCTGGAGAATCCCAGGGACGGCGGAGTCTGGTGGGCTGCTGTCTATGGGGTCGCATAGAGTCGGACATGACTGAAGCGACTTAGCAGCAGCAGCAGGATAATAACACAGGATTTTATCAGAGAAATTCTCTGGCATAGGTCATTATGATAATATACCTATATTATGATCATGCTTTCTAATTGCTTCAACAGAACTTCTTCTGTTATGATTTTAAATAATAGAGACACACGGCTGCAATGTCACTTAAAGTAGTGACTCCTTAATAGACATAAGCAATCTAACACCCAAATTAGGAGTTTATCAAGAAACACAAAAATCTTCAATTGTTTTTCAGACATAATGCTCCATTAGCCAACCATGTACCTTAAAATGTTGCTGCTGCTGCTGCTAAGTCACTTCAGTCGTGTCCAACTCTGTGCGACCCCATAGACGGCAGCCCACCAGGCTCCTCTGTCCCTGGGATTCTCCAGGCAAGAACACTGGAGTGGGTTGCCATTTCCTTCTCCACATTAAAATGAGTGTCACTCAAATAATTTCTGGGAGCCATCTGTGAGAAGAGGCAACAAGAGTTGCCAAAATGTATCTCTGTGGACACTGGGATGCTACAACAGAGACCTCCTTCTACTTTGAGGCTAGAAATAAAAGTTAGCTTTTGATAATGCTATGAATGAACTTTACAAAAGTATCTTTACCCATTCCCATTTTAGAGAATGGGTGACTTGGAAGAATGAATGATCCATGTACAATGTTTCAGTGAAGATAGAGTGAGAAGTGTGTGTGCGTGTGCGTGTGCATGTGTGTGTGTGTTTGGGGGAAAGGTGAGGAGCAGTAATCTGGCCCCCCTTTTCAGATCTCTATTTTCAGGAATAGACCACCACTGTTTCCAGGGTGATCACAATTTGCAACCTGTAACAAAGCTAAATTTAAAAACATTTAAATGCCTAAAAAGAGTTTTAGCACAGTTTACATATATACCTTATGGGTTGTTACACTTTGCAGTTAGAGGCAATGAAGGGAAATATTGAGGACTTGCCAAACTCCATGCAAATGAGACTGCCACATTTATACTTTATGCTCCTACAGAATATCCTACCACATTTTGTCTTCAGGAAATACTGTATCACACATTTGTAACAGCAACAAGGCAAGTTTTCAATAGTAAAAGTATTAGTGTTTCTAACATATGCAAGTGTATCCCTGAATACATTTACTCCTCACCAATTAGCCTATGTGTGTGTCAATTATGGGGTTTGTAACCCAATTATAAATTCATAGAAGTAATTTGTTGTAATCTGGAAGTCAGCCAAAATTCTTTCATTCATCTGCCCCCTTCATCTAGTAACACCCCGAAGCATTACAGGAAATGTCAACCACTTGTAAAAGAATGAAACTAGAACACTTTCTAACACCATACACAAAAATAAACTCAAAATGGATTAAAGATCTCAATGTAAGACCAGAAACTATAAACTCCTAGAGGAGAACATAGGCAAAACACTCTCTGACATACATCACAGCAGGATCCTCTATGACCCACCTCCCAGAATATTGGAAATAAAAGCAAAAATAAACAAATGGGACCTAATTAACCTTAAAAGCTTCTGCACATCAAAGGAAACTATTAGCAAGGTGAAAAGACAGCCTTCAGAATGGGAGAAGATAATAGCAAATGAAGCAACTGACAAACAACTAATCTCGAGAATATATAAGCAACTCCTACAGCTCAACTCCAGAAAAATAAATGACCCAATCAAAAAATGGGCCAAAGAACTAAATAGACATTTCTCCAAAGAAGACATACAGATGGCTAACAAACACATGAAAAGATGCTCAACATCACTCATTATCAGAGAAATGCAAATCAAAACCACCATGAGATACCATTTCACACCAGTCAGAATGGCTGCGATCCAAAAGTCTACAAGTAATAAATGCTGGAGAGGGTGTGGAGAAAAGGGAACCCTCTTACACTGTTGGTGGGAATGCAAACTAGTACAGCCACTATGGAGAACAGTGTGGAGATTCCTTAAAAAACTGGAAATAGACCTGTCTATGATCCAGCAATCCCACTGCTGGGCATACACACTGAGGAAACCAGAAGGGAAAGAGACACGAGTACCCCAATGTTCATCGCAGCACTGTTTATAATAGCCAGGACATGGAAGCAACCTAGATGTCCATCAGCAGATGAATGGATAAGAAAGCTATGCTACATATACACAATGGAGTATTATTCAGCCATTAAAAAGAATACATTTGAATCAGTTCTAATGAGGTGGATGAAACTGGAGCCTATTATACAGAGTGAAGTAAGCCAGAAAGAAAAACACCAATACAGTATACTAATGCATATATATGGAATTTAGAAAGATGGTAACAATAACCCTGTGTACGAGACAGCAAAAGAGACACTGATGTATAGAACAGTCTTATGGACTCTGTGAGAGAGGGAGAGGGTGGGAAGATTTGGGAGAATGGCATTGAAACATGTAAAATATCATGTATGAAACGAGTTGCCAGTCCAGGTTCGATGCACAATACCGGATGCTTGGGGCTGGTGCACTGGGACGACCCAGAGGGATGGAATGGGGAGGGAGGAGGGAGGGGGGTTCGGGATGGGGAACACATGTATACCTGTGGCGGATTCATTTTGGTATTTGGCAAAACTAATACAGTTATGTAAAGTTTAAAAAAATAAATAAATTAATTAATTAAAAAAAAAAAAAAGAGCATAGATGCTGGGATCTAGGTGACCTGGGATAACAGTCTCAATTTTTTTGCTTTTTATTCATGTGATCCTAGAGGTTGGTTTCAAGTCTTTGTTTCTTGTCTGTAAAATGGATGCCTTCATAGTGTCTACTGTGGAGTGGGGTGGTGGACAGTGATTTCACTTGACACACGCCTCCATGCTGCTGCTGCTGCTAAGTCACTTCAATCGTGTCTGACTCTGTGTGACCCCAGAGACGGCAGCCTACCAGGCATCCCAGTCCCTGGGACTCTCCAGGCAAGAACACTGGAGTGGGTTGCATTTCCTTCTCCAATGCATGAAAGTGAAAATTGAAAGTGAAGTTGCTCAGTCATGTCTGACTGTTAGCAACCCCATGGACTGCAGCCCACCAGGCTTCTCCGTCCATGGGATTTTCCAGGCAACAGTGACTAGAGTGGGGTGCCATTGCCTTCTCTGACATGCCTCCATAGCAGAGAAGAATTTTGCAGTTTCCTTCCAGGAGGGAAATCTACAATAGAGACGCATCCAGTTTCCCTGTGCAGCTTCATTCATTCCACTCTTGGGAGTGGGAGGATTTATCTCATTGGTGAATTTAGGAGAAGGAAATGAGTATGTCCCATGAATCCCTGCCTCTCTCCCTCTTCAGATCTGCCTTCCTAGAAAGAGGGCTGCAGAGGGTCTGTGCCCCCCGGCACCAACCATGTCATAGGGAAGTTCTGAAGCCAGCCAGATGTGCCAAGCCCTGGGCACACATCTTTCTAATTCATATGGGACATCTAAAGCAGCGGATCTCGACTGTTTTTGGTACCAGAGACTGGTTTTGTGGAAGACAAATTTTCCACTGAGGGGGGAGGGGGGATGGTTTTAGGATGATTCAAGTACATTACATTTTTGTGCACTTTATTTCTATTATTATTATATCACTAGGCATTAGATCTTGGAGGTTGGGGACCCCTGATCTAAAGAGTGCAGCCCAGCTGATGAGCCAAGCTATGTTCTCTAACCAGCTCATCAGAAATAAAGTTTGGAGGAAAGCGTGTGTGTGTGTGTGTGTTTGTGTGCATGTGTTCAGTTGTGTCCAACTCTTTGTAGCCCCATGGACTATAAATTTCACCAGGTTTCTCTGTACATGTAGTTTTACAGACAAGGATACTGGAGCAGTTTGTCATTTCCTACTCCAGGGGATCTTTCTGACCCAGGGATCAAACCCGTGTCTCTTTCATCTGTGTTGGCAGGTGGATTCTTAACCATAAGCACCACGTGTGTATGTACGGATGAGTCCCTTTGCTATCCACTCCAAACTATCACAACATAGTTAATCAAATATACTCCAATATAAAATTAAAAGTTTAACTAAAAAAGAAGAAATGTGCTTTAAAAAAAAAAAAAGAAAGTGGGAAAAAGGAAGATTATCTGGTTCTTATAAAAATACTAGCCTCAGAGGTGGGTTTTGAGAACTGAACTAGACAATGATGCAAAGCTTAGGAGGGTGCCAAGTACATACTCGGCAACAGAGCCTATTGGCTGTTACTGTGACAGGTGTTTCTCCTACTGGTAGCGCTCTCTCTATCACTGTTACTGAGGCTGCTGCTATTTTATTCTCATTGCTCTTGGATTGCCTCCAGCCAAAGAAAACTGACTTCTCATTCACATAAATGGTTAGCACAAGAGTAAGGATACCTCCAAAAGGAAAGCTTGTGTTCAGTTGTTTGGTGGAGAAAAGAGAGAGAAAAATGGACATGCTATCACAGCACACAGTTCCCCGTTGGAGAAGCCTTTTATACTCGTACTGACCTCTTTGGAGGTCTCCCCTCCGTTTCTGCCAAGAACAGAGAGTATCAAGGTTCCAAGGAGGACTGAAGGCAACTCAGTACCATTTGGTTGCATGGGAGTTTCACGTCTCTCAGAGACCAGGCCGAGGAATGCTGGCTAGAACAGCATCTCGCAACAAAGCAAGAGCAGAACACCGGTGACACTGGCAGATTCTCAGAGTAAAAAGCAGAGAGCAGAATGCCTCCAAGTCCCAGCTGAAGAGCAGACAAGAACTGAGAACTTATTCTTAAGCTCCTGTAAACACCTCTTGTGGATGCCAAGGAAAACTCCTTGGGATGAAACAGGTGTGTTGGTAGAAACTGAGTCCCAGTAGATTCCAGTGATAAGCCATCAAAATGTTGGTGGAAAAGCTGTGTGACCTCATTCATAACACAGCAAAGAGTAATGAGACCCTGAAATATCTGGTATCCATAAGAATTAATATGCCAGGCAGGCACCAGCTGTGGCAACACAGATTAAGGTTGGCTATCACTGTCATTTAGTGGTGCTTCATGCCCCATTATTGAGTAATTGAATAATAACATGTAAGAAACCATCAGTGCCTTGAATTATAGACAGGTATGGAAGAAACACAAGCTGGAACCAAGATTTCCTGGAGAAATATCAATAACCTCAGATATGCAGATGACACCACCCTTATGGCAGAAAGTGAAGAGGAACTCAAAAGCCTCTTGATGAAAGTGAAAGTGGAGAGTGAAAAACTTGGCTTAAAGCTCAACATTCAGAAAATGAAGATCATGGCATCCGGTCCCATCACTTCATGGGAAATAGATGGGCAAACAGTGGAAACAGTGTCAGATTTTATTTTTCTGGGCTCCAAAATCACTACAGATGGTGACTGCAGCCATGAAATTAAAGACGCTTACTCCTTGGAAGGAAAGTTATGACCAACCTAGATAGCATATTCAAAAGCAGAGACATTACTTTGCCAACAAAGGTCCGTCTAGTCAAGGCTATGGTTTTTCCTGTGGTCATGTATGGATGTGAGAGGTGGATGGTGAAGAAGGCTGAGCACTGAAGAATTGATGCTTTTGAACTGTGGTATTGGAGAAGACTCCTGAGAGTCCCTTGGACTGCAAGGAGATCCAACCAGTCCATTCTGAAGGAGATCAGCCCTGGGATTTCTTTGGAAGGAATGATGCTAAAGCTGAAACTCCAGTACTTTGGCCACCTCATGCAAAGAGTTGACTCATTGGAAAAGACTCTGATGCTGGGAGGGATTGGGGGCAAGAGGAGAAGGGGACGACAGAGGATGAGATGGCTGGATGGCATCACTGACTGGATGGACGTGAGTCTCAGTGAACTCCGGGAGTTGGTGATGAACAAGGAGGCCTGGCGTGCTGCGATTCATGGGGATGCAGAGAGTTGGACATGACTGAGCAACTGATCTGATCTGATCTGATATCAATTATCAGTACAATTTCTGGAGAAAGTGTCCCTTAAAAAATTAAGTCATTATTAAAATCCATTTGATAGAGAATAAAATAATAATATCAAGGAATTACAACTAACTAAATTTTACATGAAAAGAAACAAGAATATGATTGGCCTCTGGGCCAATGGAATCAAATTATTTCCACTCTGACCCAATGTGTCTTTCCCTAAAAGTCCATGCCTGCTCTTTCATGCCTTGGGTTCTCCAGCGCAGACACTCACACACCAAATACCAATCTTCCAGCCAAAGGCACTAGAGTGTGGCACAGTTTTTTGAGCTTCAAGGAATAAAGAATATTTACATTTCCCTTGTTTCTTCACTTTCAGAAACATTCTAGATTCTAGCTCATAATTAAGGTAAGATCACAGAGAGACAGTGATAAAGGGAGTAGGGTAATAATAGCTGGAAAAAGGGAATTGAAAATCAGAGAATAGCAAGAGTCTAAAAATGTTCCAAAAAGGAAGTTACGAAGCCACATTTGGAAATAGGTATATCCCAGTTTCTGTGTTAAATTGGGGAAAAGGAAATAATACTACTACTTACTAGCATAAATTCTTGACTATAGCCCAATTTTCAATGCTGAATTAAAACATGCTTCAATTTTCATTTTATGATTAAATAATGTTTAAATCTCTGAGTTTAGGTTGGGTATTTTTTGTTTTCTCTTAGGTTTATTGCCTCCATATTCTCATCTTTGCCATATAATCTGGAAGGTGTTCCTTAAATTTTCCTAATAGTTTGCTTGCTTACAATATTCACTAATAACAATAGTCAACATGTGCTAAATGCTCAAATTTATGCCAGGAAGTGTTACAAACACTTTGTATGTATTAACATATTTTATTCTCTTATTTTTTAAATAAACAACTAAATCACAGTAAGAATAAATAAATTATCAGGATCATAGAAACAGATAGTGATGCTGTGTACAAACCAAGACTGTCTCATTCTGCAGCCCAGAATCAACCACTGGGCAAAGCTACTTTTTAAATATATAAATGTAGACAAAAATTAACTAAATAGTGCTATTTACAAGTTCTAATTTCTTAAGGACTCTATTTGTAATATCTCCAATTTTGTATTTTCTATTCTTAAAAGACTAGGACAAATTTTTGCTAAAATTAAATAGATGTTCATCTTTATTTGGATACAGAGAGGTGGTGATGTGTTCACAGGAGGTAGAGGTCCAAACCAGTACAGATTATTACTATAGATTTTTCCATATACATTATAGCTCATTTTCTCTCTACTCTACATTTTTATTTATCTGCAGTCTTAGAAAGGGATCTCTATCTCAGCCCACTTTGTGGTCCCATCCTTCAATTTATCATCACCATATTATGTCCAAAGGGGATGCAGTTTTGACATCTGAGGCTGGATAATTCTTCACTGTGTGGGATTGTCTCATGTTAACACAGGACCTTTGGGATTCCTGGCTTTTAGCACTAAATGCCAAAACAACCATACTTGAGCCCACACTTTTTTCATATTCCCCCAGATGTAGTCTTACACTGGGTTAAGGGCCATTGCCCAAAAGTCCAAAGCCAACCAAGTGATATTTTGCACATTTTTTTTATTTACACACATTGCTCTGCCTTCAAATTTGCGATTATAGCCTCAACTACAAGTGCATGACCCAAGTGGAGGTCCTCTGACATTCTTACTCTAATCTGCATTTCTTCTCTGTGCTCTTCCTTCAGATAAAGTTTATGTATTTTCATTGGAATGTATTCAGTGAACTGATTCTATTTAAGGATGGAAATGCATTTCAATATTTTATTATGGTTCTAGTAGATAACTCTATTCATGTCTAGGAATGGAAACATTAAAAGCTTACTTTTGGGGGGAGGGGGTGATCCTTATGTGTTAGACTTGTTCTAAACATTTAATGTAAGTGAGCTCCCTAGTTTAATCTTTGTGTAAATTCTCCATGGTTGCTATTATTGAGCTCATTTTGAAAATAAGTAACTGAAACTGAAAGATATTAAATGTCTGGCCAAAAGAATATCCATGAAGGTAACAATTACATTTACAGTAATTATAACAGCCACACAGAGGTCTAATTCTACTAGGTAAATATTAACTTCACCGGCTTTAAATGATTGCATTTCTAAGGGTAATGTTAAGGTAGAGCTGGATCAGTGAGGCCTAATATTCCTCCCAGAGATTAAGGTTTGATACCCCACTTATATCAGAAACTTCTTTATTTAAATACTGCCTCAATTTTGTTCCCTAGTCTCCTAAAATGCTCCTGACCATATCCTGAACACACAAGAGAGAGAAGAAAAAAAAAAATGCTAGCTCTCTTAGGAAGCATGTTCAATTTTTTGTGGGACTGGCTGGTGGGGAAAAGTGGTTTTTAAGACTAAAGGTTGGGAGAAGAACACACACTATGTGGGAGGGTGCATTGCAAGGAGTGTATGAAATTACAGCACAAAGGATCAAAGAGAAAAATTGCCTTTAGAGTGACAAGCTCTCCTTCAAGGAGAAGAAAAACCAAATAATTTATGCCTGCGGAGGTACCGTAGGGCTCATATATTAGCCGGCAGAATTCCTCAGGATTGCTATAACTGAGCCTTTTGCAGGGAGGACCTATTAATCCTTTGCATGCTTTGTCATTAATATTGTTTATTGGGCCACAAGAAGGGGACATAAACCTTTAATGTCACTTTTTCGCACTAAGGATTTTTTCCTTAAAAATTCAATGTTGTCTGCCAATTTGATACGGCACTTTAAGGTGATTAGAGAAGCAGTTGGCTGATTCTTAATGACTAATTTTTTTTTGTTTTGCATCAACCATTGATTCGTTATTTGATGCACATGGCACAGAATAGCAACATTCCTTTTTAATGGAGTTGAACTGTGCTGCAAATAGGGAAAATTTTTCACTGACAAATAATAAAGATTTGACTTAGAAGGGTCTAGAAGGAAAACAGAGCACTAGGACTCACAAACTAACCAAAACATTAAATTTTGGAGGAGAGGGAGGAAGCAGAGAGGAGCCCAGTACTCACTACACACTCAGTGTCAATTGTGAAGGAAGTGTCAGGCAAGGATTACAAAAAGTCTTCAGGTTAAAAAGCAAGGCAGGCGGCCATTGCTTCAAATCACTGGACAGCCATTTGCACTCTGAATAATTTAAGGCTGCTACTTGGGCATTAGTTTCAGTAAAAATAAAATGTTGATAGGAATAAATCTCATAAAAGGATGCTATAAGCATTAAATTGAAAAGTGTCCATAATGATTGAACTCTGTATTGATATTTACAAAATAGTCATTTGTTACTGTCTGATTCAGGTACTCAGATGCTTTCTTTCCCCCATTCTCTGGTAACTCCTAACAGTTTGCACCCCTTTCATTATCCTCTGTCCAATCCGTAACACCGTATGCAGGGACAATTCTTTTTGATCATTTCCCATGCTCCTACTCCCAATTTCAGGCACAGAATTATTGGGACTCCTATGGATACAAGGAGGAAAACAAGACTCCAATAAAACATAAAAGGAAGTAAAGGAAACAGCAATTATGAAAAATGATTCTTCTAACGGGATCAATATCAGAATAAATAAGCTCTCCAGAGTTTGAGGGGCTTCCCTTGTGGCTCAGCTGATAAAGAATGTGCCTGCAATGCAGAAGACCTGGGTTTGATCCCTGAGTTGGGAAGATGCCCTGGAGAAAGGAAAGGCTACCCACTCCAGTATTCTGGCCTAGAGAAAATTCCATGGACTGTATAATCCATGGGGCCACAAAGAGTTGGACATGACTGAGCAAATTTCACTCACTCATTCAGAGTTTGGGACAGTTGGGCACCAAACTAGTAATAAGAAAAAAAAAAAGTCAAATATTGTGATATGGTAAAGGTGGAAACGGTTTGGAAGAAGTCGAGCAAGTTCTTCTGTGTGTTGATGATGCGGTAATAAAAGAAAGGGAAACTTGGTTTCATTGAAGACAATCTGAGACAGCAAAGAAAAAGCAAATGTTGTATAAGATTATGCTTTTAATAAGACTGCCAGTAGCCACACTTAGATTTTTAAATTAAACAACATTCAAAATTCAGTTCCTTATTCACACTAATCCCATTTCAAGTTCTCAATAGCCACAGGTGGCTAATGGCTAGTGTCTAGTATGGGTTGTAACCCTCGGTGCAGGAGATTCTGATGGAAGGGTCCTCTTTGACAAGATAAAAGGAAGCAGTTTTTGCTTGTTTACTATTTATCCAGGTGACTATACAGTATCACTTACTCTGCTCTATATTAAGTGTACAGGGAATGATAAGGTTCTGGCTCTCATGGAGTCCCCAGTCTAGTTGGGGAAATGCACAAAAATAAGAAACCAGTAGCCATGCAATAAACTAATCACTGGATATAAGAAGGACTACGGAAACTGAGCAGAGAGTCCTAAATGATGGTTAGCTGGGAAGCTAACTGGTTTTGAAACACTGTTTAGGTTTTCATTAACTGTGCAGTTTGGGACAGGTTACTTAGATTCTCTGGATCTTAGCTTATTTGTTTACTGGCTCATTTTTTTTTTTCTTTTTATCATTCTTCTTTCCTTGATTTTTCAACAAATATTTCTTGAGAGCTTTTCAAGTGTGTCATGCAGGGTTGAAAACATTTGGAGCCACTCTAGCTCTGGTTAAAATATGACCCACTTGTAATGTCCAAAATGGTAAATATAATTAACCCTGCTGTATGTTAAATATGAATGTTGTTACAAGAGTAAATCCTAAGAATTCTCATCAAATAAACATTTTTTCTATTTAATTTTCTATTTATGTGAGATATTGGATGTCCACTAAACTTACTGCAATAAGTGTTTAATGATTTATGTAAATCAAGTCATTATTCTGTATACCTTAGACTTATACAATGCTCTATGTCAATTATATCTCAATAAAACTGGAAGAAAAATAAAACCCATTTGATCCATCTCATTTTTCTCTAAAGCAATGCCATTGCTTTCTCTAATTCATTTCATGTTGATCATATCCTGAGACTTTCTCTGCATCATTTATTTATGATGAAATAAATAATGATGAACTACTTCATTTATTCATTCATCCAATCATCCAAAAGAGATTACTGAAAACTTGCTATGTAATAGGCACAATATTAAAGACATATGGAATGTCATGGCCTTTATTCTGAAAAAACTAGTGGGACAGACAGAAATACAAAAATATTACAATATACTGTAATAAATGTGTAGACAATTGGAGTTATGGAGTAAGAAAAAGGAAGGAGAACTAACCAAACTTCAAAAAAGATAGTTTATCCTATTATTCATCCAAAAATTTGATGTATTTAATTGGTTATTTGTCTTCAAACAATGATGAAAGCCTTGCAAATGATATAAAATGTTAGTCACTCACTCATGACCCCACTGACTGTACCTTGACTCTTTGTAACCCCATGGACTGTAACTCACCAGGATCCTCTGTCCATCGAATTCTCCAAGCAGGAATACTGGAGAGAATAGCCATTCCCTTCTCCAGGACATCTTCCCAACCCAGACATGGAACCCAGGTCTCTTGCATTGCAGGTAAATTGTTTACCATCTGAGCCAAGAAGGAAGCTCCATACATACCCATGTTTAAATATTATCTGCCAAATGGCAGTCAATCATGTACCAACAAATGGGAAACTTTTGGGGAGAACAAGAGAATTCAGAGTTAATTACACATTAAGGGTATCAACGGAGAAGGCAATGGCAACCCACTCCAGTACTCATGCCTGGAAAATCCCATGGACGGAGGAGCCTGGTAAGCTGCAGTCCATGGGGTCGCTAGGAGTCGGACACGACTGAGCAACTTCACTTTCACTTTTCACTTTCATGCATTGGAGAAGGAAATGGCAACCCACTCCAGTGTTCTTGCCTGGAGAATCCCAGGGACGGGGGAGCCTGGTGGGCTGCTGTTTATGGGGTCGCACAGAGTTGGACACGACTGAAGCGACTTAGCAGCAGCAGCAGCAGCAGGGTATCAATGTGTTTGACTGATCAGAATCTGTCTACATCCATACATCCATAAGTCAATGTTTGTTATATTTGATGATGAGAGCATTCCTTTCAGCAAACATTTATTGAATATCTACTCAGTACCAGCATTATATTATGGGACAGAAAGGACACAGAAATATGCAAAGCTTGCTCTTTGCCATTAGTGAACTTCTAATCTAAGTGAATACATTTTAGAAATTCTATCTGTGGCTAAAGGGATAGTCATCAATGTGCTTTAAGAAATCAAAGGGTAAGAAATACTATGCTTTCTACAGCAGGTGGAATTCCTAATGGGACATGATGGAATATTGATCATCTGAAGAGAAGTACTGAAAATGTGATTAGCAAGTCTACTTAAGCTTGATAATTGAGGGTCTTGAAGGCTAGACTAAAAAAGTTTAATCTATTTAAACATTCTGACCTTCAATGTGGGATAGCTCCTCTAGGCCCTCCTGCACCTGCATCATGTGAATCAGGGAAGTTTCCTGCTACAGCAACAGAAACTGCTTCTGGCTGATTTAAACAGAAAAGGAACAAATTCAAGGATCCTAGACAACTCAGAGAGTCTCCAGAATGGCAGGGATTCCCAATGCCATTCTGAAGAGATACCCCACACCCAAGGTAAGAGAAACCCAAGTAAGACGGTAGGTGTTGCAAGAGGGCATCAGAGGGCAGACACATTGAAACCATACTCACAGAAAACAAGTCAGTCTAATCACAATAGGACCATAGCCTTGTCTAACTCAATGAAACTAAGCCATGCCCGTGGGGCAACCCAAGATGGGCAGGTCATGGTGGAGAGATTTGACAGAATGTGGTCCACTGGAGAAGGGACTGGCAAACCACCTCAGTATTCTTGCCTTGAGAACCCCATGAACAGTATGAAAAGGCAAAATGATAGGATACTGAAAGAGAAACTCCCCAGGTCAGTAGGGGCCCAATATGCTACTGGAGATCAGTGGAGAAATAACTCCAGAAAGAATGAAGGGATGGAGCCAAAGCAAAAAGAATACCCAGCTGTGGATGTGACTGGTGATAGAAGCAAGGTCCGATGCTGTAAAGAGCAATATTGCATAGGAACCTGGAATGTCAGGTCCATGAATCAAGGCAAATTGGAAGTGGTCAAACAAGAGATGGCAAGAGTGAATGTCCACGTTCTAGGATCAGTGAACTGAAATGGACTAGAATGGGTGAATTTAACTCAGATGACCATTATATCTACTACTGCAGGCAGGAATCCCTCAGAAGAAATGGAGTGGCCATCATGGTCAACAAAAGAGTCTGAAATGCAGTACTTGGGTGCAATCTCAAAAATGACAAAATAATCTCTGTTCGTTTCCAAGGCAAACCATTCAATATCACAGTAATCCAAGTCTATGCCCCAACGAGTAACGCTGAAGAAGCTGAAGTTGAACGGTTCTATGAAGACCTACAAGACCTTTTAGAACTAACACCCAAAAAAGATGTCCTTTTCATTATAGGGGACTGGAATGCAAAAGTAGAAAGTCAAGAAACACCTGGAATAACAGGCAAATTTGGCCTTGGAATACGGAATGAAACATGGCAAAGACTAATAGAGTTTTGCCAAGAAAATGCACTGGTCATAACAAACACCCTCTTCCAACAATGCAAGAGAAGACTCTATACATGGACATCACCAGATGGTCAACACCGAAATCAGATTGATTATATTCTTTGCAGCCAAAGATGGAGAAGCTCTATACAGTCAGCAAAAACAAGACCAGGAGCTGACTGTGGCTCAGACCATGAACTCCTTATTGCCAAATTCAGACTGAAATTGAAGAAAGTAGGGAAAACCACTAGACCATTCAGGTATGACCTAAATCAAATCCCTTATGATTATACAGTGGAAGTGAGAAATAGATTTAAGGGAATAGATCTGATAGATAGAGTGCCTGATGAACTATTGAATGAGGTTCGTGACATTATACAGGAGACAGGAATCAAGACCATCCCCATAAAAAAGAAATGCAAAAAGAAAAATGGCTGTCTGGGGAGGCCTTACATATAGCTGTGAAAAGAAGAGAAGCGAAAACCAAAGGAGAAAAGGAAAGATATAAACATCTGAATGCAGAGTTCCAAAGAATAGCAAGAAGAGTTAAGAAAGCCTTCTTCAGTGAACAATGTAAAGAAATAGAGGAAAACAACAGAATGGGAAAGACTAGGGATCTCCTCAAGAAAATCAGAGATACCAAAGGAACATTTCATGCAAAGATGGGCTCGATAAAGGACAGAAATAGTATGGACCTAACAGAAGCAGAAGATATTAAGAAGAGATGGCAAGAATACACAGAAGAAATGTACAAAAAAGATCTTCATGACCCAGATAATCACGATGGTGTGATCACTCACCTAGAGCCAGACATCCTGGAATGTGAAGTCAAGTGGGCCTTAGAAAGCATCACTACGAACAAAGCTAGTGGAGGTGATGGAATTCCAGTTGAATTATTCCAAAACCTGAAAGATGATGCTGTGAAAGTGCTGCACTCAATATGCCAGCACATTTGGAAAACTCAGCAGTGGACACAGGACTGGAAAAGGTCAGTTTTCATTCCAATCCCAAAGAAAGGCAATGCCAAAGAATGCTCAAAATACCACACAATTGCACTCATCTCACACACTAGTAAAATAATGCTCAAAATTCTCCAAGCCAGGCTTCAGCGATATGTGAACCATGAACTTCCTGATGTTCAAGCTGGTTTTAGAAAAGGCAGAGGAACCAGAGATCAAATTGCCAACATCTGCTGGATCATGGAAAAAGCAAGAGAGTTCCAGAAAAACATCTATTTCTGCTTTATTGACTATGCCAAAGCCTTTGACTGTGTGGATCACAATAAACTGTGGAAAATTCTGAAAGAGATGGGAATACCAGACCACCTGACCTGCCTCTTGAGAAATTTGTATGCAGGTCAGGAAGCAACAGTTAGAACTGGACATGGAACAACAGACTGGTTCCAAATAGGAAAAGGAGTATGTCAAGGCTGTATATTGTCACCCTGTTTATTTAACTTATATGCAGAGTACATCATGAGAAATGCTGGACTGGAAGAAACACAAGCTGGAATCAAGATTGCTGGGAGAAATATCAATAATCTCAGATATGCAGATGACACCACCCTTAAGGCAGAAAGTGAAGAGGAAGTCAAAAGCCTCTTGACGAAAGTGAAAGTGGAGAGTGACAAAGTAGGCTTAATGCTCAACATTCAGAAAATGAAGATCATGGCATCTGGTCCCACCACTTCATGGGAAATAGATGGGGAAACAGTGGAAACAGTGTCAGTCTTTATTTTGGGGGGCAGCTCCAAAATCACTGCAGATGGTGACTGCAGCCATGAAATTAAAAGACGCTTACTCCTTGGAAGGAAAGTTATGACCAACCTAGATAGCATATTCAAAAGCAGAGACATTACTTTGCCAACAAAGGTTCGTCTAGTCAAGGCTATGGTTTTTCCAGTGGTCATGTATGGATGTGAGAGTTGGACTGTGAAGAAGGCTGAGCGCTGAAGAATTGATGCTTTTTTTTTTTTTTTCTAATTTTTTTTTAAATTTTATTTTATTTTTAAACTTTACAATATTGTATTAGTTTTGCCAAATATCGAAATGAATCCGCCACAGGTATATCTGTGTTCCCCATCCTGAACCCTCCTTGACTGTGGTGTTGGAGAAGACTCTTGAGAGTCCCTTGGACTGCAAGGAGATCCAACCAGTCCATTCTGAAGGAGATCAGCCCCGGGATTTCTTTGGAAGGAATGATGCTAAAGCTGAAACTCCAGTACTTTGGCCACCTCATGTGAAGAGTTGATTCATTGGAAAAGACTCTGATGCTGGGAGGGATTGGGGGCAGGAGGAGAAGGGGACGACAGAGGATAAGATGGCTGGATGGCATCACTGACTCGATGGACGTGAGCCTCAGTGAACTCCAGGAGTTGTTGATGGACAGGGAGGCCTGGCGTGCTGCGATTCACGGGGTCGCAAAGCATCGGACACGACTGAGTGACTGATCTGATCTGATCTGATTTAAACATTGCAAAAAATCATTTCAAGGAAATGAAATACATGGAAAGTTATTTAAGTGTATCCTAGATTTAGTTCAGCATTGTTTCACAATTTAGAGACAGAATATTGTTATCATTAAAACACTACACCTATAGTTATACATCTCCATTGTCTGAACCTATGACAAAAAACTAATAAAAGAGAGGAAAAAAAGAGAAACTGGGTACTGATTTCAAACACTGACAGGTATGTAGACCTGTATATATTGTCTATTTTTAAGTGGAGATGTCATGTTCTATGAGCTTCCCAGTTGGCACTAATGGCAAAGAACCCAACTGCCAAGGCAAGAGATGTAAGAGATGCAGGTTCCACAACTGGGTTGGGAATAGCCCCTGCAGAAGGGCATGCAACCCACTCCAGTATTCTTGCCTGGAGAATAGGGTGGACAGAGGAGCCTAGCAGGCTACAGTCCCTAAGGTCACAAAGAACCAGACACGAGTGAAGTGACTTAGCACACACGCATAGCATGTTCTATAGCCACACTATGTGTGTGCCCAGTCGCTTAGCCATGTCCAACTCTTTGTGACCAGTTGGGCTGCAGCCCACAAGACTTCTCTGTCCATGCAATTTTTCAGACAAGAATACTGGAATGGGGTGCCATTTCCTCCTCCAGGAGATCTTCCCAACCCAGGGATTAGAACCGGCATCTCCTGTGTTTACTGCACTGCAAGCAGATTCTTTACTTACTGAACCATCAGGAAAACCCTATACTCACAGGCTTAAAGCACAGGACAAGGAATCTCCTTTTATGAGATTGAGGTGTCCCGCTATGGCAGCAAGGACATCACAATAGGTCCCAGCAAAAGGAAATAAATGCATAATAAGCATGCAAGCTGTCATGCCAGGCAGTGACAAACAACTGATTAAGACCAAATTGGCCAGTCTGGGATGCCGACTGAAACTTGGCTCCTTCCTGAGGGCGCTGTTGCCAGGACATATTATTGTATTTCTACAACATGGAAATTAACACACAGCACTAGGGTTGATTTTTGTCTTCCCCATGTTCCCCTCCCTTGAGAACAGCATCACTGTCACTGTTGATTGCATTCTTGCCCTCTTCATCTATCCAGTTCACGTTAAATTGAGACTTTCAAGAGAGAAATTAGAAGCATTCACGTTTTGTCCCTATTGTGGATCTTGTCATTAAAAAGAAAAAGCAATAACCATGCACACACATGTGAACGCATGTGTGGACACATCACACCATCCACACACACGTGCGCGCGCGCACACACACACACACACAGGCAATAAACCTGCAACAGGAACAAGAGATCCCTGATGGAGACAGACTATGATAAATGGAACACGGTGGAGAGGTGAAGTGCCAGAGGCAACAGAGGATGTGTTTTGGTGATGCCAACAGGGGCACAGTCATTTATTTCAATATCTGACAATGAGAAAGTTAAAGGGAAGCCACCCCTGTCATTCATTTAGGCTGCTGATTGATTGATGTCAACCCTCCTTCCTTCCCTGGCATCTAATCATCTTCCATCCCTTTCTGACAAGATCCCTAGATTTCTCCAAGCTTCTTATTAATTATATTAAATGGAGTGTAGACCTATAAAGGTCACAGTTGCTATCTAACAAAGCTGTCTCCCAGACCCAGTACTTTTCAGGTGTGACTAATTATCAAATGGGTAGAGAAGGCTAAAGTCCCTCTAGAGTTAGTCCAGACAGCATAGGAGGTGCCTTTGATAACATAAGGGATGTGTGTAAGTAGCTCACAGGAACACTGTGCCACAATGGCTGTATCCACATCCCTTCTTCCTGCAATTCATCTGAAACGAAACCAGGACACGCATCACCACAGTGGTGGGGGTATGGTTTTAAGAGCAGTCATGACAGCTATTTTCTTAGTCCAGACACCTGGACAGCTAGAGAACTGTACTAAAGAGAAAAACGCATCTGCTTCTCACACTTACATTAGACATGGATTCTTATAATGTCTTGTAGTCATTTAGTCACTAGGTCGTGTGCAACTATTTTGTGACCCTACAGACTGCACCTGCCAGGCTTCTCTGTCTATGGAACTTCCAAGACAAGAACATTGGAGTGGGTTGCCGTTGCCTTCTCCAGGGGATTTTCCTAACCCAGGGATCGAGCCCATGTAGCCTGCATTGCAGTCTAGATTCTTCACCAGGGATACACCAGAGAAGACTCTTATCATATCTGAGATCATCAATTAGAAAAAGACATATAAGCCATGTAGCATGTAAGTAAGTGACCATGGTTGAAGAAAACAAATATAAAACTGGCAGATTCTCTATTGATGAATACTAGGAAGATGTTCTAATATAGTCGCTGCTGAATATCCATTCAGATAATATAGAAAACAGATTATACTTCTTTAGTGAGAACGGGCTTAGAACACACCACTATTTAATCATGTATCATTTAAATTTCCAACATTTTAATATCTCCAGAAGTAATATGGTCCAGCAATATCTGCTTTACTCTCACCTAAAATATTAAATGATAAATGAAAAAATGTGATTGGACCTGTGTGGAAAAAATAAGTATATTCTCAAAATAAAATCATAACCAAATAAATGTATAATTAATTTTTTCAGGGGTTCAAATACAGAAAGGTGTCATTTAATCTATACTGTAATTTCTGGAAGTCTTGATTTAAAATTTCAGAATGCATGTTTCTTATATGTAGTATATTTACAAAATAATGATAATAACATGTACAAATAGCAAAGAATTGAATATTTTCATTTAATTTTCTTGTTTAAACATTGTACAGAAAGTTTCTTTTCTGTGTTATAGCAAGGAAAAACCAAAGAATACTAACTAAGGCAGAAAAAATATAAAAAAAATTACTGTCGAATCTCCCTAACTTACAATATTAGTTTCTCCAAGCTCTTCCAGGCTGTTGGTAAAGTAAGAGTAAACAAGCACCATATGCAAACCAAGTGCCATCTAAATAAATATTTGATGGGAAAGGCAAATAATTTTACAGGGTGGAAAAGGGAAGTTATCTTACCCTAGAGGAATCTTTTACATTGTCATTACATGCCCCAATCTTTTATCTATTTTAAGTCAAAAACAGAAACAAGGAAAAAGAAGAAACCATGTCATTTAGGATCAAATTAAATCATTTCTATTAAAGTAACATGGGGCAGAGGGTAGAGAAGACAGTGACGCTTTTTATCACTCTATTCTCTTGGAGAAGGAAATGGCAGCACACGCCAGTATTCTTGCCTGGGGAATCCCATGGACAGAGGAGCCTGGCGGGCTACAGTCCATGGGCTCACAAAGAGTCAGACATGACTGAGCACGCAACACATTCCCTTAGTTAGTATTTAATTAGCATCTATTACGCTTGGAGCAGTGCAAGACCAAGAATGTAAAAATGAATCTTGCTCCTTTGGGGACATAAATATGTAAATACAAAAGGAAATAAATGTGAATATCCAAGGAAAACTAAGCATACCATGCTCTAAGTGCTGCCTCACAAACAGAAATGCTGCATCTCATTAACAGGACAGCTGCCTCTGCCTAGGGATCCTAAGCACCATTTTGGCATCTTTTACAATGACTTGATGTAGAGAAGCTGGACATAGTCCAGAGAGGATCAGCAAAAATGATGATGCTGGCAGAGAGACAGACTTATTTGGTAACATTAAAGAAGAGACCTAAGTATCGCTTGTCTTAATGAGGGCATACTAAATAGTCTATAAATATTTTTGATGGTATAAATACCAAAGAGAAAAGTGGAATTAGAATTAGAAAAAGTAAGATTCTGAGTAAAAATCAGAGGGAAAAAATGTAATGACAGATACAAATCTGTCATGGAAAAAAAAATTCCTCTAGAAAGGGTAGAATTTGTCTCTTGAGTCATTTAATTTAGATATTTCTCTCTCTTGGCTTGATTCCAGGAAATGCACACAATGTTATTTTCTATTCATTTTCTCAAACCCTGTTTAGGGTTGTGTATGTGCTAAGTATGAAGACGGGTGTTAAAGAAAAATAAAATAGAGGCCTGCTATAGGTTGAATGCTTGTGTCCCTGCAAAATTCCTATGTTGAATCCTAATGCTCAGTGTGATAGCATTTCACACTGAGGCAGGGTCTTTGGGACATGCTTAGATCATGAGGGTGGAGCCCTTCTAAATGAGATTAGTGCCTTTACACAGCTCCCTTTCCCTTCTGTCATGTGAGGTTACAGCCATGAGAAGATGCCTGTCTACAGGGAAGTGTGATCTCACCTGACACCAAATCTTGCAGATGACTTGATCTTGGACTTCCAGCCTCTAGAACCATGAGAAATAAGTTTCTGCTGTTTATAAGCCATTTAATTGGTGATATTTTAGTATAGCAGCCTAAATGAACTAAGACAGGGCCCTGAAGTTAAGGAATCTACATTTTGAAGGGATTTTGTGTCCTTCCATCCCTCCACATGGGATCCATCTCCTAGAGATGCTTCTATCAGGCTGGTAGAGTCCAGCGAACTCAGATCACTTGGGTTGCTGGAACATAATCAAGCATGTCTCTCACCAGCCTACAAGGTATTTCTCTTTCTCACTCCCGAACCTTTATTGTACACACACACACACACACACACACACTCTATCTCTCCTCTCACACAAATGAATGCTCTCTTAAAGAAAAAGACTCAGACATTTAGTACAGTAGTATCTAGAATTAAAGGTATTTAATGCAACATTCTTTATCTTTCCCATAAATATTAAAATTAAGAAATCAGTGATAAAGCATCCTAATTGATCTATACTCTGTGAATGATTGGTAACTTCAAATAGGATTCCCTGGTGGCTTGGACAGCAGTCTGCCTTCAATGTGAGAGACCCAGGTTCGATCTCTGGGTTGGGAAGATTCCCTGGAGAAGGAAATGGAAACCCACTCCAGTATTCTTGCCTGGAAAATCCCATGGATTGAGGAGCCTGGCAGGCTACAGTACATGGAGTCCCAAAGAGTCAGACAGGACTGAGCAACTTCCCTACACCTCACTTCATTCTGTGAATGATCGGTAACTTCAAATGTAAATTTTGTGTGGCATGTAGAGAAAAACAAGTGTAAGAAACAAAGATTGTTTGTAGAAGGGAAAAGAACAACCCTACAACCACAGTATGTAAAGTTGTTTTTAGACAGCAGCACTTCCCTAACATCAACCAGCAAGTGTTAGATGTGTGTGTGTTTGGGGGAAGGGGTATGGGTGCCCTTGGTCTCACTGAATTTCAATGTCTGTGAAGCTTTCTCTGTTAACTCAATGGCCTAATGAGCACAGGTGAATTAAGTGAAACAAAAGGCAAGGTAGCATCCTCTTGGGATACTGGCAACAGCTGGGTGAACACCTGATTCATGATGCAGCATTCCCCAGTGAGCACTGCATGTGCTTCCTGCCCCGAGACATATGGGGGCAACCTCTGCACTGCAGAGAGTTCATACTGCCCTTCCAGGTAATGCAACTGCTCAGTTATTACAGTTGTGTTTTTTTTTTTTTTTAAGTTGACAAAATGTCTCTGGTTACACTTATCAGATAACTGGAAATTTTAAACCTGACCAAGTAACAAACTATTCAACCCTTGAAAAAGTTCATGCATAAAGAAATGAAACATAAAATAGTAAATGGATGTTGTGTGCTTCCTGGTGATGGGCAACACACTAAGGACTTTATATGCATTATTTCATTTACTCCTCATGCATTTAACCCCTAAAATAACACTACGAGGCATTTACTATTAGGAGTTCATTTTACAACTGAAGAAGTGGAGGCTTAGAGTTGCTAAATTAATTTCCCAAGGTTGAACAGCTAAGGAGCGACAGGTCTGTTTAATTTCAGTCTAAGTTTTTTTTTTCCTTTTTTTTTTTAAATTTTATTTTATTTTTAAACTTTACAAAATTGTATTAGTTTGCCAAATATCAAAATGAATCAGTCTAAGTTTTTAAATACTGGGCTCTAATACGGGTATGAATAGAATGCTAAAATAGAGGGATTCTATACCAAGAAAAAGAACACTCCAAAACAGTAGCCATAAATATGGAAAGCATTCAAGGCTGTACCATTTTTCTTATTGATTATAAAATAGCTTTCTCATAATATTTATAACATGCAATTCTATTAAATTTGACTGTACTAAATATGATTGTGTCCTTTAGTAACTTTAGAAAGTGAGGAAGAAGTGAACTATTTCTGTATATGTTGACTGTTTACTGGGCCATACTGCTGCCTTAATGTATTCAGTTCAGTTCAGTCACTCAGTCACGTCTAACTCTGTGACCCCATGGACTGCAGCACACCAGGCTTGCCTGTCCTTCACCAAATCCTGGAGCTTGCTCGCACTCATCAAACTCATGTCCATTGAGTAGGTGATGCCATCCAACCATCTCATCCTCTGTCATCCCCTTCTCCTCCTGCCTTCAATCTTTCCCAGCATCAGGGTTGTTTCCAGTAAGTCAGTTATTTGCATCAGGAGGCCAAAGTATTGAAGCTTCAGCATCAGTCTTTTCAATGAGTATTCAGGACTGATTTCCTTTAGGATTAACTGATTTGATCTCCTTGCTGTCCAAGGAACTCTCAAGAGAGCATTAATGTGTTGCTTTGCCATCAATCCTTGGATTTTTATTTCTCTATCATCCTAATAAGAGAGACACATGCATTTGCACTCTCTGAGAATACAGTGTAAACATCTACTCAGAATACGTACTCAGTGGTGTGTATTTTTGCTCAGCACAGCTTGAGAACTTAAATGCTTTCACAAGGGCCATATATTGGCCACAAGTCCATCACGTTCATTGTATTATAAATCAGTGATGCACTCTTTTTGCACCCGCTGAGCTCCTATACACAATGGAGCTGGAGAAGCCTGATCTAATCTAGGAGAAGCCTCTTACTCTGCATTGATGGAATTACTCTGCCCTGTTCTGGCCTGAGGGCAGATATTTGTGTGGCTTTGAGCAAGTCATAACGTTTCTTCTGAAACCCTCACAGTGCTCAGTTTTCCTTATTGGTAAAACACGCAGAAGTATAAATCTCTCAGTCCCTTTCAGTTCTCAAATATCTTTTCTTACTGGGGAGGTTTCTCTTTATAGAATAATGCCAGCTAATCAATGCTAAAGATTGATAGAATAATTATTCTTCAACTTTCTCTAAAGAAACAATGGATCTAGACAGTGATCACCTAAAATCCATTAAGAGAATGGCTGCTGGGAACTTAATAACAGATGGTCTTGACTGAGAGCCACATGAACCCATTGATCAATTTTAGCATCCTCCAAAAAAAACAAAAAGAAAAGACATGTGGCTCCTATAGGAAGTACAGAATATGTATCATTTATCAACTATGTGTACCAAAAGAGATCTTTAACTGGATTATTTCTCCACTGACAACATCCATGTTCTGGTTTATAGATCACAAACACTTAATCATTACCCTATTTGACAAAAGAAAGGTGGGAGTAAAAAAACATGGAGTTCAACTTGAAATAAGGAACATAATTTCAGAAATGATAAAAGGGAGAAAAATTGGACTTAAAACCTGTGTAAAAGCAAGATTCCATTTAAAAATTCTAATTTGCATGAAACCTTTCAATGAAATAATACATATAAATTAAAATACAGTGATTTATTAGAATTAACTTCCACCCTAAAATGGATGGCATTTAAGTGGGAAAAATCATATTAAAAAGCATCACATTTTACCTTCTTTTCATTAAACTGTTAAATGTTCTCTGCAACTTATCAACCGAAGGCATAAGCCACTTATTTGTATCAAAAAACAACACAAGGCTACCTGGCTGAGACAAGAAAAGCTTGTGCTGTTTAGTTTTACAAACTCAGTCACTCTACTATGAGCCCTAAACTTCCATGACAACAGAAAATTCAACAGAGACCCACATGTTCCATTTGTTTACTTTTGCTGTTCTTTCCCTTGCCTGAGGAGACAGATTGAGAGTGGGATTGAGGAGGGGATGACAGGATGAGATGGATGGATGGCATCACCGACTCAATGGACGTGAGTTTGGGTGAACTCCGGGAGTTGGGGATGGACAGAGAGGCCTGGCGTGCTGCAGTCCCTGGGGTCGCAAAGAGTCGGACACAACTGAACGACTGAACTGAAGTGAGGAGACAGATCCTATCTATCTACCCAAAATCAATGTCAAGGCACATATGACTTATATTTTCTTATAGGAGTTTCATGGTTTGGGTCTTACATATAAGTCTTTTATCCATTTTCAGGTAAGTTTTGCATATGGTGTGAGAAAATGATCTAGTTTCTTTCTTTTACATGTAGCTGTTCAGTTTTCTCAAAACTGTTGAAAAGACTGTCTTTCTCCACTCCGTATTCTTGCTTCCTTTGTCAAGAATTAATTGAACATAAAAGCATGAGTTTATTTCATGGCTCCCTATGCTGGTCCACTGATCTATGTGTTTTTGTGCCGGTACCACATTATTGGAGCGTCTCTCCTGCTGGCTCAGACAGTAAAGAATCTGCAGAGACCCAGGTTTAATCCCTGGGTTGAGAAGATCTCCTGGAGGAGGGCCTGGAAACCTACTCCAGTATTCTTGCCTGGAGAATCCCATTGAAGAGGAGCCTGGCAGGCTAGAGTCCATGGGGTTGCAAAGAGTTGCAGATGACTAAAGTGACTTAGCACACATACTATTTTGATTACTATAGCTTTATATACAGTTTGAAATCAGAGATCTTTCCTCTTCTTTTTTAAGACTGCTTTGGCTATTTGGAGCTTTTTGTAATTCCATACAAATTTTAGGACTATTTGTTCTAGTTCTATGGAAAATGTCATTAATATTTTGATAGGGATTGCATTGAATCTGTAGATTGCTTTGGGTAGTATGGACATTTTAACTATTTTTTTTGTGAGCTTTCTTTTCTTTTCTTTTTTTAAATTTATTTTAATTAGAGGCTAATGACTTTACAATATTGTATTGGTTTTGCCATACATCAACATGAATCTGCCATGAGTGTACACGTGTTCCCAATCCTGAACCCCCATCCCACCACCCTCCCCATACCATCCCTCTGGGTCATCCCAGTGCACCAGCCCCAGGCATCCTGTATCCTGTATCAAACCTGGACTGGCTATTTGTTTCTTATATGATATTATACATGTTTCAATGCCATTCTCCCAAATCATCCCACTCTCTCCCTCTCCCACAGAGTCCAAAGGATTGTTCTATACAACTGTGTCTCTTTTGCTGTCTCGCATACAGGGTTATCATTACCATCTTTCTAGATTCCATATATATGCATTAGTATACTGTATTGGTATTTTTCTTTCTGGCTTACTTCACTCTGTATAATTGGCTCCAGTTTCAACCACCTCATTAGAACTGATTCAAATGCATTTTTTTTAATGGCTGAGTAATACTCCATTGTGTATATGTACCACAGCTTTCTTATCCATTCATCTGCTTATGGACATCTAGGTTGCTTCCATGTCCTGGCTATTATAAACAGTGCTGCGATGAACATTGGAGTACACGTGTCTCTTTCAATTCTGGTTTCCTTGGACATTTTAACTATTATTCCTCCAATCCATGTGCCACTCTTCAGTATCTTTGCTGAGTGTCAGAGAGTTTTCAAAATATAGGTCTTTAATCTCCTTGGTTAAATTTATTCCTAGGTATTTTATTATTTTTCATGCATTTTAAATGACATTGTTGTCTTAATTTCTCTGATAGCTCATTAGTATGTATAAACACAACAGATGTCTATTTGTTAATTTTGTATCTGCACTTTTACTAAATTCATTTATTTATTCAAATAGTTCCTTGGTATAGCATTTAGGGTTTTCTCTACATAGTATGATATTATCTGCAAATAGTGACAGATTTACTTCTCTTCTAATTTGTATATTTTTTATTTTTCTTATCTGATTGCTGTGGCTAGCACTTTCAAACTACTTTGAATACAATGATAACGGTGGGCATCCTTGTCTTGCTCGTTGCCAGCTTTTCACCACTGAGTATGATGTTAGCAGCCCATTTGTTGTTTATAATCTTTAGTATGTTGAAATATGTTCCTTCTATACCCACTTTTTAAGAATTTTTATCAAAAATGGAAGTTGGACTGTCTCAAATACTTTTCCTGCATTTATTGAGATGATCATTTGATGTATGTCCTTCACTGTGTGTGGTATCACGTTGATTGATTTACAGATACTGAAGCATCCTTAAATCTCCAGGACAGATCCCACTAGATCATGTTATATGATCCTTTTAATGTATGGTTGAATTCAGTTTGCTTGTATCTTGTTGATGATTTTTGCATCTATTTTACTCAGGGATATTGGCCTGTAATTTTTTTTTTTTTTTGCAATGTTTTTGGGACTCTGCTTCCTGGACCTGGATATTTGTTTCCTCCCCTGGGTAAGGGAGGTTTTCAGCCATTATTTCTTCAAATAAATTTTCTGCTCCTTTCTCTTCTCCATTTCAGACCTTTTTAGTGCAAATGTTAGTATATTTGATGTTCTTTCAGATGTCTCTTAAACTATCCTCATTTTGTTTAATTTTTTTTTTATTTTTACTGTTCTAATTAGATGGTTTCCACTATTCTATCCTCCTGGTTGCTTATGCATTCTTCTGTATCATCTAATCTACTATCGATTCACTATATTTTTCATTTTAGTTATTAAATTTTCAGCTCTCAGTGGTTCTTTTTTATATTTTCTAATTCCTAACATTCTTACTGCATTCCTCCATTTTTTTCTGACACAGTCATCTTTATGATTGCTGCTTTGAACTCTTTACCAGGTAAATGACATCTGTTTCATCAAATATTTTTTCTGAGGCTTTATCTTGTTCTTTGGTTTGAAACGAATTCCTGTGTCTGTTTGTTTGATCTTCTGTGTTTTATTCTATGAATTATGCTGCTGCTAAGTCGCTTCAGTCGTGTCCAACTCTGTGCGACCCCGTAGACAGCAGCCCACCAGCCTCCTCTGTCCCTGGGATTCTCCAGGCATGAATACTGGAGTGGGTTGCCATTTCCTTCTCTACTATGAATTATGTGAAACTGTTTTATCTCTTGGCCTTCTTGAAGGGCTAATTTTGTGTAAGAGTATTCCTTATGTAGACTGTGTGTGCCAGGTGGCTTTGGCAGGCTAGCTGGGGCACAGACTGGTGGGAGGGGTCCCCAAGATGTGCAAGGCTGGGCCAGAGAATCTTTGGCTGGATGGCCAGAGTTGGAACAGCCATGAGCCAGGGCCTTCCTGGTTTGCATCATGTCTGTCACCTTAGCAGGACAAAAAAAGCAAGCCATTTCTTTACCGTATCATAGGTGAGGAAAACAAACAAACAAACTCAGTTTTAGAGGTGGAAAAAAAGTAAAGCTTGACTTCACAAGAGAGCAAATACCCCTTTACTACGGGTCTTCACAGACTGTGTCAATAAGCCCTGATCCCTCCTTGCAGCCTCATCCTCCTTTCCTAGGTCTGCTGCTCAGGGAAGACATGGGGTGGGCTGAAAGGGAAGAGTGGCTCATTTTCCTTCTCATCCCTGTAACTGAGGTGCTGAGCGCTTTCTTCACATCTCCCAGTAATTCTGGTCTTTAGAGAGAGGGGCTCACAGCAGAGCATTTTACGGTCACATGTGGCCTCTGGGAAAGCTAGCTTTCACACGTACAAAGACAGAATCTGGGAGAGAGAAAGAGGGTAAAGGTCCAATTCATCCTCAACTCTAGAAAGATACTAGGGAAGCTGATTCACTCAAAAGAGGAGACTGCACTAAATATACATCATTAGTCCCCCAACTTTCTTTACATTTGAATAATGGTACTCTAAAAAAGAAAAGATGAAGAAAGAATTAAAAAGAAGAAATCTTCTCTGGCAATTTGATTATTAGGTCACTTTAAGAGAGGCAATTTAAGAAACCAGCAAATGCCGCTGGGAGAACTAAAATAATAACAAGCAACACTAATATAACACCTTTCCTCTTCAAAGCACTTTACAAACATGAAATAATTAGGCCAATTAAAACTTGAAAAAGTAGCCTATTTAGACATAATCTTCTTTTCACATACAGTGCATCTGCTGGAAATGACTCTCTTGCCTTGTTTTCAATGCAAAAGATGATCTCAGGAAAACAAGGTACCCATAAATAAATAGCGGGACTTAATGTCAAAGGATCTGGGTCTAGAAGCATCTAAGGCATTTAAATCAGAAGTTTATTTCCCACACTCTGATTCTTCCCCGAGATTCCCTCCCATGAACCCTGTGTGGGGAAACACTTCCTGAGTACCAGGTAGTTATGAATGAATGGTATCAGCCAATAAAGATGGGCAGTCTAGGGAATTAATGGGTAGAAGATCTTGGGTTTCATTTTCATACTAAGAGGAATCTCATTATAACTGAGCAAACAGGCATAGTGTTTCAAATTACAAAGTATTTGGAATCAGGAGTAAGAAGATTTAAGTCCTTGTTCAAATTTAACCACTAATTCACTATGTGACTTGGGAAAAATCATTTAATCGGTTTATGGTTTTGGTCTCTAAATGTGAAATGAGTTGTTTGATTAAATCTATGGTTTTCAACTTATGTTCTGAAGGTACTGTAGGTCCCCAGTGGAGACAGGTAAAAGCTCTGTGTTTCTTCTCTGGTTCTGGAAGAGTAGCAGCATTTTAACTCATTTTAGATGTTAGATTTTTATGAGATGTGAAAAGTTCCACATCTAAGTGAGCAAGAAAATCACTAGAATGGATGATATCTAAATTCTCTTGCAACTCTGATAATCTGTGATTTTATGAAGGCTTTTAAACCCCATAGTATATAGAATATGTTCCAATGAGAACGTTCATTACATTAGCTTAACCTTCTAGGATCAGAGGAGGAGTGGAAGCTAAGGAGAGTGTTTTAGAGTTTTCTCACATGCTCTGTAAATCAAGGGTGAGGAGGGCTACTTTTTCTTGGACTTGTCTGAGCCTTGGGTTAAGTCAGTATTATCAGCACCCCCCACCCAGGTCTCTGCTCTCTCTGCCCTAGCTTCTCTTCCTGCCCCTGGGATGGCTGATTTTCATCACCTGGGCTTCAAAGGTTTGGGGATGGATGCTGCTGCTGCTAAGTCACTTCAGTCGTGTCCGACTCTGTGCGACCCCATAGATGGCAGCCCACCAGGCTCCCCTGTCCCTGGGATTCTCCAGGCAAGAACACTGGAGTGGGTTGCCATTTTCTTCTCCAATGCAGGAAAGTGAAAAGTGAAAGTGAAGTCGCTCAGTCGTGTCCGACTCTTAGCGACCCCATGGACTGCAGCCTACCAGGCTCCTCTGCCCATGGGATTTTCCAGGCAAGAGTACTGGAGTGGGGTGCCATTGCCTTCTCCAGGGGAGGGATGGGGGCTCCATTTTATTCTCCAGTGTTGATATTTTCTGAAAACTGTATATAAAGCTGCCATTCTCATTTCTCCCATTTATGTCTAGTCTGTGATCCAGCGCCCTGGAGAAGAAAAATGGAATGGTTTGGGCAAATAATTTTTGCTTTACTAATTTGCTCCTTTTTTGCCTGGAATCAAGCTGCTTCTAGGAACCCTCCCTGACAATGAACTCCAATAAACTCGTCTGTTAGCAGAATATTTCATGGTCCCCCAAGCTATATTATTAATCTTAACTGTACAAAGAATAAACTGAGGCTGAAAAGTTAAGTAGACAAAATCCCACAGTTTGAGTGTCAAAGCCAAAAATGGACATTTCAAGCTTTCTGTCTCCAACTCCCTGACTTCTCTTGTCACTAAACCGCTTCCCTACTTATGTATTAATAACATAGACCAATAACTCCCAGTCCATTCAAAGCAAAGATAAGTGTCGCTTCCTGTACTTGCTATAACCTGATGTTTCTTGGTATTTTCTCTTCAGATTCTCAGGGTTAGAGGACAGTGAGTCCAATGGACAGAGTATAAGTTTGAAGTCAGAACATCTGGCTTTAAAATTAATACATCAACTGACTTCACTAGACTCACAATTATAACCATGATATGTCTAAATGACTTTCCTTTTTTTCCTGTCTTTTTTTTTTTTTGGCCATGCAGCATGCGGGGTTTTAGTTCCCTGACCAGGGATTGAACCTGTGCCCCCTGCAGCCGAAGCTTGGCATTGTAAGCACTGAACACCAGTTATGTCCTACCGCTTTCTTATTTTGAAGAATGTGAATAATACCTACCCAACTACTTCATAGCCCTCTTCTAGGATTTTAACATAGTATTTGTGGGAACAAGTCAAAATTATTTTAAGTGCCCCTGGTATCATTTGAGATGTTTTAGTTTCTAATGTTTTCCATCTCTTGCAGCGTAGCAACTTGAGTAAAGAGCCAAACTAGAGAGTTTTCCAGGAGCACAGATTTCCCCAATGAAAATAAAGGATTCTTAATTCCAGATGGAAAACATTTTGGCATTTCCTTAGAGAATACCAGTAGTGGATTAAAATAGAAATAGATGTTCCATACTGAGTAGAAGTCTAGCAACTCATTTATAGGCCTAATTAAAATAGCACAATTATCTAGGATATTGTGAGGAAAAGCTGCCGATACTATTAACTGTTTTTGCAATGCCAACAATCATAGGGAATACTCAGTGACAACCCTGAATTCCCATATACAGGATATAAAAAAGAAAATAGTAAGTTATGCTTATAGGATATTAGGAAAAGTTCTAGTAACGACTAGGAAAAATGGTCTGATGATCAGCTGTAGGGTCTTGAGAGCATGAGTTTAAACTAGTTGACCTGAGCAAAAGTCAACTGCTGACTATAAACACACAGATCCTCTGCTTTATAGAGCTAGACTCAGAAGCAGAGAAGTACTGGAATGCAGGGTAGAATAATGTATCCTATGCTTCTGGTTATATCCAGAGATTCTTGATATAGCATGTTTCTTACTAAAAAAAAAAAAAATTGCTACACAATTTCAACCTACATCTAAGCTTACTTTCTCAGTTGTCACTGGCAATATTACAGGTCTGCCGGTCAGTAAATTAGCACAGGTCATCCGAACTAGTATCTGAAATTAATAAACTCAGTCCTAAAAGGCTTCCACCTTTTTCCAAATGGAATTGACTTAAGTTTTGCCAACATCCAGCTTTCTCATTCTCCAATTATCTAGCTTTATTATAAAAAACTAACTATACTTACAGAAGTCAGAAAAAAATTAAATCTAGTACTCCTGTTTGCAGCTTTATTGAGTTATAATTGCCATATAAGACTGTACCAGTCTAAGGTATACAGGATAATAATTATATATATATGTATATGTATTATGAAATTATCTGCCACAGTAAGTTTAGCTAACAATCATTTCACATAGTTGTACATTTTCTTACAATGAGAATTTTAAAGATTTATTTATATCTTCTTAGAAACTTTAAAATATACAATATTTTTATCTAGAGTCACTGTGCTATATATTACAGACCCAGAACTTACCTATTTATAATTGGAAGTTTTTACCTTTTGACTACATTCACCCATTTCCCCCATATCCCAACCCTCCCAAATAACACATTTTTATTTTCTCAAAACAAAGTGCTCAAATGCCCATTTTATATGCACTGAATACATTAATATAACTTAATCCCTGCCATTCCCTCATCCCCTTTCCATTGCTTTGGCACCTCTGTCTACTGTTTATTTTCTCAACTAGAACCATATGTATTTTCTCTATCACAGCTCTCACTTATCCTTTATTAGAAAATCATCTGACTAGTTTAAATATTCCTCTCTCCTCAATCTCAGCTTCACCCTTGTTTTGAAAATCTAATGCTGCCAAGTTAAAGAGAGCACCTTCCCCTAGTATGACCAGATTTACATAGGCAAACCTGGAATCTGACCTCTGCTCCCCCGAGACACTCGTATTAACTTCTTCAAAAATGTGGGGAAGCATGCCAGTCTTTCAGACTTACTGTTGAGCAACAGAATATAACACACACACACACACACACACACATACACATTTTGCAGTTATTTTGAACACGGGCAGTGATTCCAAGAGACCGAAATCAGATCAACTAAGAGTTCTATGATATCTATTTTTTATTACACAGTTCTATAACTTATTTAATCCCACTAACTTCAGGGAGGAATTTAGCTTTACATCTTTTCTTAAAACAGTATTTGACTTAAGTGTCCTTGACCTGTTTTCCAAGAGGAGCTTCACTGGCTCTTGAACACTCTGAAATGAGATGTGTTACTCTGTGTGTTTATTTATGAGAAATTTCTGGGGAGAGATTTATTGCCTGTATTAATTTCTCAAGATTTTTGTGATAGTATCATGACTTTCAAAATGTTGCAACCCCCTGATAAACCATCTATGATTTAACCTATGATCATTTGGACTTTATGATCTATAAAATTTGTTGCTATTGTGTCCCTACCTCTTAACCCAATTCATAATCTTCTTTCTAAAGGTAAAAGATATTTAAATGGAAGAAAACACCTTCTTCCAAAATAACGCCTGGCCAGAACAGCACCTCTTTTAAGCCCTGCATTCATGGGCATCACCACTGTAGTAAATCAGAAGGATCTCAGAAATCAGAGTCAGAACACTGTTCTCTCAGTCTTGACTTATCACTATGTGGTGTTAGCATTTGAAATGGTAAAGCAGAGAAACCGGATGTGTATGCCCTCAAAGATAGGGCGTGGATCTCCAATTAGACCATTCCTTCTGCTCTTTCTCCAGCAGAACTGCACTACTCTATGAATAAATGCCATTTTCAGAGTCAGTGAAAGGATGCAACATGTCCAATGATGAGAACTTTCTTCTGAAAAAAGAAGCTTTCCTATTATTGCTCTCCCTATGAAGTCACCCACTGGTAGGAAATATCAAACCTTCACTTAGAACAAGTTGATGAGGAACAGATGCTCTGTAGAGACCAATACTGCCTAGAAGATGGCTGGAGGCAAATGGGATTTGTGTAAAAGTGTGAATCCATTACCAAAATCTCTTATGGTTTTCTTCAGGTCAAGGTGAGGATCTGTGAGGGATTGGTAATTATCTGAAGAATTAATTAATTAATGAATGAAGAACCATTAAGTGGATTGGTAATCATCTGAACATTGCACCCAAAGAAGATTGATTAATTACTTTGGCACTCATCTTTAGGAATGGCTTCACACAGGGGTTCTATTACTGGGTTCTATACTTGGCCCTGTGAAATTAAACAGAATGTGTACCCTGTAAATTTGTCCATGACAAAAAAGGTGGAGAGGTGGATTACAAGGTGAATATTAAAATAAATACTCAAAGAGATGTTGACAGAGGAGTGCTCCAAAAATCAAGAAGATGAAATATCACAATCATATAATAATATACAGTGAAAAAGAAGCTCTGAAATAAAACAAACATGGATTGAAATGCCCGCTTTACTACTTAATACCTAGATGGGTCCAGCTAAATTACCTTCTAGGGCTCAGTTTTCTCAATGTGAAATGTGGACAGTAAATTTTATTTTATGGGATCACTGAGAAAATTTAACTGTGTAGCATACATTATGGTTATAATATAGATTCTAGAATTAAACTGATGGAAAAACTAAGTTTTAAGTAGTACATTAATTTAAACATTATATTCACAGATAAAAAGACAGAGAGTCCCTGATACTCTTTATTTATCAAACATTTAGCAAACATACAATAAGTGTTTAAATACTAAATATGTGTAGTGTTATGCTTGGTTCTGGAAGAACAAGGATGAACCAGTCCTAGCTTGAAGGCCAAGTTGAGGAGCTTAAATTGGACTGGAATGGTGACTTTAACTCACATGATCATTATATCTACTGCTGTGGGCAGGAATCCCTTAGAAGAAATGGAGTAGGCATCCTGGTCAACAAGAGAGTCCGAAATTCAGTACTTGGATGCAATATCAAAACTGAAAAAATGATCTCTGTTCGTTTCCAAGGCAAACCATTCAATATCACGGTGATCCAAGCCTAGAAGCTGAAGTTGAATGGTTCTATGAAGATCTACAAAACCTTTTAGAACTAACACCCCAAAAAATGTCCTTTTCATTATAGGGGACTGGAATGCAAAAGTAGAAGTCCAGAAACACCTGGAGTAACAGGCAAATTTGGCCTTGGACTACAGAATGAAGCAGGGCAAAGGCTAATAGAGTTTTGCCAAGAAAACGCACTGGTCATAGTAAACACCCTCTTCCAACAACACAAAAGACTCTACACATGGACATCACCAGATGATCAACACCAAAATCAGATTGATTATATTCTTTGCAGCCAAAGATGGAGAAGCTTCATACAGTCAGCAAAAACAAGACCGGGAGCTGACTGTGGCTCAGATCATGAACTCCTTATTGCCAAATTCAGACTTAAATTGAAGAAAGTAGGGAAAAACACTAGACCATTCAGGTATGACCTAAATCAAATCCCTTATGATTATACAGTGGAAGTGAGAAATAGATTTAAGGGACTAGGTCTGATAGACAGAGTGCCTGATGAACTATGGACGGAGGTTCCTGACATTGTACAGGAGACAGGGATCAAGACCATCCCCATGGAAAAGAAATGTGAAAAAGGAAAATGGCTGTCTGAGGAGTCCTTATAAATAGCTGTGAAAAGAAGAGAAGCAAAAACCAAAGGAGAAAAGGAAAGATATTCCCATTTCAATGCAGAGTTCCAAAGAACAGCAAGGACAGATAAGAAAGCCTTCCTCAGTGATCAATGCAAAGAAATAGAGGAAAACAACAGAATGGGAAAGACTAGAGATCTCTTCAAGAAAATTAGAGATACCAAGGGAACATTTCATGAAAAGATGGGCTCAATAAAGGACAGAAATGGTATGGACCTAACAGAAGTAAAAGATATTAAGAAGAGGTGGCAAGAATACACAGAAGAACTGTACAAATTAGATCTTCATGACCCAGATAATCACGATGGTGTGATCACTCACCTAGAGCCAGACATCCTGGAATGTGAAGTCAAGTGGGCCTCAGAAAGCATCACTACGAACAAAGCTACTGGAGGTGATGGAATTCCAGTTGAGCTATTCCAAATCCTGAAAGATGATGCTGTGAAAGTGCTGCACTCAATATGCCAGCACATTTGGAAAACTCAGCAGTGGCCACAGGACTGGAAAAGGTCAGTTTTCATTCCAATCCCAAAGAATGCTTAAACTATCACACAATTGCACTCATCTCACACACTTGTAAAGTAATGCTGAAAATTCTCCAAGCCAGGCTTCAGCAATACATGAACCGTGAACTTCCAGGTATTCAAGCTGGTTTTAAAAAAGGCAGAGGAACCAGAGATCAAATTGCCAACATCCGCTGGATCATGGAAAATGCAAGAGAGTTCCAGAAAAACATCTATTTCTGCTTTATTGACTATGCCAATGCCTTTGACTGTGTGGATCACAATAAACTGTGGAAAATTCTGAAAGAGATGGGAATACCAGCCCACCTGACCTGCCTCTTGAGAAACCTATATGCAGTTCAGGAAGCAACAGTTAGAACTAGACTTGGAACAACAGACTGGTTCCAAATAGGGAAAGGAGCACATCAAGACTGTATATTGTCACCCTGCTTATTTAACTTATATGCAGAGTACATCATGAGAAACGCTGGGCTGGAAGAAGCACAAGCTGGAATCAAGATTGCTGGGAGAAATATCAGTAACCTCAGATATGTAGATGACACCACCCTTATGGCAGAAAGTGAAGAGAAACTAAAAAGACTCTTGATGAAAGTGAAAGAAGAGAGTGAAAAAGTTGGCTTAAAGCTCAACCTTCAGAAAACGAAGATCATGGCATCTGGTCCCATCACTTCATGGGAAATAGATAGGGAAAGAGTAGCTGAGTTTATTTTTTTGGGCTCCAAAATCACTGCAGATGGTGACTGCAGCCATGAAATTAAAAGACGCTTACTCCTTGGAAGGAAAGTTATGACCAACCCAGATAGCATATTAAAAAGCAGAGACATTACTTTGCCAACAAACGTCCGTCTAGTGAAGGCTATGGTTTTTCCAGTGGTCAGGTATGGATGTGAGAGTTGGACTGTGAAGAAAGCTGAGTGCCGAAGAATTGATGCTTTTGAACTGTGGTGTTGGAGAAGACTCTTAAGAGTCCCTTGGACTGCAAGGAGATCCAACCAGTCCATCCTAAAGGAAATCAGTCCTGGGTGTTCATTGGAAGGACTGATACTGAGACTGAAACTCCAGTACTTTGGCCACCTCATACGAAGAATTGACTCATTGGAAAATACCCTAATGCTGGGAGGGATTGGGGCAGGAGAAGAAGGGGACGACAGAGGATGAGTTGGCTGGATGGCATCACGGACCTGACGCACATGAGTTTGGGTGAACTCCGGGATTTGGTGATGGACAGGGAGGCCTAGCGTGCTGCAATTCATGGGATCGCAAAGAGTCGGATACAACTGAGCGACTGAACTGAACTGAACTGAATGAAGAAATAAGGAACGTACAGATGGAACCATGATACTTGGATAACATTATTAAGCACACACTTCCTGGTCCTCTACTCCATTCTTCCACTTGTTTCTATGTGCATTAAGCAGGTTAGTCTTCCGAAGATCCCTGTCTGAGGAACTCTTACCCACAGCACCCCTGATGAACAAGCAGGCCTCAATAACTCCAAAGGCTAACAGTCAGAATATTTTTTTCATGCTTAGTTGCTCAGTCATGTCTGACTCTTTTGCTACCCTATGGACTGTAGCCCACCAGGATCCTTTGCTCATGGAATCAGCCTGGTAAGAATATTGGAGTGGGTTGCCATTTCCTCCTCCAGGGGATCTTCCTGACCCAGGGATCGCTCCCCTGCCTCCTGGGGCTCCTGCATTTGCTCAGTCACTTCAGTCCTATCCGACTCTTTGTGACCCTGTAGACTCTAACCCACCAGTCTCCTCTATCCATGGGATTCTCCAGGCAAGAATACTGGAGTCAGTTGCCATGCCCTCCTCCAGGGGATCTTCTCAACCAAGGGATCAAACCCATGACTGCCTGCATTTCCTGCATTGCAGGTGGATTCTTTACCACTGAGCCACCTGGGAAGCCCTCTGAACATTTATTCCCCCATTCAAATTCATGTGAAACTCCTAACCTCCGAGGTGATGGTGTTAGAAGGTAGAGCTTTCTGGAGGTTCTTAATGTGTGAGGCTGGAACTCTCATGAATGGCAACACTGTTTCTGTAAGAGACCCCACAGATCTCCCTATAGTCTTCCCCCGTGTGATGGCACCAGAAGAAGCTAGCAGCCTACAAGCTAGAAGAGGACCTTCACTAGAATCCAACCATGCTGACACCCTGATCTTAGACTTCCAGCCTCCAGAAGAGTGAAAAAGGAACGCATGTTATATAATAAGCCTCGCAGTCAGTGATATTCTATTAAAACTGACCTAAAGGACTAGGACAGTAACCCATGACCCAGACAATTGGACCAAGCATAGATACCAGATCCACAGTGCTTGCTATGCCCAAAGCTAAATGCCCTTCCTTATTCCAGGAGATTTTCTCAGAAATTCCAACAAAGGAGCAAGGTGAGAATTGGTACAACTGATGATGGGAGCTGGCAGTGGAAGGATTTAGGAGGTAGAACTGAGACTTGGAGGGGCCATGTCTATTTGAAAATGATGAGACACCAGACAAATGGCTAAGTGGAAATATGCAGGGAAAATCAGAAATGCCATGAGGGTGACAGAGAACCAGAGATTAGCAAATGCCAAGAGCTTCAATTTCTGATGACATAATAATGGCTACCTCTTCTTGAGCACTTAGTGCTAGCATCTAATCTAGAACTTTATATATATATGTGAAAATTGAGATATGAAGAGGCCAAGAGACTTGCACAAGTTTCAAGGCCTATTGGAGTCAGGATTCAAACCCAAGGCTTATGGCTTCAGAACCTCCATGGCCCTTTTGTACCCTGCAAATCCCTCTATCTGAAAGTGGTCTAGATGAGGCTTTCCTTCGCTCACCAAGAAAGGAATCAACTAACACAGCACCTTTGTAGCTGATGGCGATTCAACTTCACACAAAAGATGCGGGAGATCTGCAATACTATAAACCTTGGATGCAGCAGCAGAACTATTTTTTTTTTCCCCTCTCAGGGAGCATGCTGCTTTGTGTACAGAACAGGAGTGAATTTCTAAAGATCAGTCTTTGATAGATTTTGAGGTGGCATTTTGGGATGATACAACCTTGAAATAGTAATGAAGCAACTTTTCTTAAACCTTCTGGGTGCTGCACGGGAAGCCTTTTATGAATGTCTGCTCCATTTGTCCACAGAGATCTGGGGGTAATGCAGCCTTCCCCTACTTACCACGCCACACACAGAGGAGAAACGTGACCCAAAGAGGTTCTCCTGAAAGACCTCTCAGGGGATAAGAGAGGCACCCGCTCTCAGTGGCCACTGTGTCGTAAGCTGTATGATTCCATGACTGTTTTTTCCTCTCCACTGTGAAGCTTTTAGAGAGAAAAACTATGTCATTTCTACCTTTCCACAAACAGTATCCAGTAAAGATGCTGCGCATGAAAAGATCTTTTAAAGGAATGGCTTTCGATAAATGCAGGAACTCACAAAGGGAAGAACAAAGCATATTGCCAATGGGAGATCCACTTTCCACAACTAAAAATATATGCACTTTTTGATTTAGTTGATTGATTCTTAGGTCTTATCAGAAATGTACATGAAAGCAAAAGTGGCTCAGCTGTGTCTGAGTCTTCGCCGCCCCGTGGACCACAGTCCACAAGTCTCCTCCATCCATCGAATTCTGAAGTGGGTAGCTGTTCCCTTCTCCAGGGGATGTTCTCAACCCAGGTATCAAACCCAGATCTCCTGCACTGCAGGCAGATTCTTTACCATCTGAGCCACCAGGCAAGCCCATCTATTATTTTATAATTATTCAGTGAGATCCTAGGCATTCAAATCAGGCTCCATAGCCCCATATTTTGCCTTTTAATCTTGGCCTCACTAATTGCCAGTAAGTTATTTAACATTTCTCTTCCTAACTTTTCTAGAGTAAGAGATTATGTAAATACTTAGCAATTGTACCTGCCCGACAGGGTCACTGTGAGAACTAAGACATTAACAAACCCCTAATAGTGGTCCAGTGGTAAAGAGTCTGCCTGCCAAGGCAGAACACTTGGATTTGATCCCTAGTCTGAAATGATCCCCTGGAGAAGGAAGTGGCAGCCCACTGCATATTCTTGCCTCGAGAACCCCATGGGCAGAGGAGCCTAGTGGGCTGCAGTCGTAGGTTTCCAAAGAGTCGGACATGACTTAGAGACTGAACAATAGTCCCCAGCTCATAGTGAGCTCCCAATAAACATTCAGTAGATACAACTATTCAATAGATAAGGAAACAGTGACTTTCCTGGTAGTCCAGTGAGTAAGACTCCATGCTCCCAATGCAGGGGGTGTGGGTTCTATCCTTGGTCAGGAAACTATATCCCACAGTCCACAACTAAAGATCCCATGTGCCTCAACAAAGACCCTGTGCAGCCAAATAAATAAATAGGCAAAAAAAAAAAAAAAAAAAAAAACAGAGAAGGAAACAAGTACAGGTGTCCTCACAGTCTTATTATAAAGTGCATGAATGTATTGGATATATCGGGAGGTAATATAATAACAGCACTGAAGAACGGATGCTTTTGAACTGTGGTGTTGGAGAAGACTCTTGAGAGTCCCTTGGACTGCAAGGAGATCCAACCAGTCCATTCTGAAGGAGATCAGCCCTGGGATTTCTTTGGAAGGAATGATGCTGAAGCTGAAACTCTAGTACTTTGGCCACCTCATGCGCAGAGTTGACTCACTGGAAAAGACTCTGATGCTGGGAGGGATTGGGGGCAGCAGGAGAAGGGGACGACAGAGGATGAGATGGCTGGATGGTATCACTGATTTGATGGACGTGAGTCTGAGTGAACTCCAGGAGTTGGTGATGGACAGGGAGGCCTGGCATGCTGCGATTCATGGGGTCACAAAGAATCAGACATGACTGAGCAACTGAACTGAACTGAGTGAAGATTAGGAATATTTAAAGATTCAGATTCTAACGTGACTTTGGGCAAGTTCCTTTACCTCTCTGAGCCTCAGTTTCCTCATCAGTAAAATGGAGATAATAATTTCCTGTTGCTCCAAAGATGAAATACTGCCTGTTACCTCCATCTCCAAACAGAAGGATGGAAACCCAGAGTCCCCTGCCATATCCCACCTAGCATTATAGGGTCTCCATGGCCATTGGATCTGGAGTATGGATGCTGCTCTACAAAGATCTCTAATTCAATATTTTTAAAAGAAAAAAAAAATCCCCTGTACCATGAGACTAAAATTAGATAATGAACTATGTGTAAAGCTCTTAGAACATTAAGTAATTCGCAGTGAGTTCAATCAACTGTTGGCCATTATTTATCATCATTATTATTACTACTACTAAAGCGATGCTACCCACATATATTAAAATCCTACACCCAAGCTTTATATCATCTTCTATATTTGAAGACATCTCTGCAGCCCATACGATTTGTCTCTCTGTTCCACACCACTACATTCCCATCTGCTATGACAACTGTTGGTAACTTTGTGCTAACCCAGAGTTCAGATTCAGTAGGAGTGTATCAGAGAGACTGTAACACAACAGGAAGCAAGAGGAAGCAGAGCTACTTTCTTGGAGGTATTTTGCCCAAATCGTCTGATAACATTTTCTTTTTCTTTTTTTTTTTTTTTCTTTAAACCTGCCCAGAGTAATTAAGGCTCCTAACAATTGTTACAGCTCTGTAGCAAATGCGGGGTGACTCCTGCAAACAGTTTTATCAAACTGACATTCTAATAAATGCCCCTTGCAAAATGTCAAGTAAGATTTCTGGAGGGAAAAGAAAAATGCCTTCTTTCTTCTTCCACATCCCATATTTATGTAGATCAAAAAGACACTGCATGGCTGCCCGTTGTTTCAGCAATTCAGACATCTCCAATAATCCACCGAGAATCCTTAATCAGCCAAGTCTCCATTCTTAACACTGGGGAGAATTAATTATGAATGTGGAGTCAGCATCATGGTCGATCCAGGAAGCTGAACTGACTCGCAGTGATGCTGTTCTCCCACAGTTTTAATTAAGCAGGAAGAGTTCAAGGGTACACAGCAGTAGCAGAGTGAGACTGATAACCAGTCTGCTATGCAGGAGATTCTTGCCCCTCTTTGCATGTTGGGTTTCATGTTATTCAGGAAATAAATATTCCAAATTATATGACCTCATAGGGACACTTAAGGGGAGATAATGATATTAGTGATTAAATAAAGTCAGTGAAACAAAAAAAGCTGCCTCCATAGGAAGGTGGAATACTCTCTCCTCTAGACATGAGTGATTAGAGAAACAACAAAACTGTAGAGGAAACCGTCATGAAGAGCCATCTACACTATTGTCAATTTCCCTGTTTCTTCCCCACTAATCAGATGGCCATTATCTCAGAGGAGGCTTTTCTGAGCTCCATGGCAAATCCTGATTGACCTGAACCAGCTACGATGATCCATTCTTCTTTAGAAATGGCCTTGTGACACATTTAATATCCATGAGAATTGTGAAGAGGGAGATCTGCCTGGGACGCATCTTGTAAAGGTTTCCTCAGTTTCCAAAAGAGATGCGTGTGAGTAAATGGCTATCAGGGAGGTGATGCTTGAGTTCACTGCAGTCAACCTGCAGCTATGAGTCTACAAACTTGAGGTCTAAGTCAAAATGCTGGAAACGGTAGGGCAACAAGATACAACGGTGTGAGTCATGGATGATGTATCTCCACTGAATTACCAGCCCTAGAACCACTTCACCCTTGGCTATCTCATCATGATATCATATTTTTTTTATTTGAAAGCAATTTTATTCTGCTTTCTGTTGATTGTAGCTAACTCATTTTAACCAATATTCTATTCAATGTAAAAAAAAAATCCATGCTATTATTTTAATTTATACTCATGCCAACTTTCTCAAGTAGATATTCCCCCTTTTTTTATAAATAAAACAAAACAAAACAAATTAACAGAATAAAACTACTGAGTCTCAAAGAAAATAAATGATTTGTCAGCAATGACCCACTGACCAAGCTATATCTCTGGAATGAAAGCCCATCAGTAATTAAAGAGCCTATGTTGGCTACACTATACTGTGGGGGAAGTTTCATCACTGAAATTATATTCATTTATATTTATTTTGACTTAGTAGTTTTTGGATTCCAGGAGATACACTGGGTCAGCCAAAAAGTCTGTTCAGGTTTTTCCATTTGATGTCATGGATAAACTTGAAAAAACATTTTTGGCCAACCCAATACTAAATGCTACGGGTGCAAATATTATAAAAATAATAATAACCTCTATTAGTACTAACAATACAGATAGCCAACAAGAATGGCTAACACTGTTTGGGCTTCAGGTAGTACTGACCGAGATGGATTTTAAAGAAAGAGCATGACTAGCTAGGGTTGGTGGAGGAAAGGAAGTCTAGGTAGAGAGAAAAGATTATTTGGAGACCCTCAAGTCCCTGGTAGCTCAGTTGGTAAAGAATCTGCCTGCAATGCAGAAGACCCTGGTTTGATTCCTGGGTCGGGAAGATCCACTGGAGAAGGGATAGGCTACCCACCCCAGTATTCTTAGGCTTACCTCGTGGCTCAGCTGGTAAAGAATCTGCCTGCCATGTGGGAAACCTGGGTTCAATCCCTGGGTTGGGAAGATCCCCTGGAGAAGGAAAAGGCTACCCACTCCAGTATTCTAGCCTAGAGAATTCCATGCATAGTCCATGGGGTCGCAGAGAGTCAGACATGACTGAGCAACTTTCACTCACTCACAAGTAAAGAACTGGTATGTGTGTGTATGTGTGTGTGTTAGTCACTCAGTCATGCCTGATTCTTTGTGTCCCCATGGACTATAGTCTGCCAGGCTCCTCTGTCATGAAATTCTCTAGGCAAGAATATTACAGGGATTGAACCCAGGTCTTCAGCCTTGTAAGCAGATTCTTGAGCATCTGAGCCACGAGGGAAGCCCAATTAGATAGTCCTGGTGTGTAACTATGGATAGGGTGTGATAGGGAACTAAGTTAAGTCCAGATCATGGATGCTCAAGCTAAAGAACTTGAACTTTATTCTGTGGATCACTGGTTTTTAAACTTTTCTTTATTCTTAACTTTTTCCCTTCAAAGTCATATCTGAAATACCAGAACAGATAAAAGCAGGGTTTTCTGGTTGCAACATAGAGCACATCTTAAAAGTCACTCTTTGTGAATGATGGGATGTCATCTAATAGTTTTAACCATAGACATCATGTAAAAAGAATGATGTCTTGAAAAGATTAATCTGTTGACAGAATGGAAGATAGACGGTTGGAGAAAGAACAAGAGACAGAAAGTTCTGTCTGATACTGGTTAGCAAAATAACTTCCAAAACTCTCAAGTACTCCATGCAGGTAGAAAATGTTTAAACTGAGGCAGTGATTATGAGTCAGCATATAGTTTTCTATCTAACAGACACTCCCACCCTTTATAGTAATCATATTTCTAAAAAAAAAAAAATGGTAGGGAACAGTGAGACTGCCATCTCCATATTTAGCCAGTCATATCTGATTGATGCCAACATCAGTTCCAGGTAGAATCTGAGTAGCTTAAGAAAATCTTATCCCTCTTAGGTAGGTATCCCCCCTACCACAGTGACTGGTTTGGCAATACTCCTGTGGTACAAGTTGGGCTACAGAGGTTCTTGGCTGGAAGGTCTTTTTGGAGAGAAGAAAACTTTTTTGGAAGGGAAAGTATAGACTAGCTTTGACAATATCATTAAGCTACTTTAATAGAAAAGACCCTGATGCTGGGAAAGGTTGAAGGCAGGAGGAGAAAGGGATGACAGAGGATGAGATGGTTGGATGGCTTCACCGACTCAATGGACACGAGTTTGAGCAAGCTCTGGGAGATGGTGAAGGACAGGGAGACCTGGCATGCTGCAGTCCACAGGGTGGCAAAGAGTCGGACACGACTGAGTGACTGAATGACAGTGACTTTAATATACTGCCATTGAAACCTTTACTACTTTGAGGTTTCTCATTTATTTGAGCCAAGTTTCCAATAATATTTAGTGTATTTGGGGTTGAATTTCTCTTACAACTGAGGGTACCTTAAGTAATACAGGACAATAAGAATGTAAAAAAAAAAGGACTGATTTTAAATAAAGTATAAATCAGTGGCCCAGTGGTACTTACTAACTAAATTTGGCATGAGGATAAAGACAGGGTTTGGGATGACTCCTAGTTAGTTTGTGGCTTGATTAGAGTAAGGATTGTGTACCAAGATCATGTACCAATTCAGAAGCAAAACCAAACAGAGGAGTTGAGAGAAGATATCAGTTGGGGTTTTAGATTTGGGACATTATTACTGCTGAGTGAACTCCGGAGTTGGTGATGGACAGGGAGGCTTGGCGTGCTGCGATTCATGGGGTTGCAAAGAGTCGGACATGACTGAGCGACTGAACTGAACTGACTGCTGAAATATACTTGAGGTTTATAAAGACAGTAAATATTCTAAAGCCAGTAATTGAGGGTGGAAATGAGAAGAAATTATGTAAGCTGAAAAAAAATACTTTTAAACATTAATTTTATACTGAAATAAAGAAGAAGACCATGTAGAGAAAAATCAAATTTTCCATGATTTTTTTTTTTAAATAGAAGGCTAGATTTCAAGGATATTTCTCACTTACTGTTGGCAGTTTCAGGTTGACTCATGACTACCAGGGATTAATTTTTTAGTCCCTCTAGTTTTAAAATTTTGAAAAATGGATTCAGGGGTCATCATAATTAATTGCATTAAGGGACTCAGTGCATCAGATCAACCTTCCAACATTACCTGTAGGTATATGTAAATTTCAGAAAGATTGAGTTGGCATCTGAAACTGAGGAAGCAGGAGTTTTCAGAATGGTGCAAATGTCAGGGAAAAGGGCCAAAACCATATCTGATCAGGTTCCCAGTTGCTACCTGGGCCTGGCTTTGGTCCATAGTTGATTATCTGGTAAGAATCCATTATAGACAAATTCAGAGATGAATCACTGCTCTGAGATTTGTTCATTTTCCAATAGGCTCTGGCCCACAAGAGAGTGATTTGAGACCTATATTATTGCAAACCTTTTGGGTGTACATGAGTTCCAACTGACAAGGTCTCCATCTAATTTTGATAACAAAAGTCTTACAGGGAAGGCCCATAAGGCATTTTACACATCAAACAGCTCTTACTGAACAATGTTTTGATGAAATAATTACAAATGAATCAGAAGAAGTAAATTACCCTTGAAATAATAACAATACTTAGCATTTTCATTTTCAAAGTGTTTAGCAAATCACCAATTATTTAATTTACATTCTAGCATTATGATGAAGGGACTTTTGATTCCAGTTTTATAAATGGGTGTGCTGAGCTATCAGGAGGGCTGAGGTGTTCATGTCGAGGTCAGTCTGGAAAGAATGGCAACTGGATTTCAAGCAGCTGTTCCCTGAATGGAGAGGTGGGTAAGGGAGAGATGGTCTTTTAGGGAGATCAAAATTTCCTTCCATTCTCCAGCTTTTCAAGCCTTCAAAGCAGAAAATTACATTTTTTAAAAGCTTCACAATTGAAAATACTATTCTGAAACTGAAGATTGTTTGAATTTATACCTGATATATTTGTGGTTCCATAATCTGGGAAACTGGGGCCACTTTGCAGGAAGTGTGTACCTTGTGTTGTTGTTATCTAGTCACTAAGTCACGTCCGTGGGCTGTGGCCCTCCAGGCTTCTCCTTCCATGGGATTTTCCAGGCAAGCATACTGGAGTGCGTTGCCATTTCCTCCTCCAGGGGATCTTCCCGACCCAGAGATGGAACCCAGGTCTCCTGCACTGTAGGTGGATTCTTTACTACTGAGCCACCTGGGAAGCCCAGTACCTTGCATAGCAAGGGCCAAACTCTAGCCAGTTCCTTCAGGACAGTTACAGGAATTACTCAGTGAAAACAGAACTGTTGCAGAATGCAATCAGAACCCCACTCCTAGCTTCTTCTCTGATCCCCAGTTCTTAATTATGGTACCTGCTTTTTCTGCTTGTTGTTTTTGGGTGCTGACATAAAATACAGCTTCTGATGTCTCATGTCCTGGTGACCTCTCAGGGTGCATCCTGCACTCAAACTGAACACTGAAGCCAATCCCTGTTTGCTGTTTTGTGGGGCAGACTCTGCCCACACCTGGAATTCATTCTGTCAGCTCAGCGCTATGCCCAAACATAACTACACAAAGGGTCATCTTATTTTGGGCAGCGAACTGACAGTGATGGATGGCCCATGATTGTGTTTCCTTTGGCTGCCTGTGCAGACCCACTGTGTTTGCAAAGACAGCGTGACTAGGCAAGAGTTATATTCCTCTCAAAAAAGCAGACTTGCTGCAGTGGTCCTAACCTCTTTCTGCTTTATGTTTTTATATTGGCTATAAGGTTCAACTATCTATTGTTTTATAACAAAAGACACAGACATGAAGAGTTTTAAAACAATAATAATTCCCCAAGGTTTTCTGGGCCAGGAATTCTGGCAGAGCTCATCCTGGATGTTCTTTGCTTCACTTTATCTTGATTTGAGGCTTCACAAGTGGCTCGGTGGTAAAGAATTCACCTGCAATTCAGGAGATGCAGGTTTGAGGCCTGGGTCAGGAGCATCCCCTGGGGAGGGAAATGGCTACCCACTCCAGTATCCTTGCCTGGAGAATCCCATGACAGAAGAGGCTGGGAGGCAACAGTCCAAGGGTTCTCAGAGAAACGGACATGACTTAGTGTTGAACCAACATTGGCAATGCTGACTGCAGTTACTCCCGCCACTAGAGGCAGCTGGGAGCGTCCCTGGGGCTGGAACCTCCAGGATGGCCTGTCACTTGCCTGGACCTCCCTCCACTGGGTGTGCAGCCACTGACCGTATACCCCAAGAGAGAAGCAGAAGCTCCCAGTCTTACGACTGAGCTTGAAAGTCCCGAATATCACTCTACTGCATTTGTCTGGTCAAAAGAATCTGTAGGGCCAGGAAGAACTGAAGGAAAAAGCGAAACAGATATTATCTTTTGATTGAAAGTGGTATAGCATATAGGCAGGGTTGGATTTGGGGGCGAGGTGGGGCATGTGGGATCTTAGTTCCTGACAAAGGATGGAACCCATGCCATCTGCTTTGGGAGCATGGAGTTTTAACCACTGGACCACCAGGGAAGTCCCAGGAAGGGAAAGAATTGATGGTGGATCTCCTTGAAAATTATCTCCTACCTATGTCTATAACCTCCTTCTGAAACTGGGACTTCTGTTTGCAGTTTTGGCAGCAGGAGGTCTCTCGGAATTTCTGAAGTTCATTAATTTGCTCAAAGAGATGAGATTTTCTTTTACTTTTCTGTTGTTGGTGGTTTGCCTTTTGAATATCTATGCTTTGCCTGGCCCTTTTTTTAGAACAGGGGGACACAGTGAGGAATCAAAGATATGGGATTCCTTCTTTTATGGAACTTAGATTCTATCATCAGAAGATTGACAATAATCAAGTCAACAAATAAATAATGAGGAGAAATATCCAACAGTGATATATGCTGTAGGTAGAATCAGAATTATGTGATAGAGCATGGCTAGTTTGCTCATGTTGATTAGAAAGCTGAATCAGGGTTCCCTGAAGGGGAGACTTTTAAACTGAGAGCTGAGGGACAGGAAGGACAACGGCTAGCACAAAGACCAAAGGCAATGACAACACAGACATGATTTCGGAACAGCTGGAAGCCCAGTGAGGTAGGAGCAAGTAAAAAGGGAAGAACACAGTGAAAAAGGAGAACAGAAGGGTGGCCACGAAACCGACTACTGAGGGCTTTCTCGGAAGTTGTCAGGAGTTCGGTTTTAACTGCAAGTCTGGCAGAAGCCATCAGAAAACATTTAAGCATGTTCTACTTTGTGTTTCTGCTCTGAGAACTAGCTAATAGTTTGGACTGCGGGAGGTGAGGAAAAGAGAGATTAAGGTTAATTCTCACACTCTCATTTGAACAACTAAGTAGATGTTGGTACTATTTGCTGCATTTGAGTTCTGCCTAAAAATAAAGAAATAAATGCCTAGTGAAGTTGTTGTTACTGTTATTAACATTATTATTATCAGAACAAGCGTCACTTTGGGTTACCCTTCCGTAGAAGTGCCTTCTCTTCATCAGCACTATAAGAGGGTTAGGAGAGGCATTCAAGGGTTAGAGGTACTCAAGGGAGTTGTCACCCTTGCTAATTACATGCTCTCCTGGAAAAGACTGTAACATGTACCCTATGTATGCGTGCTTAGTCGCTCGGTTGTGTCCAACTCTTTGCGACCCCATGGACTACATTCTGCCAGGCTCCTCTGTCCATGGGATTTCCCAGGCAAGAATACTGGAGTGGATTGCCATTTTCTCCTCCCAGGGATCTTCCTGACCGCAGAATCAAACTCATCTTTCCTGTGTCTCTTGCATTGGAAGGCAGATTCTTTACCACTGAGCCACCTGTTGAAGCCCCAGTTATCCTTAATAGAGCTTATTCAGGAGCAATGGAGGGCTTCCCAGGTGACTCTGACAGTTAAGAATCTGCCTGCAATGCAGGAGACCCAGGTCTGATCCCTGGATTGGGAAGATCCCCAGGAGAAGGGAATGGCATCCCGCTCCACTATTCTCACTTGGAGAATTCTATGGACAGAGAAGCCTGGTGGGCTACAGTCCATAAGGTCACAAGGAGTCGGACACTAGTGAGTGACTCACACTTTCACTTTCAGGAGCAATGTAAGTGTGAGTTCTTCTCCTTTCCCTTCATCTCTTCTTTTCCTCTCCCCTTCCACAGATATTCAGTTACCTATTTTATATCAGATAATGATGGCCACTGAGATTAGTAGCTTGTAGTCTAGCTGAGGAGGCAGATATAATTAAATAGTCCCCCAAAGGCTTCCAAGTCAAGATGCACATTACTTAGCGAAAGGCCACTTCTATCCTTGGTATTAATATAAAAGCATCTAGAGAGAAGGTGAACCATCTGTAAAAAGAGTATAAGGAATCTCCATCAATGACTAGGACTGAAGTCTCACATATCATGTGGTAGGACAGGTTAAATCACTTAACACTTGATAGGTTTGTGTAGTTGTGACCAAATTTCAGAAACAAGAGAAGAAATGTGTCAGAGACCCGTGCCATCACAGAAGAAGAAGTTGGGAATGCAGTAGGTTTGGTGAAGAAAACTGGTATCACCACAACTTGTGATTGCATCTAGAAACCCCTGTGACCTGCTCTTACTTTATGGGATCAATGGCTAAATGAATGCTGACTATGTGATTTGTTACCTTGGTGCCCAAGCTTGGGGCATCACTTTTGGTCCCCAGGGATATAGCAAGACTATGGCCAGAATGGTTCTGCTTATGGCATCATTGACTTAATGGACATGAGTCTGAGCAAATTCCGGGAGTTGGTGATGGACAGGGAGGCCTGGCATGCTGCAATTTATGGGGTCACAAAAGTCGGACACAACTGAGCGACTGAACTGAATTGATGAAAGATACCCTGTGCAGAAGGGCAAAGAAATCACAATGGTGTATGGAGAAGACTATTATTCCACATCTGCCCAGTATTTGCAATCCAACTGATCTTTAAAGTGAATAAGGCCCTGGTGAGGTGAGAAGAGAAGAGAGGAATGCCCTCAAAGCAAGGCAACGGCATTCTGGCTAACTTGGGCAGACAGTAATGTGTATAATAGGCAGTTGGAGAGGATCAATCCTGTTAAAGTAACCGCTGCAGTAATAAACAGTACAACAGTTAGACTGGACATCAGGAAGCAATTGTTGCATAGGGCACACCAAACAGCCTGCAGAATTAAACTGTCTGAATGGAAGTCCAATTTCGACACGTACTAACAAGTCCCTACACCTTTATGTGCCTCAGAGTCCGATAGCAGTAGTGGGGTTGGTTTTAAAGATGAATGACATAATGATTGCAAACCTCAAAGACCAGCAAGAGCTGGTACATAAAAGGCACTCAATAATGCTATTTTTCAAAACATGTATTACTGTGTGATTTACAACTCATAGTAAATGACTGGTAATTGTTAGCTCTCATAGTCATTGTTATACCCTCCGGAAGTACAAATACCACACTCCTCTGTTTCTTCCTTTAAACTAGGAAGGGAAGTAAGTCACGGAGTTTTTAACAAATTTTGGTCACTTTCAGATAGCTAAAGAATGAACTCAGACTGCTGCGTGCCAGGTCCTAGATGACTATTGTATTTGCCTTCAGGAAATGGTGTATTTCAGAGATTCAAAGGAGATCATGGTGACATATGAGCTACTGACCAAATACACGGGGAATCACCAATATAAAAGGCTCTGCATGCAAACAGATGTTTGATCCCCTTCTCTTCATGTGGAATCTGTAATCATTTACGCCAGACAGGAACAAGGTTCAACTTTTTTATGTTCTTTTAGATAAAAGAACCTGCTCAAAAATAATGAGAAAGGGTATGATTATTATATAATGGAGATGTGCTATCCCAATACAAAAAGAGATTGTTTTCAAACACTTTTGAGTGCCCCTACATTTGTACATAAATTTACTCTTCAGTTCAGTTCAGTCGCTCAGTCGTCTCAGACTCTTTGCGACCCCATGAATCACAGCATGCCAGGCCTCTCTGTCCATCACCAACTCCAGGAGTTCACTCAAACTCATGTCTATCAAGTCGGTGATGCCATCCAGCCATCTCATCCTCTGTCGTCCCCTTCTCCTCCTGCCCCCAATCCCTCCCAGCATCAGAGTCTTTTCCAACGAGTCAACCCTTTGCATGAGGTGGCCAAAGTACTGGAGTTTCAGCTTTAGCATCAGTCCTTCCAAATAACACCCAGGGCTGATCTCTTTAGAATGGACTGGTTGGATCTCCTTGCAGTTCAAGGGACTCTCAGGAGTCTTCTCCAACACTCCAGTTCAAAAGCATCAATTCTTCCGCACTCAGCTTTCTTCACAGTCCAACTCACACATCCATACATGACCACTGGAAAAACCATAGCCTTGACTAGACAGACCTTTGTTGGCAAAGTATTTGTCTCTGCTTTTCAATATGCTGTCTAAGTTGATCATAACTTTCCTTCCAAGGAGTAAGCATCTTTTAATTTCATGGCTGCAATCACTATCTGCAATGATTTTAGAGCCCCCAAAAATAAAAAGCCACTGTTTCCACTGTTTCTCCATCTATTTGCCATGAAGTGATGGGACCAGATGCCATGATCTTCGTTTTCTGAATGTTGACCGTTAAGCCAACTTTTTCACTCTCCTCTTTTACTTTCATCAAGAGGCTTTTTAGTTCCTCTTCACTTTCTGCCATAAGGGTGGTGTCATCTGCATATCTGAGGTTGTTGATATTTTTCCCGGCAATCTTGATTCCAGCTTGTGCTTCTTCCAGTCCAGCATTTCTCATGATGTACTCTGCATATAAGTTAAATAAGCAAGGTGACAATATACAGCCTTGATGTACTCCTTTTCCTATTTGGAACCAATCTGTTGTTCCATGTCCAGTTCTAACTATTGCTTCCTGACCTGCATACAAATTTCTCAAGAGGCAGGTCAGGTGGGCTGGTATTTCCATCTCTTTCAGAATTTTCCACAGTTTATTGTGATCCACACAGTTAAAGGCTTTGGCATAGTCAATAAAGCAGAAATAGATGTTTTTCTGGAACTCTCTTGCTTTTTCAATGATCCAGCAGATGTTGGCAATTTGATCTCTGGTTCCTCTGCCTTTTCTAAAACCAGCTTGAACATCTGGAAGTTCACGGTTCACATATTGCTGAAGCCTGGCTTGGAGAATTTTGAGCATTACTTTACTAGCGTGTGAGATGAGTGCAATTGTGCAGTATTTGAGCATTCTTTGGCATTGCCTTTCTTTGGGATTGGAACGAAAACTGACCTTTTCCAGTCCTGTGGCCACTGCAGAGTTTTCCAAATGTGCTGGCATATTGAGTGCAGCACTTTCACAGCATCATCTTTCAGGATTTGAAATAGGTCAACTGGAATTCCATCACCTCCACTAGCTTTGTTCATAGTGATGCTGTCTAAGGCCCACTTGACTTCACATTCCAGGATGTCTGGCCCTAGGTGAGTGATCACACCATCGTGATTATCTGGGTCATAAAGATCTTTTTTGTACAGTTCTTCTGTGTATTCTTGCCACCTCTTCTTAATAATATCTTCTTCTTCTGTTAGGTCCATATCATTTCTGTCCCTTATCGAGCCCATCTTTGCATGACACGTTCCCTTGGCATCTCTAATTTTTTTGAAGAGATCTCTAGTCATTCCCATTCTGTTGTTTTCCTCTATTTCTTTGCATTGATCACTGAGGAAGGCTTTCTTATCTCTTCTTGCTATTCTTTGGAACTCTGCATTCAGATGTTTATATCTTTCCTTTTCTCCTTTGCTTTTCACTTCTCTTCTTTTCGCAGCTATTTGTAAGGCCTCCACAGACAGCCATTTTGCTTTTTTGCATTTCTTTTCCATGGCGATGATCTTGATTCTTGTCTCCTGTACAATGTCACGAACCTCAGTCCACAGTTCATCAGACACTCTATCTATCAGATCTAGGCCCTTAATTCTATTTCTTACTTCCACTGTATAATCATAAGGGATTTGATTTAGGTCATACCTGAATGGTCTAGTGGTTTTCCCTACTTTCTTCAATGTAAGTCTGAATTTGGCAATAAAGAGCTCATGATCTGAGCCACAGTCAGCTCCCCGTCTTATTTTTGCTGACTGTATAGAGCTTCTCCATCTTTGGCTGCAATTTACTCTTGAGAGAAGGTTATTAAGGGCATTTACATTCTACTTGTTCCCACCTTACTTTTTTTCCCCCTATACTACAGAAATGATATACAGAATCCACATGAGGAACACACTCTAATAGGTAGATTCATATATAACATTTTTTCAACTCTACTAAATATTTGTGGCCCATCTTTCCGTGGATAGAAGCATGTATTATCAGACAAGTTTAAATGACTTTGTAAACTTTGTTTTGGTGTTGTTTTATTTTGTTTGTTTACTTTTTGACCATGCTATGAGGCATGCAAGATCCTAGTTGCCAAAACGGGGATTGAGACTGTGCCCCTGCATTGGAAGCATGGAGTCTTACCCACTAGACCACCAGGGAAACCCAATCAATAATCTTAAAAACAAAATACTTTATTTTTTCAAATATTAAAAATATTTATTTATATATACTTATACACTGTTGTCTATTTAACTACTTATTCATCTCATTTATATAGCTAACCTGAATTTGCTCATTTCTACCACCTAAATAGATGACCTTCTTCATCCATTCACCATTCAGCAACATTTACTGGGGTTCTACTTACTATGTGAGGTACTATTTAAGCATTAGGATTTTAAAAAATGACCAGGATACACGCTCACGTTCCTTATAACTTCCAACATAATGTATGATGGGAAAAGTCTCAGTATACTCACAAACTTGGATACTTCCTAAGATAAACTTAATTTTGAAAGAAAAGTATGGAGAGAGAAAGAAGGAAGGAGAGATGGAGGGAAGGAAGAAAGAAAGGCAGGAATACAAAGGAAAGAAAGGAGGGACGGGGAGAGGGAGGGAGGGAGGGAGGAAGGAAGGGATTTCTTTCTGAGCCTAATTGGTCCTCAACAAATGTGTAATTTTATGAGCAGCTTTATTAGAGATCTCAGGACATACTCGTCATCACCCACTTCATTTTGAAAGTTAGACTGGTAATCCAAATATTCTTATACAAACATATGGCTGTAAGACTCTAAAATGGTTTGTCTGTCTACCAACCTGCAAAAAGCATGGTTTCTGAGTATGCATGTATGAAGGGGCACAGGAATACTCACACATACTCACACTCACACTCACACCCCTACCTGAAACACAGGGCTTTACTACTTAGTTGCTCTTGAGAATTGATGGACCTAGTTCTGTTCCTATTAAGTCATGAAAAAGGTAAGCAAGTAACTCAGTCTTTAGTGGTGCCACCTTATGTGTATTTAAGACTATTTTACTTTAGTGGAAACAGGTATTTAGAATTTGGGGATCAGTCTTTCTAAGGCCCACATTTGCTTCTGTGGTAGGCCATGCTCTCTGATTTGGTCCAGCCTGTAATTACAGAGACATCTAGTGGTTGGATCCAGGAGTATGAAACCTGGAAGAAAAATGCAAAAATGGACTCTTTTCCCCAAAGGGGTCATTGATTCTGTGCCAGAAAGGGTGGTAACCAGTGGGGAAAGTTAGGCTAAGCTGGTACATTATGCATAAATGTGTATAACTTGCTATATTTGGAGTCTGGAAATTTTTGAGATGAAAATAAAGGAGATAGTAAATAATAATTCCAAAATCAAAACCAAAACCAAAGTGAATTAACTAAATCACAATCTACAGTAAGATTTCAGGATTCCTGCTTTATTCAAAAAGGGACCACCTACTTCGCCAATTTTATCACATCAGAAATGCCTTATTAGGCAGTGAAAACATGATTATAAAGTTTTATTTCTATATCAAAACCCAAGTTTCCCTGAGTGAGGAGATATAATGGTCTGTATCAGTCATTTACACTTTAGTGTGAATCAGTTGGTCAACGTCTAGGAATGAGCGAGAAGAGAAGTTGACAAGTCTAATGAGAGAAGAATTAAACTAATGTTTTCCTGAAGGCATAGGGACACTATTGTCATCAGACTACAACAACACCAGAAATAACCTGATTTTAATAACTGAAAGAATGTTGTAGGTATCAGCCTTTTAGAAAACCAAGTGATTTAGAGTTTATTTTATAATTTTGAAAGTGGGAGAATTAGAGAAAAAGTAAATAAACATTATGTAAAGAGGTAGTGTGAAAATGAATTAAAAGCAATTTAACATGCTCACACACATATGAAGCTTCCCTATAGTACCATCCTCATGATCCATGCTCTCTGGAAGAGTTCTAAAATTCAACCCTTTCACTTCATCAGAATCTAAACCCACTGTAATGACATAAAAATCAAGCCTGGCATTATTTTATTTCAATGGCAAAAGAGAGGGAAACATTATGATCAAGTCAGACTATCTTTATAAGCATTACCCAAACTATGTTCTAACCCATGGAAAGTTGTCCATCTCTACCTGAAACTCCTTGAGACTGCAAATCAGTAACAATGGCAGAATAACATGTATATACTTCAATTGCTCTAAGAGATGCATAGAGAGGATGGGCAGTGTATAAGGATGAAGAGGGATTTCACAGGACATTACATGATGTCCTCTCAATGTCCCCATAAAACATTCCTACGTCCCCAGCCGACAGCCCAACATCTCAGAAGGGGAAAATAATGTAAACTTCCAGAAAATACTAGAACTTGAAAGTTCATGAAATTCTTATTGTGAAACCTATAGTCTTGTTTTTCCTGCTCATCCACAGTATGCATTTTGTTTTTGTTTTAAAAAAAAACAACCACATCAGTTCCACTGCATCTAGCATTTCATTTCTCTTTCCCTTGATAATTCTAGTCATGCCTGCCACTCATGATTTCTATGTAATCTTTATGACAGTTTAAACCAAACCCAGCGATCTTGAGAGAAGAAAACTAATGTATGTTCTAAATCAGGTTTCCTTCTAAGTAGCTATTATTTTCTTTTCTGAATGTTGCCTCTAATTACTGATAATTCTACATTTCTAATATCCTTCCTGGCCTAAAAAGCATGCCAGATTCAAGTGTTGGTTCAATGACTGAACTTACTAAATAATTGGGAGGTAGAGAAATCTTTGACTTAATTTTTCTGCACGTATGGATCCAGGTCCATTCCCACCAGAAACAGCTGGTGCCAAGTTACTGGAATAATAAATAGTCCATAGCTCTGCAGGATTGGCCACCATCTCCTAGGATCTTCCTATATATGCACACTCTCAGGCCAGTCCTAAAGGAAATCAGTCCTGAATATTCATTGGAAGGACTGATACTGAAGCTCCAATATTTTGGCCACCTGATGAGAAGAACTGACTCACTTTAAAAGACCCTGATATTGGGAAAAATTGTAGACAAGAAGAGAAAGGGACAACAGAGGATGAGATGGTTGGATGGCATCACTGACTCAATGAACATGAGTTTGAGCAAGCTCCGGGAGACAGTGAAGGATAAGGAAGTCTGGCATGCTACAGTCCATGGGGTCACAAAGAGTCGGACACAACTGAGCAACTGAACTGAACTGAACTGAGGCCCCTCTCTAGATCCTTCAGTTATTTGTAAACATATTAAAATTTTAAAAGCATTGACATAAGATACTTTATAAGCTTCTATATTATTTGATAACACCCTATGCCCAAAACTGCAGAATCTCCATTTTTAGTAAGGATGGGGGTGAGGGAATATAGGCCTAGAAATCTGTTGAATAGATTGCCCAAATGTTTTGTAAAGGATATAGTTTGAAAGACTTTCATTGCCTTTCATTTGTTTATCTGGGACTTTGAGTTTGACGATGCATGGTCAACACTTTGGTCAAGTCACTTGGTTTCCCTGAGCCTGACTTTCGTATCTGCAAAATCATCTTCATCCGGTAGTCTCAGCCCCAGATGATACAATGCACAGGGAAGTGGTCGCTGCAAACAGAAGAATACATTACTATTCTGATGTGCCTAAGGATACTCCTACCATCTGCGTCCTAGGAGCTTCCACTCTTTGGAGATTAGAAAGGAGAACATCCTCATCTTGGACACAGCTTGGAGAAGTCAGACTTCCTGCTTAGAAAGTATGCAGGGATTTTCTCCCATCAATATTAAGAGGAGGATGTGGGTCAGCTTGAAGTCTGCAGATCCGCTCAGCTGCGGCTTCGTGAGCAGCTGGTAATACCGCATTCATAGCATGCTGGCTCGGCTAAGAATACACTTTCTATTCTTGACTGCTTTTTGTTTTATTTTGTTTTCAGGCTGAGGTGTTGGGGAAAGAAACAGTATCTGGATGCAGTTCCAAGTTATCCTGCATTTAAGATGCCAGTGGATCCTCTTTGTCTTCTGCCACAGAGAGCTGACCCCTTCTTCTAGGGAGACAGCCAACATCCAAGAGACTGGGTGGAAATAAAAGAGTCCACAAGGTCTCTGCTACTGGATTGCCACTTAGATAGGATAATGATCAAGCCCATTGTTGCATTCAAAATCACCAAAAGCATTACCTATTTTGAAGGACTGAAGATAATGCTATAATTCTAAGTGGCTATTATTGTATACAGTATGTTGTGCATGCAAGAAACATTAATATTAGAATGTATTAGAATGTGATTCCAGTAATATTTTACAAAGATACTACTATTTCTATGGATAAGTTTAGTAATATATTAAAGAGAATTGATAGATACAGATTCAGGATCACTGCCCTCTCAGACTTTGACACCAATTATTACACTCTAGCAGACTTTATATTTCATTGCAAAAGAGAGTTGGTTCATCTATACTAGTATAATTAGATATCCATTTCTCAATATGAATTTTCTGATTTAATAGTGATTAACATTTACTAAGTACTACTAAGAATCAAGCTTCAACCAGTTGCTCTACATGTATTGTTTAAAATGACTGGTATTATGGCAGCCAAGACATGGAAGGAACCTAAATGTCCATCAACAGAGGAATGGATAAAGAAGATATGGTACACATATACAATGGAATATTACTTGGCAATTAAAAGGAAGGACACAATGCCATTTGCAGCACCAAGGATGGACCTAGAGATTATCATACTGAGTGACGTAGGTAACACAGAGAAAGAGAAATATCATAAGGTACTAATTATATACAGAATTTAAAAATAAATGATACAAATGAACTTATTTATAAAACAGAAACAGACTTAGAGAACAAACTTATGACTACCAAGGGGGAAGGGTCCAGGGAAGGGATATTTAGAGAATGTGGGGTTGACATGTATATACTGCTATATTTAAGATGGATAACCAACCAACAGGATCTAATGTATAAAACAGGGAACTCTGTTCAATATTAGGTAACAACATAAATAGGAAGCTAATTTGAAAAAAAAAAAAAGATGCTTGTATAACTGAATCACTTTGCTGTATACCTGAAACTATCACAATATTGTTAATCAACTGTACTCCAATATAAAATAAAAAGTAAAAAATATAAACAAATTAAATGACTAGGTATCTATACCTTATGCTCCTCTGAAATTTATGCTGTAAGATGTTTTATCTTCACATGTTCACCTGAGAGTCACATGGGTATTTGCCAATAAATACATTTTCATTCATAAGACAATTATTATGTAGGCCATCATTTCCCAAATGGCTTTCATAGAGCACTAATAATTTGCTAAATGTTAACAGATGTTTCATAAAAATAGTGTTCTATAGTCAAATAGATTTTTAAAACACTGAATTAAATAAAATTAAACATGGTTGTTTAATACAAGCCTTTTTAACTTCTTCAAATATTAATTTCATATCTCTTTGTAAAAGAAAAATAGCTTGAAGTGTTTCCCAACGATAGAAGACCTAAGAACACTTCTTTCTCTAAATATGCAGTAATATCTTGCTTTTTGAAAATAGACACATCTCATGGCAACTGTATAAATTGGTCATGCACATGTGTGTGTACATGCTTAGTCATGTCCAACTTGTTGTGACCCCATGAATTGTAGCCCTCAAGCTTCTCTGTCCATGCAATTTTCTAGGCTAGAATACTGGAGCCGGTTTCCTTGCCCTCCTCCCGGGGATCTCCCCAATCCAAGGATCCAACCCACATTCTCCTGCATCACCTGCTTTGGCAGGCAGATTCTTTACCACTGTGCCCCCGGGAAGCTGTGAAGTGGACATGTCCACACTAAAAGAATCCCAAAGCAGCAGAACTGTGTTATTTGTCACAGTATTTGTCAGAATTAATTTATTCTCCTTGGTTTTTCTGTTATTTTGATAGGCATTCAGGACAAAACTGGGATTTCCAGCAAGATGAAGGACAACCAGTGAAGAAAATTAATGCTTAAGAGGTTGCTGCTGCTGCTGCTAAGTCGCTTTAGTCGTGTCCGACTCTGTGTGACCCCATGGACGGCAGCCCACGAGGCTCCCCCGTCCCTGGGATTCTCCAGGCAAGAACACTGGAGTGGGTTGTCATTTCCTTCTCCAATGCATGAAAGGGAAAAATGAAAGTGAAGTCGCTGAGTCTTGTCCGACTCAGCAACCCCATGGACTGCAGCCCACCAGGCTCCTCCATCCATGGGATTTTCCAGGCAAGAGTGCTGGAGTGGGGTGCCATTGCCTTCTCTGGCTTAAGAGGCAGAAGTCCAAAAATATCCTTGGAAATCCCTGCCTCCCTAAGACACCCTGGCATTTGCCCCTGAAGGTAAGGCTGTAACACAGAAGAAAGTTACACTACCCATTTTTTGAGCAGTCACTCCCACCCCCAGACTAAGAATACACATATTCTCACTAATTTTTGATTTCTTATACAACCAATTCAATACCGTATGGTCAGTTTCATTTATAGAGAGGTAGATCCACCCCTGGAGAAACTGTTTGAAGCAACAAATCCTTGTTTGTCCAAGTCCCAAAGTGGTTGTAATTTCTATGAACTTGACCAGAAAAAGCAGAGAATATCTTACAGAAATAAGTCCATTGCCTGATATTGTACAGAAATCTTCTAAGTGATCATAATCACCATAGAGAATATATTGTACAACCCTAACCCCTACTTGTAAAAGCAAAGCTAACAACATTCAGGTTCTAAATTCCACTTCTCCATACCATCTCTCCTTGCAGACCATAGACCATTTCCAAATGACCTATGCCAGTGTTTCCCATAAGCTGAATGGACAACTACTCATCCTTCAGGAGTCCCTAAAACTACTTTTAACCTTCAAATTAAAGTTTCAATATCTGGCATTTAAAAAGGGAGAAGAAACATGGCCAATTGTTCTATAACAGGTCTTAGTTTTATAATCCAATAAATCTCAAAATCTGATACATGACTAAATGAAAGGCACCATGCCATATGTAAAGTTAGCCTGTCTATACTGACCTAAGATACTCAATTCTTTCCAGTTTTTAATAGAAAAAATACTATTCCAAAATGCAAGAGGACAAGCTGTAAGCACTAGCTGAGCTTCCAGAAATGGACATTATTAGAGATTGGATCTTATGAGACTTGACACAAATTTTTGCCCCCAACACTACTCCAGCATCCTGAGTTAACTCATCTCTGCCAGTATAATAAAAATGTTCAAAGGCCACCCACTGCTGACAAGATAAGTCTCAAACTAATCAGTTGTTCAGTCTAGGCCCTTTGAACTATAATTTACCTTTTCCACATAATCTCCAAACTTTCACTGTCTTTCTTTCCAACCACACACTCAGCTTCTTTCCATGTTTGTCTCTCTCTCTCATATACACACACATGTTCCAGGAACTGCCCTTTGTACCAGGGATTCAATAGGAATTCAAGGGGAGAAAAGTGAAAAGTGAAGTTGCGCAGTCGTGTCCGACTCTTTGCGACCCCATGGACTAGGTAGCCTGCCAGGCTCCGTGGTCCATGGCATTTTCCAGGCAAGAATACTGGAGTGGGCTGCCATTTCCTTCTCCAGGGGATCTTCCCAACCCAGGGATCAAACCTGGGTCTCCTGCATTGCAGACAGATGCTGTACCGTCTGAGCCACTAGGGAAGCCCCTAAGGGGAGCAAAGGTGGATACAATTCATATCCTCATAGATCCTGCAAGCCTTCTGTGAACTCATCTCTAGAACTTTGTTGACAATTCTAACCCTTATTCCTGTAAAATGTCTTTTGTCCTTGTCAAATGTCTATTTATTTGTTTATAAGAGTCTCTTCATTCATTCCATCATTTAGTCTTCTTCCTTTTTTAAAACAAAATCCCCTGACTTCTTTGTGCCAGAGAATATATAAGACAAGGGGATGAAAGATCAGCATAATATTATACCTGCCTTAGAGGAGTTCACAGCCTTATGAAACAAAGTAGGGGAACCATATAAAAAAAGAAAGAGAGCAACAATTTTCAAGCAAATAACATTAGCAGGCACTGTACCTGCTGCTTGCTACTGCTGCTGCTGCTGCTGCTCAGTCACTTCAGTCGTGTCCGACTCTGTGCAACCCCATAGATGGCAGCCCACCAGGCTCCCCCGTCCCTGGGATTCTCCAGGCAAGAACACTGGAGTGGGTTGCCATTTCCTTCTCCAATGCATGAAAGTGAGAAGTGAAAGGGAAGTTGCTCAGTCGTGTCCGACTCTTCGCGACCCCATGGACTGCAGCCTACCAGGCTCCTCCGTCCATGGGATTTTCCAGGCAAGAGTACTGGAGTGGGGTGCCATTGCCTTCTCTGACCTGCTGCTTAGATTCATTTTATTATTTGGTGTCTAGACCACAATAATTCACTTAAATGATTAAATGGATATTTATAGTAAATCAATTGTATTTCAACCTGACAAGACACATAGTGAAGAAGGTTCCTGATCTCACAGATCTTGCGTCCTAACGATACAGACAGAGCAAACGCAGGACAACTGAGGGATACATAAAGTAATACGAATTCTCAAAAATAACAGAGCTGAGATGGAAGATCAGTCAGAAGGCTGTATGGAGAGTCCTAGCTTAATTAACTAGATGGGGAAAGCTTCTCCCAGAAGGTGCTAAATTGAGATATAACATTGGCAAAGAAACAATGAAAAGAGTACCAACGTAAAAGCCTGTAGGGGCTCTCAGAATACTAGCAACGCTAGAGCTCTGTGAGGAAAGAAAGAATGGCAAGAGATGAAGTGGAGAAAAACAAGTAGATTTCAAGTCAATTAACATACCACTCAAGGCTTTTTAATTTCTGGCTCTGACTCAATTTTTCCAGCCTTCTGTGTATGTACAAGTTGCTTCAGTCATGTCCAACTCTCCGTGACTCTATGGACTAGAGCTTGCCAGGCTCCTCTGTCCATGGGGGTTCTCCAAGCAAGAATATTGGAATGGACTGCAATGCCCTCCTCCAGACTCAATTTTTCCAGCCTTAGCACTAACCTTTTACACTCTTCCTAGCCACCAGAACTACTTTTCCCCATTATTTAATCATTCCTTAATTAGATAAACACTTGACATTTGAACTACAGGGTTTGAACTGGGTACATCACTTTATAGGAGAATTTTTTCACTATGTACTACACAGTGACACAATCCATAGTTGGTTGAAACAGTGGATACAGAGGGCCAACTATAAAATTATACATGGGTTCTCAACTCTGCAAGGGTTGGTGCCTCTAACCACCATGTTGTTTGAGAGTCAACTGTATACCATCAGTCTCCCTATCCAGGGATTCCACATCTGTAAATTCATCCTACCATGGAACAATAATACTTTTTACAAATTCAAAAGTACATGACTTCCCTGGTGGCTCAGACGGTAAAAGCGTCTGCCTACAAAGCGGAAGACCCAGGTTCGATCCCTGGGTCGAAGGAAACTGCACCCAACTCCAGTTCTCTGCCTGGAAAATCCCATGGACGGAGGAGCCTGGTAGGCAACAGTCCATGGGGTCACAAAGAGTTGGACACGACTGAGTGACTTCACTTTCACTTTCAGCAACTATTCTCATAGCCTTGATATAATATTTACAAATTGGGAAAGGAGTTTGTCAAGGCTGTATATTGTCACCCCGCTTATTTAACTTATATGCAGAGTATATTATGTGAAATGCTAGGCTGGATGAAGCACAAGTTGAAATCAAGATTGCCGGGAGAAATATCAATAATCTCACATATGCAGATAACACCACTCTTATGGCAGAAAGCAAAGAGAAACTAAAGAGCCTCTTGATTAAAGTGAAAGAGAAGAGTGAAAAGTTGGTTTAAAACTCAACATTGAAAAAACTAAGAACCTGGCATCTAGTCCCATTACTTCATAGTAAATACATGAGGAATCAATGGAAACAGTGAGAAACTTTATTTTGGGGGGCTCCAAAATCACTGTAGATGGTGACTGTAGCCATGAAATTAAAAGATTCTTGCACCTTGGAAGAAAATTTATGACCAACCTAGACATCATATTAAAAGCAGAGACATTACTTTGCCAACAAAGGTCCATCTAGTCAAAGCTATGGTTTTCCAGTAGTCATGGATGGATATGAAAGTTGGACCATAAAGAAAGCTGAGGGCCAAAGGATTGATGCTTTTGAACTGTGGTGTTGGAGAAGATTCTTGAGAGTCCTTTGGTCTGCAAGGAGATCCAACCAATCAATCCTAAAGGAAATTAGTCCTGAATATTTATCAGAAGGACTGATGCTGAAGCTGAAACTCCAATACTTTGGCCACCTGATGTGAAGAACTGACTCATTGGAAAAGACCCTGATCCTGGGAAAGACTGAAGGTGGGAGGAGAGGGGGACGACAAAGGATGAGATGGTTGGATGGCATCACTGACTCGATGCACATGAGTTTGGGCAAGCTCCAGGAGTTGGTGATGGGCAGGGAAGTCTGGTGTGCTTCAGTCCACAGGGTCACAAAGAGTCAGACATGACTGACAGACTGAACTGAACTGATGTATGAATATGAGATTTGGACCATAAAGAAAGCTATGTGCCGAAGAACTGATGCTTTTGAACTATGATGTTGAAGACTCTTGAGAATCCCTTGGACTTCAAGGAAATCAAAACAGTCAAACCTAAAGGAAATCAGTCCTGAATTGTCATCGGAAGGACTTTGAAACACTTGAGTGAAATACTTTGGCCACCTGATGTGAAGAACTGACTCATTAGAAAAGACCCTGATCCTGGGAAACATTGAAGGTAGGAGGAGAAGGGGATGACAGATGATGAGATGGTTGGATGGCATCACCGTCTTGATGGACATGAGTTTGGGCAAACTCCAGGAGTTGGTGATGGATAGGAAAGCCTGGTGTGCTGCTGTTCATGGGGTCAGAAAGAATTTGACACAACTGAGTGACTGAATTGAATGGAAATATAGCATTTGTATTACATTATGTTATAGATTATCTAGCAATGATTTAAAGTGTATGGAAGGATGTTGCATAGGTTAGGCAAATATGGTGCTATTTTATGGGGCTCCCAGGTGGCTCAGTGGCAAAGAATCTGCCTGCGATACAGGAGACGTGGATTTGATCCCTGGGTTGGGAAGATCCCCTGGAGGAGTAAATGACACCCCACTCCAGTATTCTTGCCAGAAAAATCCCATTGATTTCCCAATGAGAGAGCAGCCAGGTGGGCCACAATCCATGGGATCACAAAGAGTCAGACACAAGCAAGCAGGCACGAACCCCCACCATGCTATTTTATATTAAGGACTCAAGCATCCAGGGATTTTGGTACAGAGGAGGGTGTTCTAGAGACAATTCCCCAAGGATAGTGAGGGACGACCAACTCCAGGCTGAATAAACACCTGAGAATCATGGGTAAGGGCCCCATTTTCATTATAAATGCTAAGAGGTGCTTTTAATTAATTGGCATTTTTAATTTTTGGTCTGTTGAAGCAGTGATTGACATTTTTGAAAAAAAAAATATATATATATATTTCTGTTTAATCTGTAGAGAATTGATTAAAGGAAATAGGAGTGAAAGGGAGAAGAAATATTATTGACATGGTGTAAGCCAACAATGATGTAAGCCAACCTGGGGCCAGTGATGAATAAGAAAGCAACTGATTTCAGATATATTTTAGAGGTCTAATTTATGGTTTCCTTCCCATTTTCATTTTTCCTTTTTCATCATCAAAAGAACTATGTAAAACTTCCATCAGAAATCAAATGACAGCTACTGGAAAGCAACACCCTACACCTAAAAAATATGCAGACTTAAAAAACTTTATCCCTAAACCAAAGATGTTATCTAATTATAGTGGGGGTGGTACTAGTTAACTCTTTGTGACGATAATGCTGAGATACTAAATGAGTCATAAACATCCAGCCTTCTCAGGGGCAAAGATTTCAAGACTACCTGATATATGTGACTAGAGAAACTCAACATAGGAGCTGCATAGGAATAGAGACACACATCAGATGTATTTATTGCTAAAACATTCTCAGGGAATCTGTGTGTTTTAAGCAGAGTCAAGTATGCTGGAGAAGACTCTTGAGAGTCCCTTAGACATCAAGGAGATCAAACCAGTCAATCATAAAGGAAATCAACCCTGAATATTCACTGGGAGGCCTGATGCTGAAGCTGAAACTCCAATACTTTGGCCACCTGATGCGAAGAAATGACTCATTGGAAAAGACCCTAATGCTGGGAAAGATTGAAGGCAAAGGAGAAGATGGTAGCAGAGGATGAGATGGTTGGATGGCATCACCGACTCAATGGACATGAATCTGAGCAAACTCCAGGAGACACTGAAGGACAGGGAAGCCTGGTGTGCTGCAGGGCATGGGGTCACAAGGAGTCAGACAGGACTTGGTGATCAAACAACAAGTATTTTGGATAAAGGATAGAGGCTCAAACTCCTTTCCTTTTCCAGCTCTTCCACTTTCTTTGTGTTAGTCTTACAGACTGAGGTGGAAGGTGAGGTACGGTGGAAAAACAAAAGTAGTGTTCTGTAGAAGGCAAGGTGGCCAAGACAGAGACACACAGAGAGCTGGGACTTCCTCTAGAGATGAGGCCCATGGAAGTCTTCATCCTGGGACCACTCTTTCCCAGCCTCCACGTAGGGATGACCATCTGCGCTGTATCCTCAATCAGAGACTTAAACTAGGGGTTTTCTTTATCTTGAGCTAAAAAAGAGATCGATGTAGCTGACTTGTATCTTCTCCCTTCTGCATTCTTCCTGCCTTGAATGTAGACTAGAGGATAAGAACTTCAGTAATCATCCAGTAAACAAATGATAAATGCCAACAGAATCCCTGGCCCTGATGATATTAAGTCATGGAACCACGGCCTAGAATTGCTGGACTTCCCGTTAAGTGGCAAATTTAAATTACAATTAATTTAGGCTTCTAGAGTCAGATTACTGTTATTTGCAGCCAAGGGTTATATTAGCAGGTCCAAACATCTTCTGCTTTCAGAAATAAAACCACTTAGGAAAGTGAAGAAAAACAGAAACACAATACAAGCACTATTAGTATGTCAGTATACTGTATTCAGTCTTTCACATTTACATATGCATGCCTACTTTCTTTATATAGTTGCTATTATACAAAGTCTTCCAGGTTATAAATTTTAATAGCTGCCTTATATCCATGTATAATTATTTTTACCCATATCTTTTTGTATGGCATGTGGCTCTATTATATTTTATTATGTAATGAACAATTTATGAGCATATTTGTGCATATCACATTTTCCATATTTCCTTAGGATAGAGTTCCAGAAAGGAATCAAGGTAAAGGAACAATTCTATGACCTGTGTGGTTTGCTGTGCTAAGTCACTTCAATTGTGTCCAACTCTGTGTGACCCCATGGACTGCAGCCCACCAGGCTCCTTTGTCCATGGGATTCTCCAGGCAAGACATACTGGAGTGGGTTGCCAATTCCTGCTCCAATTCTATGACCTACAATACATACACTGTTTTCTAAAAGTGTTATAGAAATGTATACTGCTATCAACAACGATGGTACCTGATTATTTACATTTTTTTTCTACAGAGTATTAACATTTAAAAAATTGCTAATTTAATAAAAATAAGAATTTTTTATTTTTTTAAGAATTTTTTTAAGTGATGATTTTAATTTATAACATTCTTGGGCATTTTTCTCTCTTTTTGCTGCCTCTTTCATATATGTAATAAGCCATGAGATTTCTATACTGTATAATCTGTAAGAGTCAATCTATCTTCAAAATGCTACCTAACAATTATATGACCTTATATATGCAGAATCTTCTACGTCGAAGAAAATGCTTTTGAAGCAGGTATGATCCCTATTCAATGAAGGAATGAAGCTGATTTCAGAAAGGGCAAATGCATGCCCTAAGTTGTAGAGCTATAGAATGGAAGAAGTTCCATTTTTATTTCAAGTCAAGGACTCTTTTTAGTTCAACATATTACTTTTTTGCTTCAACAATGGTGCTAAGCAATCCTCACAGTTTCAACCCTCACTTGGATAACTGATCTGAAAATCAATTAACAAAGGCCTAGAAGAAACCAACCAGTGAAAAGAAACAACTTTAACAGAATGAGTCTCTATTATTTATCACTATTTCCTTTGTTCTTTGAATATATATTATGAGCACTTGTAACTAAAATGTGAAATAAAGCATAGGAGAACTAAGGAAAACCTCAGAGCAGAGTCTGTCATGAGCAGGGCAAAAGCAAATTTTATAGATAAAAGTTTGTAAACCCTAATGCTATGGGACATACTATGGGACTTCTCTGGTGGCTCAGACAATAAAGAATCTGCCGGCAATGCAGGAGACCTGGGTTCGATCCCTGGGTCAGGAAGATCCCTTGGAGAAGAGAATGGCAACCCACTCGAGTACTCTTACCTGGAGAATCCCATGGACAGAGGAGCCTGGCTGGGTACAGCCCTTGGGGTCGGAAAAATTGTTAAGCTTGTCCACGTTCCAGTTAACCACAGCTGTGTAAAAAACCATGCCAGGACATAGAAACATAAAGATTTCTTGTATCTAACTATTCTACGTATTGGATGAGCAGCTGTTTTGCTCCATTCACCTTAATTCATTCATGCAGCTAACATTTAGCTGAGAAGAGGCTGAGAATGAAAGACCAAGGTGGCCTTACTCACATTCCCGGCAGTTGGAGCCGGCTTCAGATAACACGATAGGAGGAGAAAGGGTGCAGGCCAGCTTTCCTGTCTGTGACCTCCACCAGGCTAGATGCACTGTCTTTCTTGGTAGTCTCAGGACAACTCTCCAAAGGAGAAAAATAAGGCTTCCTAAGGCCTATCCTTGTAGGTTATATAATATCATTTCTCCCACATTTGAGTAAAAGCAATTCACAAGGCTATTCAGATTCAAAGGGTGAGAAGATAGATTCCACATTTTTCTGGGAGTTATTTGGCATAGATGTAGCAGGATATATGGAATTTGTGGCCATATTTTTCTTTTCACTAGAGAGTATAAGTGATAAGTGTGGTCCTTTGCCACCCACCAAAAAGGCAACAAGTACATTTTTGCTGGACTATGTGCATGAAAACTATTTTAAATTTAACAAGCAAAGTCATTAGGTATAGAATAAAGTAAAAAGGAATTCTGAAGCTACAAAACTTAAAACTCAAGCAAAAATACTATGTTGAATATCCAATTACAGTCCTGTAATGAGTTTAGATGTATTACAGAAAAAAAAATTTAAAACATAAAAAGCAGGTGATCAGAGTAAGCCATCATGTTAATTATGCTGATCTAGGCTTGGAAGCCATAATTTTAGCACTAACTTGCTATGAATGTGACTCCTTGGTAGAGTATAATATCCTTTGAAACAGGATCTGTGTTTTCTCAAATCCCAGCTCCCAGCTCTGATAATAGCTGTAGTATTATCTGTAAGACACTTAAGTTCTCTAAGCTTCAGTTTCCTCATCTGCAAATTAAACATAACAGTAATATTACTTGCTTATATTTATACTGAGAATTGAACAAATCTAAGTTTACCTCTATTACTGACATAGAATTATCAGTAACTAATAAAAACAAATGGGATATGTAACTAGCAAGTGCCTGGTTTCCAATTACAAATTCTCCTAAGCCCATTCTGAAACTGTTAAAGCACTGTGGAAAACATATACTTAATTATTTAAACTGTGCATTGTTCTCTGAGATCTCAAAGGATGAGATTTTTCAATCACAAGAAAGCTGGGTGGGTAAACTTGCTTTTTATTTTGTCCCCCAAATAGGTTTATTGAGAGAATTTGGGAAGCAAGGGGCCTGAGAATATATGAAGAATGACTTCTAAGAAAACCTTAGTAGATGAAAGGACTTTAAGTGACAAGATTCCAAGATAATAATACCTACTAAAGTGCTCAGGATGGTAGGGTATACCTCAAAGCATATAATAAAAGTTAACTAGATGTAGCACTACAATTTACCACATAACAATGTTCCAATTGTAAACCACATTCTGATTCAGTTAAAACAAAATAGTTTTCTTGGAACCATAAAACAATGAACTTCCATTGATTGCTTTTTCCTGAGAGAGAGAAAGAAACTGAACTATTTCTATGTACACAGAGATCCATTTTGTACAAATACTTGTATATTTCATGATCAACTTCACCTACTGCAGAGGGATGTGTGGTTGTACGTGTGTGTGTCTGTGTGTGTGTGTGCACAAATGAGCATGCCTGTGTGGTGTGTGTTATTAACACCTTTTAGGCTTACTTGCAGTTTTGTCTTCTTGCCATACCAGCTTTGCTTCCCTAGCAGTCTTTTTTCTCTACATTGCTCCTTTACTAATTGGGCAAATGTGATAATTTGTAATGGGTCTCCAACTCATTAGTGTAATTTAGTCAGGTTCTACTGTATTTCACCAGACATACCAACCAGGCTGCCACACACATCTGCTTTTGGAGCGCTATTTCATAAGCATTCACAAAATTTCGGCTTTAAAATTGAGAAATGATTGCCCCTTAATCAGCTATTTGTTATACTGAGCTACATAAATATATGCAGTGTCATCCATAAATAATCTTAGGGTAGAACATAGCAACAATTAACATTTGCATAGAGCTTTAAAGTTTACAAAGCTTTTTCTTACATATCCAAACAAAATCTCAGGTATTCTCCTGTAAGGGAAACTATTACATAATTTTTTAAATAACTTAGAAGGCAAATACCATATTTCCAAACATAAGTGCCTGATTCAACCAGGCCTCTTTTATGTGATCTTGGCCATTTATTTAACCTAAGGTTGTCTTTATCTTTAACATTTGTATAAATTTTTTTCAGGTCATACATTTTTGACAATAAATATAAGGCCCTAGACACACAGCAAATGCTAAACTAATGCTAGTTGTAACATGATCCAAATTTTGCAGACAGGAATATTATCCTTATTAAAAGATGTTTACATCAAATGATAGAGAAATAAAATAGTTGTAACGTTTATAACTAGGGTTGCAAGTTGGAAAGACTTGGAGTTATTATGAAAGGTAGTTCCCACCCTTCACTCTTGGCAAGAAGGCAGGAGACTTGAGTATTACAGCTTCACACTACAAGGCAGGAGACAGCAGAGACAATGAAGTCCTTCATGGCTTATCATAAAACCATGTGTCTGGACCCGAGACTGGAACAAAAGGTGCAGATTTGAAAGCAGTTGGATATGTCACCAAAGAAGAAGGTAGACCCAGGACAGGTATCAGAAAACTTGCAGTAGAGGGTGACACTAAGGGTATAAAGAGCCAGAGGGGGGAAGCAGGCAATCGGGAAGTTCTAGCAAGCTAGCTGGTGATATGGTGATCTGAATAAACATCAGCGACAGGAGCTATGCCCAACACTGACTTTTTTGCATCTTCTGTAACCTCCAGTTGGTAAAAGGGCAAAGGGAAAAGATGACAGGAACAGGGAAATATTTCCTTATATCCTGGACCCTGAAATCAATAACCACTCCTGGAGATGGTGTATGTGTGCGCTCAGTAACTCAGTTGTCTGACTCTCTGACTCTTTTGTGACCCCAAGAACTGTAGTGCGCCAGGCTCCTCTGTCCACAGGATTGTCCAGGCAAGAATACTGGAGCGGTACATGTAAATTTTTCTGGAACCATACTCAGCCCCAAAAAGGAAGAGGAAATTATACCTTTTTTTTTTTTTTCTGTTTCTGAATCTCACATCTCTGTTCTCATCAGGGGACAGAATAAAGGTGTAATTTAAACAGCAACCTGGCAGGTCACTCTGTACTTGCACATCTCCTCACCCACCCCAGAGAGGGACAGTAATTACTAAAGAGTCAATTTGATTGAACGGCTCCCTCTTGATGAGCAGAAACCTCTGTGGCTTCTTCAAGTAGATGACATGCTCAGAATTAAAGCTGACCATCTTCAAAGAGTAGGTTCCCCCATGGCTTAGAGGTGAAGAATCTGTCTGTAACGCAGGAGACTCAGGTTCAATCCCTTGGTTGGGAAGATCCCCAGAGAAGGAAATGGCAACCCTCTCCAGTATTCTAACCTGGAGAATCCCATGGACACAGGAGCCTGATGGGTTACAGTCCATGGGTTTGCAAAGAGTCAGGCATGACTTAGTGACTAAACAACAACAGCATCTTCAAAGAGTATCCCTTCTGTTTCTCCTGGATTCTCACCTTGGATCCAATTTGAAAGTCAAGAAAAAATGACATTCCATAAAAGTAACTGGCAAATGTCTAAATGTATTGTTGTGGAACTATCATCCCTCTGGCTTGTGAGGAAGCGAAACCGTCATCTACTTACAGCAGAAAAAGTGCCCCTCAAATCTCCAAGAACTCCAAATTAAAGAACTGGGAAGGTCACAGAGCAGCCTTCCTAGCAACTCTTGATGGCTGCACCAAGTGCCACTCCATCCTGAGCTGGCAGCTCATAGGCATGCTTCTCTCTAGAACACACCATTAGAGAGGTTTGGACCATCTGTCTGCCCGACAGACCATCTGTAGAAAGCACTAGCTCCTCTTCCAGAAAAGAGAAAAGGGACATATTCAGATCTTGATGAGGATGAGAAAGTGAGGACACTAGAGAGATGAGGCTTCATGCCTTTGTTTCCAAGCCCTCTTTACAGGGATCATTTGGCAGACAAGGAAAGAAGTCCAGGAAAACGATTGAAGGTAGAACATATTATAGCAAAACAGAAAACAATATTCACCCACAAGAGCATAGAATCCTTTAAAACAGAGAAAAACAGAAAGCACTGTATATGGCTTTAAGTGCTTGGCAGGATTAAGTTCAGGATGGGAGGAATCCAGGCACTCAGGCTCAGAGCCAGAAGCACCTAGACAAGTGTCAAGTACTGCAGGTAACGACTCACTTCCTAGGGCACATCAGAGTCCTCCGAGTCTCAGTTTCCTCCTCTGTATCCTGAAAATAATGCAAGTCCCTTGTCACAACTCTGACGCTCCCGGCAGACCTCTGCGACAGCATGCTGATCAGTTCATGATGCTCTTGTGCTAATTTTGGGATTTTCTTTCAAGGCCTTTCAGGGGGCTTATCCCATAGCTTTTTTCTTACCAACTGCGAGTTCGAAGGGAAAAAAATCACATTGTGTACAACTTTGTTTTCCACATTGTAACTGTAATATAATAGTAAACTTACTAGGTGTTCAGTAAACACATTGGACAAATGACGCTACTGAAATGACCACAGAAGCAAAGGATGTATAATCCACAAAAGCATCCACTGAGAACTCTGATTTGTTTAGGCAAGAGGGATCTTGCTCTAGATCCAAGACTCAGTTCTTCGGTTCAGGAGTAGATACACACACGCACGCACGCACGCACGCACGCACGCACGCACGCACGCATGACGCTGTGCTGTTTAGTCACTCAGTTGTGTCCAACTCTTGTGACCCCATAGACTGCAGCGCACCAAGCTCCTCTGTCCATGGGATTTCCCAAGCAAGAATACTGGAGTGGGTTGCCATTTCCTTCTCCAGAGGATCTTCCTTGCCCAGGGATCAAACCTGTATCTCCTGTATTCGCAGGTGGATTCTTTACCACTGAGCCACTAGGGAAGCCCATATATACAATATATACACACACACTCATATATATGTGTATGTGTGTGTGTGTGTACATATATATAGATACATATGTGTGTATAAATCTCTGGTATTTATGTACATGTGTACATATGTGTTTGTGTATTTTTCCCCTCAGTCTAATGAGTCTTGGGAGAAAAACGTATACCAGATAGGGAGAACAGAATTCCATTTAGTCTAAACTTGGGAAAAGTGTACCAGTGCCTATAGTGATGGGAGAGATGAGATGAAAACCAGACTTGAGACTGAAAATCAACAGATCAAGGAAGCAAAAAGAGATAAAGGAAGTAGAATCGATCTGATGAACACAGGAAGAACTCAGCCACTTGTTCTTGAGAGACTCCAGGTCATGAGAATGACTGCAGTCCAGACACATACAAAAAAAAAAAAAAAAAATTAACCTGCATGCATATATGCTGATGGGCACTGCAATAAGAACAGGTTGGTTGATAAAATGTTTAATGTGTAATAACAGCTCAGGTTTCCTGGCAGATGAAAGATCTTGAGCAAAAGTCACATATTAAACATGGCTTTCCTTCTGAAGAAGGGCAAGTAGAGTTTTATCCTTGTGTGTATTCATATTCAATATGTTTGTTTTCACTATACATAGTGAATGTCTCCAATAGGAAAAAAAATAGCAAACCCACCATTCTTTGTGTTACTAATTATTTGCCTGTTTTCAGGTGTTCAGGAAAGAATTTGCCTTTACTAACATGATTGTTCCAAATGCTTGCACTTCACACATTTCTTGCTTTGCTATCCAAACATTTGTCTCAGTCTGTAAGGAAAACTTTTCTCTAATGAAACACTTGTTTCATATCAGGTATCTGCAAGATTCCAGGTATATACAAAGATTTTCATTCAAATCACTTTTCAAAAGAAGTACACCCGGAATCATTGTGTATTTACTTGGTCCTTCCTTTTGTGACTTGTTACCTACAACATGAATATAGTGCTAAAAATCTAAAGCACCTACAAAAAGGATTTAAATCTCCCATACTGGATGGTTCACTGTCAAACACTTAAAAATGCAGATGTTTTTGCTCATATATATTAAAAAAAGGAATAGCCAGAAAACCATAAACTGAAAAAAATAATCCCTGAAATACCTACATTAAATATAAAAGCTAGAGAAATTTTACAGGGATGAAAGAAAAGGCAGAGTTGAAATTTTATGTTCTCTTTGTCAGGATAAAGTCAAAGGAAGATGGTCTTCTTTTTATCAAAAAACCTTTCAAAATGTGACCCTTTTTCCTGTTTATAGCCAAGCATTGAACTGTATCCCCAAGCCCACAACATTTTAGGATCTGACTCAAGAAAGAATTCCTCAGCTCATGAAATTCTGACTTGGTCCTCTTTCTTTCTCTAGTCTCTGCAACAAATCACTCTTTTTCCATCAATATGTTCCCCACTGACATCAGTGCTGCTGAAAGATAATTTTCCTCCTCTCTTTCATATTTTTATGGCCAGACAGACACGCATATTCGCTTTTCTGTTCATTGATGTGAGGTGGCAATTTGTATAACCTCTGGTACTGTGGAGTGCAGGAAGGTTTATGTGCAAAGTGAGGTTGCTAAACTACTACCATAAACAATACTATTAGTACTACTAATTATTATGTGGATGAATATAACTATTGTTATTATGAGATATCTTTTATTGAGCACTGACTAAACTCTAATCTCTGTTCTAGGTCCTTTATAAATAGTATTTTTCCTTACTCTTTTTATAATAATCCTACAAGGTGAGAAAAGAAAATATGGATATAATGGTAATCTGCACAAAGTTACATAATTAATGAGTAGAGAAACATGTTGAGAGATACTTCTCAAAAAGTACCTTCTGTAAATACAGCCCAATGCTACTTACTATTTAACGTTGCAGTGGAGACTTGCAGTTCTTTTGTTCCTTGTCCTGTAACTTCAGTGGTTTAAGACCATTGCCATTACTTCCCATGCCATCAAATATTCCAATATGACTTTGGCAATGGTCAAAGTTTAATGGAGATTTACCTCAAACTATGCACGCCTCCCAGAGAAGGCGATGGCATCCCACTCCAGTACTCTTGCCTGGAAAATCCCACGGACAGAGGAGCCTGGTAGGCTGCCGTCTATGGGGTTACACAGATTCGGACACGACCGAGCGACTTCCCTTTTCACTTTCATGCATTGGAGGAAATGGCAACCCACTCCAGTGTTCTTGCCTGGAGAATCCCAGGGACAGGGGAGCCTGGTGGGCTGCCGTCTATGGGGTCACACAGAGTCGGACATGACTGAAGTGACTTAGCAGTATGCATGCCTCCAGAGGCCTCCCAAAATGTGGCCCTGAATATACTTTATCAGGGACCCACTGGTTCAGGGAATTGGCCCTTCAGAGGTCCCTTGGAGACACTGAGACCACATATTTCTGTGGAAAGAGTGAGTTTTGTTATGGAAACAAGATTATTTGATTTGTATTTAGAGAAAGCTTGCTCTACACTGTCTGTATCTGGGGATTTATGTAAAGAAGCATTGGGTTTGCAACCTAAACAGCAACAAAACATGGGAGAGAAGAAAATACATGGGCTATGAAGTAAACTGGTATTTGGAGCAAAGAAATGGATCACTTTTCACATCATCTGTAATATAAGAACAAGAACACCATTTTATTGATTTTTGAGAAATATCAGTAAAAATCTAATCTACTTAGCATACTGCCTGACACCTAGACTATATTCATTGAATATATGACAGAAGTGACTATAATTTAGTGTATTTTCTAGATGTGTGCTGGCAATACAATCTGTGATATATCACACAAGAAATTTCCTTATTTCCTTGCAGTACTCTAACCATGAAACCTGATGCTTGAGGTTTTGGTAAAGGCCAGTGAACTTGTGTTTGTCATTTTGACCAATTGTCTTCCCTCTTTTCCTTCTCACTCTAATGAGATCTCAATTGTAAGGAACACAGCCTCAAAATACAGGAAGCCTGGATGCTGCCTTCCCTTTCAGCAAGCCATAAAATAGACTTCATCCATTCATTATAAGGATAGAAAGAACCCACAATCTGAAGGACAAAACCTTGCTCCCTTCATGCACAGGGAAAGGCTGACTTTGCAGAACAGAAATACCTGGGTCAAGTGGTACCAGCCGTGCAGAGCTAGCAAAGCCGAATTGGACTCGTCACTGACAGCTCAGCTCAGCTACATTAATAGGAACAAGGATTTTCACATCTTTTGCAATATGTTCTTGAACTAAATAAAGGTCATACACAATGACAGAGCCCCACATAGGTCAGACTCCAGCAGAGGACTCCTGATACTGTTTAACCATCAAGTCCAAACTCCAGGAGGCAGCCGCGAAGACTGCAGCATGCCCTGTCCAAATGCAGGAATTGCAGCCGAGAGAGAGAGCAGGCGAGTCCTTCTACATCCCCCGCAGCAATGACTGCCGTGCTTGTACCTGTTAGGTGTTTAATAAATACACGGCCTTTCACTGAGATGTTAGATGAAGAGCAATGTTAACACCACTTGCTGACATGTGAACTGTGTTTCTGCAACCACGTATGGATGGGTGCACATGCTTCTTGCTACTTATATTCAGTATCATTTCAGAAGTTGTAAGCGTAAGTGAGGTGACACCTGGGAAGGGCACTCTGCTTGCTCTGAGAAAGAACCTGATGAAACCATGGTATATGAAATTAGGTAATTTACAGAAAACTAGCTTTCTCTCTCCAGTTTTGCTTACATCTCAGATTATATTTGGGACTTTTACCTCTGTGTCAATTAGATAAATACACTGAATTACGAAGGCCTTTCTAATTTTTAAGCCAGACAAAGAGGAAAAAAACTTTATATACAAACTACCTGTAGAGTTCCAATTTTGTGTCAAGCGTTTGACCAAGAATTGTGTATGGACAGAGGAGCCTGGAGGACTAGAGTCCATGGGGTCACAAAGAGTTGGATATAACTTAGTGACTAAAGAACAACAACAGTTTATAAAATCATTTATTCATTCATCACAAATGCCCTCTGAACGACTGGTCATTTCTGTTTTATAGATTGGATGGCTGAATATCTAGGAGATTAGGTGAAAACAAAGTGAAAGTGAAGTCACTCAGTCGTGTCCGACTCTGTGTGACCCCTAGACGGCAGCCCACCAGACTTCCCCGTCCCTGGGATTCTCCAGGCAAGAACACTGGAGTGGGTTGCCATTGCCTTCTCCAATGCGTGAAACTGAAGTCGTTCAGTTGTCTCTGACTCTTTGCAAACCTGTGGACTGTAGCCCACCAGGCTCCTCAGTCCATGGGATTCTCCAGGCAAGAGTACTGGAGTGAGGTGCCATTTTCTTCTCCAAGGAGATTAGGTATCTGACCCCAAATCTCTCCATGTCAAAAGCCAGTTCCCATCACTGCCACATTCTCCTGCCATCATGATTCAACTCCGCCTTTTAGTCCTGGTCTATCTACCCACCAAATGTAACTCAGTGTGACAATCATCACGATCTATGCTGCCACTACAAATAAATACCCTACTGATACAACTTTCAAGCTTAACTCAAATTCTAGTCAGTAGCATCATTGCGACTAGCGACTTCACTTTCCCTTTTCACTTTCCTGCATCGGAGAAGGAAATGGCAACCCACTCCAGTGTTCTTGCCTGGAGAATCCCAGGGACGGGGGAGCCTGGTGGGCTGCCGTCTATGGGGTCGCACAGAGTCGGACACGATTGAAGTGATTTAGCAGCAGCAGCATCTTGTGGACTAGAGTTTTCTGAATCCTGCAAACTTTATAAGGACCTGTCTATTGCCACAGGAAAGGCTATTTAAGTTTTTATTGTCCTTTCTGGATACACAGTGCCTATGGATTCCAGTCATTACACATTTCCTAATTTTTTTATGAATTTAAAATTACATCTCCTATAAATCGGTCATTTACCTATACATGTATGCATGCACATATGCACACACATGTACACACAAATACACAAAAAAACTAAGAATATACCACAAAAACTACTAAGAAGAGGTATATTCAACACACATGAGAAACACCCAAATTACAATAATGCAAATATTGATCATCATGAAAAAAAAGATGAGCACTGCTTAATCAATTTAACTTAAAATTATACTGTTCACTCTGTTTTGCAGAGTTTTGAACCATACATGAACTTATTGTTACTATAGTACCTTATATTTTTCTATAGCAATGTATAATTACAGGTCATTTTCTTCTGTAATATTTCATCATAATCTTCACATCAGCGAGTTAAGAATGCTTTTTTCTTAACTATATAGAAGGAAATTGGGGTTCTTTGAGTGACTTACGTACCATTAAGCAGCACTGTCAAGGCTTTAGTGACACCTTCGTTTTCTCAATCTGGGGTTTCCTTTCTCCTGATTCTAACTCCAGTTTCCACTCTTGCCCTCAACTTAGCCGTGGTTACTGAGTCCTGAACAGCAATGCAGATAAGTGAGAGAATTGACATGGACATTTGCAAAGCGCTTGTCCTTTTCACACTTCACTGAATCCATTTCTTCTTTTGTACCTTACTAGCAGACCCTAAGCAGTTGTTTTTAAGTATCAAAACAACAGAAGAACACATAAACACGTCTGTCATCAGAGGGTGCATCTCCTTCATCCCAAGAGTCAGCATCTTCTGTGAGCTGATGCTCTCTCCCACCAGCATTAGCCCCCATAGCAGCATCATTTCATGGAGCCAACATACAGCTCCAGACTGTTGTAATGACTCAGCAATCAAAGCTTCAAGTTTCGGAAGCTGGGTCCTCAACCACCTCCAGGGCCAGAGCTCCAAGAGCTCCTTTCTGTTCCTCAACTTACTGGATGATCTTTCTGGCTTCCTTTAAAGGTTCTCAGCAGCTGACTTTCCAGCTGTCAGCTCTGTTTGTTGTGGAAGGAAAGAGCCATTCATGTGTTAAGTGCCCTGGGTTTCAAAAACACAGAAGCACTCTGGAGAATGTTGGGCCTGGCTGGTTCACTTGAGCAAAGACCCACAGAAAGGCTGGCCAACTGACTCCAACTAAATAGAGAAGGAACTGGAATTAACTCAAGGCAACCCTTTCCCAATTCATTCTTTTCAAAGTAGGACCCTGCATCTATTTCCTCTAGGGGACTTCAGCCTTTTCTTTGGCAACTCTGACATGCTACTTTGACTGAGATGGAAAGCTTCTTTGCTTTTCCTTTCTTTTCTTTTTCCTTTCTTTTCTGAACTCACTAAGCAAGAAAACCCACCCCATTACGCTGTGAAACACAACACAAAGCCAGAAAAGACAAAAGAAAGCCAGTGGATCTGGAGCCAGTTCTGAATGCAAGTTGTCACCACCGTTGCTTGGACTGGAGCTGAAAATGAAGACACAGTTACGGTTGCCCAGGTAGGATCAGGAAAACTTAAGTTCCGGGGAGTCGCTTTGCTCACCGCTTGAGCTGTGATCAGAAACTCCTGAGTTGGCACATACCCCACTTCTATTATTAGCCTAAAATCAGTGATAATGAAAGTGTTGCTATGGCTAGAAGTTTCCCTCATTACAATGATTAAATCTCACATACACAAAAGCCAAGATGTTATCCTTATTATTATTATTTTTTTTGGAAAGATGGTGTTGAGAATAATCTATGCAATTAATTTTTACCAACACCACAAGTCTAAATATACCCAAACTGGGTGAGAATGTGAATAGGAGGAGGAACAGTCAAAATGAAATACCCTCAATAAAAAGAGGCACGAATTTGCGAACTTCCAGAATGGCATTTTCAGAGGGCTTCTCTTTATGCAGAACTGCCCTGACACAAAATAGATGACGTCAAACACTGGCCTCTGTACCTGGCACTGGCCATGTTAAGAGCTGCAGGCTAACGGAGAGCTGACCAACACGAAGAATGGTGATGGTCCCGGCAGACCTGGACAAGCTCCAACCCCCTGACACAACCCACAGGCACTTGCGGCATCAGGGCTTTGCTCTCTCCCTAGAATAGTAAACTTTGTGTTTCTTGTTTATATATGAAACTCGCCTTCAGGCTTCATGAGTCCAGGGCTATTCCTAGGCTATTTTCTCCACAAAGAAAATGAAATTTTATTCAGGATTTGTCCTATATCCAAGTCATTTAAAAATGATAAAAAGCCCCATCTCTTGATAAGGAAAATGTACCTCGAGTCTATGAGTAACAGAAGAAAATACCCTGAGCAGAAATAGTTGGCAAGAAAGACGCATCATAAACTACACTGACAAGAGTTTACCCACAGGCTTTTTTTTTTTTTAAACCCAGAGTACAGTGTGGAGTAAGTATCAGTTACATGATGAAAAAGGGGAGGAATCTTTTAACAGCTGCCCTTCTTTAACTGGTTCACAAATATTTTTATGCAAAAAACATCAAATAGATGACAGCCTATGGCAATACCTGATTCCAATCTCATATTTAAGTATATTTTTAAAATTTTTTTAGCTTCCGGATTTTCAAAAAACTTCTTTTAGGAAAAAGAAATAATATTGCTTTGAATATGATCTTTCACATCTCCCAACTTGGCTCTCATAAATCTTTGATCATCTCTGTCAATCGTCTCTGAATAAAATTTCTTATGTTACAATTTGCGGCATATCTCTGTCCACAGACATCCTCAGAAACCCTTATGCCTGCCCACCCTGCCTGGCTGACATTCCTTGTCATCTCTTCTATAAATAAGCTCACAGTAAGAGTTCAAGCTGGCTAACATTCCATAAAATATTACTACTCCTTTTAGAAGGAACCATCCATAGGCTTTGACTAAAGCTGTATTGCTTTCACTTCGGGTCTCGGCAATTTAGAAATATATTTATGAGAGATTCTAACTTCTTGAGAAAAGCTAAGTGATACCAGTGCAGAGATAAAAATACTCACAGATACAGGAACACAGAGGCTATCACAGTGAAATGGTGTTTTGCTTTAATTAAATAACCTCAGAATGGAAACAGGTAGAATACTATCTACGTTTTGCTTTGAAGGAAAGGAAAAAGAAAAGAAAAAATGCTAACCATGGGGAAACACTAAAGGGACTGAGTTGGCAAGATGTTTGACTAAAGTCACCTGAATTCTTGATGCTGCCTGTTTGCTTTTACAGCCAAGAGTAGACAATTAAGAGCAATTTGCAGCCACACTCCCTTCTCTAGGGACCACGTAGGTAAAGGGATGTTCCAAAATGAGAGACACTAGTCTTAAACAGGGGACACTGCATATGGAAAGGTTAATGAGATGCAGGAGCAAGAGAATCAGGGCAAAAAAGAGAGGCTCAAAATACTAAACAATTTCCACTTTGTTCTCATTTGCTCCAATTAAGAGCTCTCGAAACAGCTTTCTTTAGTCCACACATTCCTTACTCCTAGATCAGCTTTAACTATTTAAGGAAAAAAAATGCCATGGGGAAAAAAGTCCTCTATTAAGTTATTGTAAAAGTCCGGATTGTAGCCCCAACCCCCATCCTCTAAGCAGACACACTTTTACGTTTAACTCAGAGCCCCTGCCAGTAGCTTTTCTAATTTTTCCCCTCAAATTTAAAGAGGATGTCAAAGAGGGAGAAGCCTAGAATTACTTTTTCTTTCCAGATTTCCTAAATGCAGAATTCACTGAAAATACTAGATAAATAAAAGGTGTAAACAACGCAAGAAGGATGGGGGGGAGGTGGTTATACAAACTGAAATAATCCCCCTGGCATGACAACAGCTCCCAAATGTCACACACTGAGTTCTTCTCTGGGCATTACCACCTCTAAAAATGCACTTCTAAACTGCCTCCGGATTTCCAAAAACAAACAGGGAAACACAGACATTGCAGGAAGGCAAGGACCAGGACCCAAGCAGCCCCATGACTTACCTTCTTTATAGATCCTCAAAGTTCACCATGAAAATTTAAAATCCTCTAGTTGATCTTGCACTACTCTCTTTCCTTTTCTTCTTCTTTTTCAAGTCACACAGGAGAAAAACAATCAGTTTTCAAAGGTTCCATTGATGAGATCTTCCAGCACCAGCCAAAATACGTGTCCAAGAGACTCCGCCAAAAAGTAAGCCCCAAACTCATCAAAGGCAACAAGAAGAAGGGGAGAGGGGAAGGAGAGGGACGCTGAAAGCTGCGGGGCGGGGGAGGGCTTGGGTCCCACGTACCCAGAGAATATATTCACGCTGGTGAAATCTACAGTATGATACACCTGCTTTGGCTGTCACACACACACACACACGCACACACACTCGCGGACACTCACACGTTCTCCTTTCACGCAGAAGCAGGCACCCACACTCCCAAACACACACACACACTCGCACAAATCCCGTGTGATGAAACTGTCAGTAGTAACCTCCAATCGCTGCTCTGTGCTGCAGATGGTATGGCTCACGGGTTACCTTCCCCAGATCGGTGGAGGATCAAAAGAACATCCAAAAATCAAGGGGCAGCGGAGGGGGGCGGCCAGGACCAGGTCGATTCCGGATCCCTCTCCCCCAGGCAGATTCCGCCAGCCGGGAGCCAGTCAATCAGCAGGGGTGTCTGCTCGCAGGGTGCCCCGGATTATGGCAAGGTTATTCATCTTGATGCGCTACCTCCCCCGCCCCCAACACTCGGCAGCCTGCATTGAGATGATTACCAGAGCTGTGTCTGTACCCGCTCTACTGCATTTTGCTCAGCCCCGTGCTGCTGCAAGTGAGGCACGGTGGAGGCGAGAATACTAATAAGGTGGTTAGCTACAGTTTCTTCAAGGCAGTCAGCGTGCAATTCAGTGTGTAGACTTCCCAGGGCTCTGTGTGTGTGCCTGCGTATCTGTATCTGCGGCGAGAGCCGGGAATCCATCTCCGGCCAGAAGGCAAGATGGTTTGTGTCCTGCCTGGGAGGACCGTATCATCGGAATCATCACTGTCCGGCCATGGCATTGTCTAGGACAGTATTTCGTTTGCGATTAAAAAAAAAAAAAAAAAAGGAGGGGGCGCTCATGATTTGGAAGCCTAGAGCTAGCGTTTGAATGAGAGAGAGCAAAAATAATGTCCAGGGAGAAAAATTAGCTTTATAAATAAGCTCCAAGGAGACCAAGGCAAAATTTTAACATGCTGCTGCCCTGGCTGTTAAATGGAAATACAAAGCAATTTCAAAAACCAGCTCCAACCTATAAATCTCGGAGCTGGCAACAAGTATCTGAATTTGACTGATGGGACCCAGGATAAATGGATTCCTGGTAATAGAAAAAGTTTGCTCATGCATTCTGCTTCCTACCCATGTACCCAGTGTATGCAGGGATCTAGGTACAGTTCATTCACTTTGAATATGGATTTAGACTCTCTTCTTTTATGGTCTTCCTCTAATACACAGCTTTTATCACCTAAGTATCAAATCGTAGGGGATGTCTGAGTGGCATTATATCACTATGGGGATTGTTTGACAATTGACAACAGTATTACCATACATAACACTCTTCCATGGAATGAGTTTGGAATTTTCCGGGAAAGAAAAATCTTATATCTCTTTTATTACTAAGCCTTGAAAGAAAATATATGCAAATAGGCTAAGTGAACAATTCCTCAGCCTCCAAAAGGTTAACTTTTCCTCTTCTATAATTGAGTCTCATATTAAATTACCTCTCTTCTTTTGATAAGGATACTCACTGAGCTCCTTAAGGTGAATTAAAGGTAGTATCTGAATAAGTAAGCCTTGGAAAGTTGGAGAAGGCAGGGAAGTGTGAATTATGGAGCACTGTAATACCAGGTGTTACCAGCAGATGTCACAAAAGCAGATGAAGGTAAAAGAATTCTACCAGTATTTACAAGCATTTAATTTAGTAAACACAGATTGTAATAAAATGTGCAACATTAATCTGAAGTATGGTATTTTTATAAAATGCAAAGGTGCAAATAATAAATTAAAACACAGCTTGCCTTTTATTCTTTGCCAAATGTCCCTCTCAAACCACTCTTTTACATAACTCTATACTAACACCACCACCATTAGATTTCCATCTAAGAATATTTCTAGGATATATGACTTTTTTTTCTATAAAATACAGTATTTAAATATTTTCTAGCTTATAAGAGAGCAACTACTTCATTAAACCACAAAATAGATAAATGAGAGGAAGTATACTGGGTGACTAAAATTCAAACATAAGTGTTTATATAAAGTTTCTATTTTAAAGTAATAATTCCATTTCATCTTTATTATATATAAAAATAAGTTTAAAGGGATTATTCATGTTTGGGAGTTGAACATTATTACTAAATAATTTCACATAGGTAAAATATATAAAGAAATTTGATTATCTTCATTCATTCCACTTATGTTAATTTGTGAAAGATTTTTAAAATCTAGCATATCATCTTGGCCTTTACTTATCTAATGCAATTAATCAGTATCCACCAAATCCCAGCTCTAATTGTCCCAAATACCAGTGCTGCTGCTGCTGCTGCTAAGTTGCTTCAATCGTGTCCAACTCTGTGCGACCCCATAGACGGCAGCCCACCAGGCTTCACCGTCCCTGGGATTCTCCAGGCAAGAAACAGTTTTAAAAATGTGAGCATTATAATCCAGACAGACCTGGGTTCAGATATCAATTCTGCCTTATATCAGGTACTTATCGGAGAAGGCAATGGCACCCCATTCCAGTACTCTTGCCTGGAAAATCCCATGGATGGAGGAGCCTGGTGGGCTACAATCCATGGGGTCGCTAAGAGTCGGACACGACTGGGCAACTTCACTTTCACTTTTCACTTTCATGCATTGGAGAAGGAAATGGCAACCCACTCCAGTGTTCTTGCCTGGAGAATCCCAGGGACGGGGGAGCCTGGTGGGCTGCCGTCTATGGGGTCACACAGAGTCGGACATGACTGAAGTGACTTAGCAGCAGCCTGAGTGAGAACTGTACGGGAATTTACGTACTTAGGTCTGTCTAGGGCAGCTGCAAGAGTAGATTTTTGCAGAGATGGTAGAATCTTGAAAATTTATATAGAGTTTATATAACTGGGTTCAATCACGTATCTGGTCCAGATTCTCTCAACAACAGCTTACTCTCTCAAGGCTCCATCCTCAGAATGAACAGTCACAGGACAGGCGCCAGGGTAAGGGGCTTCCAAATCCCCAGGTAAACTATCATGATCTTTCAATAACCTTCTCTGACAACCAAAGAGAATCAGTTACATATCCATTCCCCCTGGGTGTCTTGAAGAAATGTGTTAAATAAAAATGAGATATACAGATAAACAGATCACCAGAGTGCCCATGACACTTCCTCCAGCAGCCTAACACTCTACAGTAAGATGAATAATATTTTTAGAGGGTTTCCCTGATAGCTCAGATGGTAAAGAATCAGCCTGAAATACAGGAGACAAGGGTTCCATCCCTGGGTCAAGAACATCCACGGAGAAGGAAATGGCAACCCACTCCAGTATTCTTGCCTGGGAAGTCCTACGGACAGAGAAGCCTGGTGGCTACAGTCCCCAGGGTTGCAAAGAGTCAGACAGGCTTCAGAGACAAAACACAGCACAACATTGCAAAACAGTTTCTTTGAACTCCAATTTTGGTTTAGAATTAAATACGTCTCTTCCCTCATGCAGGGAAAGCTGAGTATCTGTAATAGTCCCTAGTTCTAACCTGAAAAATAGTGTCTTACAGAGAACAGACCCTTAGGATCGATATATATGAATTCCAGAAGAGCAGGGCACTTGTGAGCACTTCCCTTCCCAGGACTAGAAAAGGCTTCTCTAGTAGTAGCCGACAGCATTAGAATACCTCAATACAGGAGATGCAGGAGACTTGGATTCAATCCTTGGGTCAAGAAGATCCCTTGGAGGAGGAAATGGCAACCCACTCCAGTGATTCTTGCCTGGGAAGTCCCATGGATGGAGGAGCCTGGTGGACTAGGATCCATGGGGTTGCAAAGAGTCAGATGTGAATGAACATGAGCATGCGTGCATGAAAGGATCTCACCAGCATTACTGAGCAAATCCCTCTTAGAATTCGTATGTGAAAACGTCACTGTTCCTGCTTCATTTAAGCACAGATTACTTACAGCCAGTCACCGGGTTTTGTTTGCTCCCTACATCGTATGCTATGACATAAGCATAAGAACAGGAACTTAGTTTAGGATTTGTTCCCTCCTTGGTAAAATTGGTTTGCTTGCAATCCAGATGTTCTGAATTAGCTTATGTGCCTAATACATTATGTTCTATTATTTGATTACATTCTATTATTTCATCTCTTGACATATTTACTGAGTTGGACATGACCAAAGCAACTTAGCGTGTACACACAAGAATTGGACATAATTTTATTTCTCAAACTATTTAAACTTCTTTTTTATATCTAGAAATTGCAAGCTTATAGAAACGTAACATAAAAGCTGCTCAATTGGGATCAATTTCTCCCAGAGGTTTGCCAGGACATTTATAATTACTCCATCTCCTCAATCCAGCAAATAGGTAATTGACCAAAGTCACTTAATACTTTACTATTTTATTTACATGGTATACAACTTCAAAGGAATTCTTTCTTGTCATTTTGTTCCCTAAAGAGAGCCTAACCCAGCTCCCTCCGAACTTCAGGTACTAGATAATATTTTGCTGTCATTTCTGATTCTAGACATAACGATTCAGGACCTTAACATAAAATTGATCCTTGCTCTTTCTTTCAATAAATAAACTAAAGATAGCCTATGTATAGATTACTTGCTATTTGTGGTACAATTAAATTATTGCTTATTAGTTCTTCATTAATTTATAATAATTCCTTATTATCCTTTTTAACATCTATATGAGCTATAGTGACCCTCCCCTCTCTCAGGGCTTCCCTGGTGGCTCAACATGGTAAAGAATTTGCCTGCAATGTGGGAAACCCAGGTTCTATCCCTGGGTCATGAAGATCCCCTGGAGGAGGGCATGGCAACTCACTCCAATATTCTTGCCTGAATTCCATGGACAGAGCAGCCTGGCGGGTTACAGTCTATGGGGTCTCACACATTTCTGATACTTAAAATGTGTATATTCACTCTTTTTTTAAATCAGTCTGGCTGGAGGTCTACCAATTTTATTTTATTTTATTTTATTTTTAATTTAATTTTATTTTTTTTAATTTTATTTTATTTTTAAACTTTACATAATTGTATTAGTTTGGTCTACCAATTTTATTGATCTTCTCAAAGAACCAGCTTTTTATTCAACTGATTTTTTACTTTACTGATTTCTGCTCTTTATTATATCTCTGTGTGTGTGTGTGTGTGTGTGTGTGTGTGTGTATGTATATATATATTTTGGTTTCCATTGGGTCCTTTCTACTTTATTAAAATACAAGCATAGGCCATGGATTTAATATCATTCTTTTCTACTGCAAGCATTTACTGCAATAAATTGGCCTCTAAAATCACCTTAGGCTGCATTTCACAAATTCTAATGTGTGTTTTTTCATTCTGTTAAAAATAGCTTTTAATTTTGCTTTTGGTTTCTTCTTTAATGTTGGTTTATTTGTGTGCTATTTAGTTTGCTATTATTTGAGGAATTTCCATATATCCTTCTGTTATCAATTTCTATTATTAACTCTACTGTGATCAGAAAACATTCTTTGTTTAGTTTGCATTCTGTTACATTTGTAAACTTGTTTTATGGCCTAATTTGGCAAATGTTTTGTGTGCTCTTAAAAATACTGCAGGTTCTACTGTTGCTGAATGAATTAGGAATAATTAGTGTGATGATGGTGTTCAGTTTATTTATACTTATACACATTTTGTTTACTTATTTTATTTTGTGTCTACTTATTCCATTATTTTAATTCTTCATTTTAAGTATGGGTTTATTTAAAAAGTGAATCAGTTTTTACTTTGTGTATTTTGAAACTTCATTACTAGGTACATAGATATTGAAGATTGAATAAGTCCTCTGATGTTTTAACCCTTTATACTTATGAAATGATCCCTTTGTTCCTGGTAATAGTCTCTCTCTCTCTTTTAATAGAATCTACTTTAGCTGACATTAAGATATCCACTACAGCTTTCTCTGGGTTAGTGTTAGTACCATTATCTCTTTTTGCCTCCTTTTACATTTGACCTATTTGTGTCTTTATACTTAATGCAGTTTTCTTTTAGAGGCAAGATGTAGCTAAGCCTTGCTTTTGTTCACCCAATCTTACAATATCTGACCTTTAATCAGGCATTATTGAACTACTGAAAGTTATTGGGATTATGAATAAAATCTAATTAAAATCAACTATGTTTTGCCACTTCTGCTCTTCATGTTTCTTCTATTGTTTCCATTTACTTCTTTTTTTTTAACTTCTTTTGGATTAAATACTTTTAATAATTTCAGTTTTGTACCATTTGTTGTTTAACTTTCTATATTTTGTTTCATTGTCTCTTTTGAGGGTGGCACAGTGCTATAGGTTTTATAGTACTGCTGCTGCTAAGTCACTTCAGTCGTGTCCAACTCTGTGCGACTCCATAGACGGCAGCCCACCAGGCTCCCCTGTCCCTGGGATTCTCCAGGCAAGAACACTGGAGTGGGTTGCCATTTCCTTCTCCAATGCAGGAAAGTGAAAAGTGAACGTGAAGTCACTCAGTCATGTCTGACTCCTAGCAACCCCATAGACTGCAGCCTACCAGGCTCCTCCATCCATGGGATTTTCCAGGCAAGAGTACTGGAGTGGGGTGCCATTGCCTTCTCCAGGTTTTATAGTATATACCTTTAATTATCAGAGCCTGCCATCAAGTAATATTATCACACTTCAGATATACCATAAATATGTAACATTTTATATAACTTCCTCTCTCCTGGACTTAATAGTATTATATCATAGTTTTTGCTCTTACATTTGCTATAAACTCAACAATACAGTGATATTATTATTTCAAAAGAGTCAAATGATCTTTTAATAGAACTTAAAAATAAGAGAAACATTTATATTTCCCTCCATGCAATTACCATTCCCAGTGCTCTTCATTCATGTGTGTGCTTACAGATTTCCATCTGCAATTATTTTCCTCCTGCTGGAAGAACTTCCTTTAACATATTTGGGAGCTGCTGGGGATAAAGTTTTTCAGCTTTTGTAGATCTGATGAAGAATTTGGCCCACTGTTATCTTGCCTTCATGGTTTCAAAAAAAAAAAAAAAAAACTATTGTTATCCCTCTATACAGATATAAACATCTGAATGCAGAGTTCCAAAGAATAGCAAGAAGAGATAAGAAAGACTTCTTCAGTGATCAGTGCAAAGAAATAGAGGAAAACAACAGAATGGGAAAGACTAGAGATCTCTTCAAGAAAATCAGAGATACCAAAGGAACATTTCATGCAAAGATGGGCAGGATAAAGGACAGAAATGGTATGGACCTAACAGAAGCAGAAGATATTAAGAAGAAATGGCAAGAATACACAGAAGAACTGTACAAAAAAGTCTTCATGACCCAGATAATCATGATGGTGTGATCACTCACCTAGAGCCAGACATCCTGGAATGTGAAGTCAAGTGGGCCTTAGAAAGCATCACTACGAACAAAGCTAGTGGAGGTGATGGAATTCCAGTTGAGCTATTCCAAAGCCTAAAAGATGATGCTGTGAAAGTGCTGCACTCAATATGCCAGCACATTTGGAAAACTCAGCAGTGGCCACAGGACTGGAAAAGGTCAGTTTTCATTCCAATCCCAAAGAAAGGCAATGCTAAAGAATGCTCAAACTACCGCACAATTGCACTCATCTCACACGCTAGTAAAGTAATCCTCAAAATTCCCCAGGCCAGGCTTCACCAATATGTGAACCGTGAACTTCCTGATGTTCAAGCTGGTTTTAGAAAAGGCAGAGGAACCAGAGATCAAATTGCCAACATCCTCTGGATCATGGAAAAAGCAAGAGAGTTCCAGAAAAACATCTATTTCTGCTTTATTGACTATGCCATAGCCTTTGACTGTGTGGATCACAATTAACTGAGGAAAATTCTATAAGAGATGGGAATACCAGACCACCTGATCTGCCTCTTGAGAAATTTGTATGCAGGTCAGGAAGCAACAGTTAGAACTGGACATGGAACAACAGACTGGTTCCAAATAGGAAAAGGAGTATGTCAAGACTGTATATTGTCACCTTGCTTATTTAACTTCTATGCAGAGTACATCATGAGAAACGCTGGACTGGAAGAAACACAAACTGGAATCAAGATTGCCGGGAGAAATATAACCTCAGATATGCAGATGACACCACCCTTATGGCAGAAAGTGAAGAGGAACTCAAAAGCCTCTTGATGAAAGTGAAAGTGGAGAGTGAAAAAGTTGGCTTAAAGCTCAACATTCAGAAAACGAAGATCATGGCATCCGGTCCCATCACTTCATGGGAAATAGATGGGGAAACAGTGGAAACAGTGTCAGACTTTATTTTTCTGGGCTCCAAAATCACTGCAGATGGTGACTGCAGCCATGAAATGAAAAGACGCCTACTCCTTGGAAGGAAAGTTATGACCAACCTAGATAGCGTATTCAAAAGCAGAGACATTAGTTTGCCAACAAAGGTTCGTCTAGTCAAAGGCTATGGTTTTTCTTGTGGTCATGTATGGATGTGAGAGTTGGACTGTGAAGAAGGCTGAACGCCGAAGAATTTATGCTTTTGAACTGTGGTGTTGGAGAAGACTCTTGAGAGTCCCTTGGACTGCAAGGAGATCCAACCAGTCCATTCTGAAGGAGATCAATCCTGGATGTTCTTTGGAAGGAATGATGCTAAAGCTGAAACTCCAGTACTTTGGCCACCTCATGCGAAGAGTTGACTCATTGGAAAAGACTCTGATGCTGGGAGGGATTGGGGGCAAGAGGAGAAGGGGACGACAGAGGATGAGATGGCTGGATGGCATCACTGACTCGATGGACTTGAGTCTGAGTGAACTCCGGGAGTTGGTGATGGACAGGCAGGCCTGGCGTGCTGCAATTCATGGGGTTGCAAAGAGTCAGACACGACTGAGGGACTGATCTGATCTGATCTGATCCCTCTATACATAATGGTTCCTTTTACTCTGGATACATTAAGGTGTTTTTTTTTTTTGTTTTTGTTTTTGTTTTAATTTTTCAGATTTCTATGACTTAGGTTTCATTAGACTTCTTGAATTTTGAATTAATTATTTTCATCAAAATGGAAAAAACTTATCATTTTTTACATTTCTTTACACATTTTTTTGTCCCCAACCCCTGCATTTTGGTACCCTCAATTTACATGATTATTAGGCAGCTTGCCTAATGAAATTAAAAGATACTTACTCCTTGGAAGGAAAGTTATGACCAACCTAGGCAGCATATTAAAAATCAGAGACATTACTTTGCCAACAAAGGTTCGTCTAGTCAAGGCTATGGTTTTTTCAGTGGTCATGTATGGATGTGAGATTTGGACTATAAAGAAAGCTGAGCACTGAAGAATTGATGCTTTTAAACTATGGTGTTGGAGAAGACTCTTGAGAGTCCCTTGGACTACAAGGAGATCCAATCAGTCCATCCTAAAAAGATCAGTCCTTGGTGTTCATTGGAAAGACTGATGTTGAAGCTGAAACTCCATTACTTTGGCCACCTGATGCAAAGAGTTGACTCATTGGAAAAGACCCTGATGCTGGGAAAGATTGAAGGCAGGAGGAGAAGGGGACAACAGAGGATGAGATGGTTGGATGGCATCACCGACTTGATGGACATGGGTTTGGGTAAATTCCAGGAGTTGGTGATGGACAGGGAGACCTGGTGTGCTGCGGTTCTTGGGGTTGCAAAGAGTCAGAAACGACTGAGCGACTGAACTGAACTGATCTAGGCTGCTTGCCACTTTAATGTTGTCTTGTATCTCACTGATATCCTTTTGTCTTTCCAGCCTTTTTCTGTTTCATTTAGATTATTTCTATTGCTAAGTCTCCAAGTACAATCTGCCCTCAATATCCACAAGTTACACACCTGCAGATGCAACCAAGTGCTGACCCAGGGTTTCCACAGTGGGTTGAATCTGTGAATGCGAAACACTTGAATACCAAAGGCCAACTGTATTCATCGTAGATTTCACTTCAAATAAGGGGCTTGAGCACTGCAGATTTTGTATCTGTGGGGGCTCCTGGAAACAGTTCCCTGCAGGAACTGAGGGATGACTACATTAATATTTTCTTCTGTAGCATCACATGTGCTATTAAATCCCATGTAGTATATTCTTTTATCTCAGATACTATAATTTTCACCCACGGAAGTTCATTTTGAGTCCTTTTTTTTTGTATATCCCTTAGCACTCCCTATCATGCTTATGTTTTTATGAACTTTCTTGAAAATATAAAATATGTATTTTAATACTGTCTACTATGTCTTTCATCTTCATTATTTCTATATTGGTTTTAATTGATTGTTTTTCCTCTCGCTGTGTGTTGTAGATTAATGCTTCTGTGTGACTGGCAATTTTGATTGTATGTCAGGAATTTTTAGCTGTTATCTTGTTGGATGTGTTTTTTTAAATATTCTTGACATTTGTTCTGGAACACAGTTATTTGGAAGAAGTTTGAGCTTTTTTGGTTCCTTGCTTTTAAGCTTTCTTAGAATCAGAAGAATCTTTAGTCTAAGGATCATTTTCCCCCATACATTTTTTTGCAGGTCGGCAAAAGGGCATAACACTGTAATAATCAGGATCCCAGCTCCCAAAAACTTCACCTTGATTTCAAATGATCAAGAAATTGTCACAAGTAATGCACTGTCTTCAAAAGATTCCACCAAGAAGTGACCCATATTACTTCTCATGCTAAGTCATTCAGTCATGTCCAATTCTTTGTGGCCCCATGGTCTATAGCCCACCAGGCTTCTCTGACCATGGGATTTCCGAGCCAAGAATACTGGAGTGGGTACCCATTCCCTTCTCCAGGGGATCTTTCCAATCCAGGGATTGAACCTGGGTCTCCTGCATTGCAGATAGGTTCTTTACCATTTGAGTCTATAAATAATGCATATTCTATTTATAAAAAAACAAGGTACATTTCCTCACCTAAGTTTAAAGAGATGGAAAGGCACTCTCCTAAATGTTCATAAAAAGCAGAAAACCAGAAATATTTGGCTACTCTGTTAATGACGACCACACCCTCTACAAAGGAATGTGTATACAATATCTCTATTGAAACTAGAAATTTGCCTTTGCTTTATCAGATTCAGCTTGAATCCACCATTCACCGAGTAAAAGACCAGGCATTAAGCATTTACTTATGTATACTCTGAATTTCCTCTACTCCCTTCAAATTCTAATTGCTAAATTGTTTTAATAGTTTTCTTCCTATAAGAAAGAAAGAGGGTATAAAGGTGATGGTTTACTCTAAGAAGAGTTCCAGAAGCTTTGAGAACACATTTCTACTTTTAAAAAGCTGTTTTCAAATTCTAAGATTAAGAAAAATCAAACAAACAAACAAAAACCCAGGTTTCTTTGGGAGGCAACAGTTGTAAGCAAGTAAATTAAAGTATTTCAGGATTCTCAGTTCAGTTCAGTCGCTCAGTTGTGTCCGACTCTGTGACCCCTTGAATCACAGCTTGCCAGGCCTCCCTGTCCTTCACCAACTCCCAGAGTCCACCCAAATCCATGTCCATTGAGTTGGTGATGCCATCCAACCATCTCATCCTCTGTCATCCCCTTCTCCTCCCACCCTCAATCATTCCCAGCATCAGGGTCTTTTCAAATGAGTCAGCTCTTCGTGTGAGGTGGCCAAAGTATTGGAGTTTCAGCTTCAACATGAGACCTTCCAATGAACACCCAGGACTGATTTCCTTTAGGATGGACTGGTTGGCTCTCCTTGCAGTCCAAGGGACTCTCAAGAGCCTTCTTCAACACCACAGTTCAAAAGCATCAATTCTTTGGCGCTCAGCTTTCTTTATAGTCCAACTCTCACATCCATTCATGACTACGGGAAAAACCATAGCCTTGACTAGACAGACCTTCAGGATTCTATTGTAAATTAAATTTCTTCGATGAGAGTACACACTTAAAAACAAAGAGACACACTGGCTCTAGGGAATAATTAAGTATTGAAGTAGAAAAAAATACTAAATAATAATAATAAAAATGTCTCTAACTACTAGTGTCCAGGGTGTCTTTGCTGTTATTTCTCAAGAGAAAAAAATATATGTGTACCTGAATCTAGGAAACTAGGGATTGAGCTTTTAAACAATACAGAATACTTCTTAAAATTTCTGGTCTTTACATTCCTTTTCCTTTTTAGATTTTCTTTTGGAGTCAAGTTTATTTCTCACTTGATTTTTTTAAATTAATTTATTTATTTTAATTGGAGGCTAATTATTTTACAATATCGTAGTGGTTTTGCCATACATTGACATGAATAAGCCATGGGTGTATATTTCTCACTTGATGATGGGTGTCTTTCTCCTCAGTTGATTGTCTTAAGTTAGCTCTTTCAAGGCCTTAGGGATAAATGCTTGCTTTTTCTTGATACTTTTTTTTATGGAGGTTTTTGTTTTGTTTTGTTTTGTTTTTAGCTTCTCCTCATCATAAAGAAGGGGGAAAGTAAACCACTTAACTTTATTTAATTTAGGCCTTTGGCCAAAGGAAGAGCAGTAGATAATGAGGCTGATGCATATTCATTGGAGGGACTAATCCTGAAACTAAAATCAATACTTTGGCCCCCTGATGTGAAGAGCCAACTCATTGGAAAAGACCCTGATGGTGGGAAAGATTGAAGGCAAAAGGAGAAGGGGACGGCAGATAGATAGCACCACTGACTCAATGAACCCGAATTTGAGCAAACTCAGGGAGATATGAAGGTTAGGGAAGCCTGGCAAGCTGCAGTCTTTGGGATCACAAAGAGTCAGACATGACTTAGTGACTGAACAACAGCAAAAATTCATGGTCTCACCCTTCCAGTCATACTTACCAAACCTTAAGAGTTTTCCCCACAGGGTTTGGCATCAAAAACTAAAAATTATAGCCAAGCTTTTGGAGATTCTCCTAAACTTACTTCTGACTCAGCATAAGCTGGTATTGTGGCAAACAAGGTAAGTGGCAAGATTCTTGGTCTTTAGTATTATGAATAATATTTTAACTGTTTCAGTATGTTTCCATAAAAAATACATCTTACAATTTACATATGCTTCTGACTCTTTCCTTAATAATTTAAATAGCATGGTCCTACTGACTGATAAAAATACAAATGCTAATACTTAACTTTAGGAGAAACTTTAGGAAGGAAATACTTTTCTCAAATGTAAGAAGGTTGAATTATGTCTCTGCACACATATACACAAAGTCTTGCACTCACCTATATAAATATAGACTCGTGTAAAAACGGCGACCACCCGTTTTGGGTGATCACCCAGGATCTTCATTATTTTTGTCATTTTTATTCACTAACCCTCCTTTAACAGCAGTTTCCAGAACAGGTATATTATATTATTCTGTCCATTCTTTTCAGCTTAAAAACTAGTGCTTGCGAAAAGACATTGATGGCTTGAATGGCTCAAAGTCTATACTCAGTTACCTCAAAAGAAGTGCATTTTGGTCATGATGGGGCCAAAAGTCCTTCCGCATTGGTCTTGTGCATCCTGTGGCTATGGAGAAGAGTTTGGAACATCCTTTACCTGCCTATCTTTTGTCCACATAATTAGCTAGGCAACTGTTTGTCCTCAGCTTATTCTGAAAGATCCATCTAACTACTAAATCCGCTAAAGCTGATTATTGCCAAAATATTTTCTTCCAATATCTATCTTTGGTGCTATGGTTGTCACTTTCTTATTATTCTTAAGAGCCAGAGGGTAGATTTTTCTCATCAACATTTTATTCCATATTGCCCACTAAGAGTATAAGGCATTTTGAATTGTCCCTAATACAGCAGACCAAGAAATTCTAAGGGCATTATTGTTTCTGGGAACATTTTAGACTGATGAGGAATAAGAAAAAGTGTCACAGGTTAGAATATGAGATTTTCACACAGTTTGGGTTTTAATTTTTAGAAAATATGAGGGAAGACTCACCACACGCCCCACTCTCATCAGGTATAGATAACTAAGCCTCTGTTTCTTATTAATAACATCATATGTTTAAGTTATGGTATATTTTTTATGCCAGAACAATCTGCAACTGACTTGTTAATTATATAGTTTTTTAAAAGTACAACTAGAAGCCACCTGGGTCATTATATTGATATAATCATTGAACTAGAAGTCAAGTCTCCTAGAGTTCCTCCGATCCTAGTGAGGCATTAGACTCACTTTCTCTCTCTCTCATTTTCTTATCAAGACCCAAATGAACTATTTGCATCACAGGCTTATGATAGGAATTAAAAACGATGATGTATGTAAAAGTTTTGTGACTACAATTATAAATACTACCAAATACCATTAAAAATATTACTATTAATATTACATCAAAGAATGAAATACAAATTATTTTACTGGGTCATTTTCACATTGAAGTAAGCTGTAAAGATAAAGCTAAAGGAAGTCCAATTCAGAAATCTGAAAGAAACAGTCAATAAATACCATAGTGTATGAGCTTCTCGGTTGGTAAATGGTAAAAAAATTCTCCCTGCCAATGCAGTAGCCACAGGAGACAGAGGTTCGATCCCTAGGCTGGGAAGATCCCCTGGAGGATAAAATGGCTGCCTACTCCAGTATTCTTGCCTGGAAAATCCCATGGGCACAGAAGCCTGCTGGGCTACAGTCCATACACTGCAAAGAGGCAGACGCGACTGAAGAGAGTGCGCATGCGTGCGCCGTAGTGTATAGCTAGGATAAGGACCAGGGTTAGATATAACCAGAGGAGGCATTGGCACCCCACTCCAGTACTCTTGCCTGGAAAATCCCATGGACGGAGGAGCCTGGTAGGCTGCAGTCCATGGGGTCGCTGAGGGTTGGACACAACTGAGCGATTTCACTTTCAATTTTTACTTTCATGCTTTGAAGAAGGAAATGGCAAACCCACTCCAGTGTTCTTGCCTAGAGAATCCCAGGGATGGGGGAGCCTAGTGGGCTGCCGTCTATGGGGTCGCATAGAGTCGGACACGACTGAAGTGACTTAGCAGTAGCAGCAGCAGCAGATGTAATCAGGCCATTCCACTGAACTGAGAAAACTAAGAAGGTTATTTGAACAATTAGTTGAACATTTTTTTCAACTAATGCGATAAACATGAAAAAAAAACCCTCAATATTTTAATAGTTCTATATTATTTAAGTTAGCTGAATCCTTTTTCTGGATTCTGTTCTGATTCAGTGTACAAAGATTTGTCTATATGGGAATAGCTGAGATCGATAGTTCAATTCAGTTTAATTTCCATGTATGTTTTTGTGTCTTATATGGTTTATAACACAGTTTAAAGTATAAATCTTGATCCCATATTGCAAGTCATTGCAAGCTTTATTGGGGATTATAATAAATATATATATATAGTATCAGACTTTTTTAATCACACTTAGATCACATCAACTGAAATTAACTCTTATTTCCTATTTCAAAAAGAAAGGTAGTTTCACAGAGTTTTATTTTTCCTGTTTGGGATTGACATGTACACTGCTATATTTAAAAATAAGGACCTGCTATATAGCACAGGGAATTCTACTCCATATTCTGTAATAATCTAAACAGGAAAAGAATTTGAAGAGGAACAGATACATGTATATGTATAACTGGGTCACTTTGCTATACACCTGCAACTAATATAATTGTTAATCAATTATACCCCAGTATAAATTTTTAATTAAACATTTAATTGGATATCTACTATGTCTCTGGTATTATGTAAAGTGATGAAGATGCAAAGCAGAATATGATAGAATGTCTGCGTTTAATGGGATTCAAATCAAGGAGGAAATAGTAGTTATACCAAATAATTATTGACAGGAAGATAGGTGATTAAACTTCCAAGTTAGTCAATGATTTCTGGTTTTCATTAGTGACGATGATATATTGTTTACATTTTCCATCCTCAAGAGTGATTAAATGCAGGTCTTGCAGAAAGTAAAAAGGAACCAAAGAGTCTCTTGATGAGGGTGAAAGGGGAGGGATGATTTGAGAGAATAGCATTGAAACATGTATATTACCATATGTGAACTAGATGACCAGTCCCAGTTCTATGCACGCAACAGGGCACTCAAAGCCACTGCATGGGGACAACCCAAAGGGATGGGATGGGGAGGGAGGGGGAAGGGGGGTTTGGGATGGGGGGACACATGTACACCGGTGGCTGATTCATGTCAATGTATGGCAGAAACCACAATATTGTAAGTAATTAGCCTCCAATTAAAATAAATAAAACCTCAACATTCAAAGACCTTAGATCATGGCATCCAGTCCCATCACTTCATGGCAAATAGATGGGTAAAAAAATGGAAAGAGTAACAGACTTCATTTTCTTGGGCTCCAAAATCACAGAGGATGGTGACTGCAGCCATGAAATTAAAAGACACTTGCTCCTTGGAATAAAAGCTATGACAAACCTAAACAATGTATTAAAAAGCAGAGACATCACTTTGCCAACAAAAGTATGTCTAGTCAAAGCTATGGTTTTACCAGTAGTCATGTATGGATATGAGAGATGGACCATAAAGAAGGCTGGGTGCAGAAGCATTGATGCTTTCAAACTTTGGTGCTGGAGAAGACTCTTGAGAGTCCCTTGGATAGCACAGAGATCAAACCAGTCAATCCTAAAGGAAAAACTCTGAATATTCATTGGAAGGACTGATGCTGGAGCTGAAGTTCCAGTACTTTTTTGGCCACCCAATGCAAAGAGCCAGCTCATTGGGAAAGACCCTGATGTTGGGAAAGATAGAAGGCAGGAGGAGAAGGGACCCACGGAGGAAGAGATGGTTGGATGGCACCACTGACTCACTGGACATGGGTTTGAGAAAACTCTGAGAGATGGTGAAGGACAGGGAAACCTGGCCCGCAGACCATGGGGTCGCAAAGAGTCAGACGTGACTTAGCAACTGAAGAACAACAACTAAAATGATAAAAAAAAATTTCTGGGGGTGATTCGATCATTGGAAAAGAACTGTCTGAGGACTTTTCCCCATTGTGTCTAAGGGAAGGCTGGAACAATGCACAACTCCAAGAACAGAGAAAGGGAAACATTTACTATCTTTTTTCCTCTTTACTTTTATGTATTCATTTTTCTGCCTCACTCTTTCTTTGGCTGTTTATGATTTACGCTCTCCTCTTTCATTTATCCGTCCACCAAACTTGTACTATTCTGTGGGGAAACAGTGATGGACTAGGTAGAAAGGCCTTCGACCTTGTGGTAAACTCTAGTGTAATGTAGAAGCAGCTACTAGCTGGGATCATAACCTCTAGGGTGAGACTTCACTTCTAGCTCTTAGCAGCGATGTAAATTTGGGCAAGTTACTTGGCCTCTCTCTGTGCTTCAGTTTCCTTGTCTAGAATGTGGGGTTATCATAGGATTTTCTTAAAAGAGCTGGAACAATGTTGAAGTTCACCTGAGCCCTGCCCTTCTGGAAAGCAGCGATTGTTAAGAACCCCTGCACCCCCATCCCATTCTTTCATGTTCTGGGGCAATGGCTAATTTCAAAGGACCACGCCACCAACCACATTCTGAGTGAGATAAGGCTCAACACTATTCTTCCTCGTGATTCCCATAAATTTCCTGGATGGTTTTCCTTTCTATTTGTTCTGACCATCTACTGATCACTATAAACGGATTGATGGTTTATAGACATCTTGTCTCTGTTGGGTAAAAGAGGACAGAGAATCTTGTATATTTTTCTTTTCTGTTTCTGTATCTTGAGCTCAAGTAAAGTGAGAAAGCACACCCACTGAGAGGAGATCAGGTATTTTAAATGGACCTGTGGACTTTGCTTATGCTTAACTTATGACTGAATTTTAGAATTAAAACTACAGTATAAGCTCTTTGTCTGTTTGCTTACATGTCTATAATTCAGAAAAGTCTTTCCCTCTATTTATGTAAATATGTAATATTTTCATACCTCTGGATAATACCAGTCAATTAGATTTTAAATCCCTTATATTAAAGAAGCTCTATTGTAATTGGCTTAGAGATAAATATTCATATAATTGATCATTCCCCATGTTTCAGAAATTAGAGAAATTGAATCTCAATTTCAATGTGGAAAAAGAGATATTCTTAGAGGAACTAATTTAGAAACATTTTAAGAATCCATGCTTGCCTACTTTGTCAAATAAAACTAGTTTAGTGATTTTGGTTTAATACAAAAAATTGTTTCATCTGAGTTAATAGTGTTATCAGTAAAATGCAAGTACACAGTTTTATTCCACTTGAGCATGTTCTTTCTAAACAAAGATTTACTAATCAAAATGAGCTAGCATTATTTCTACTTACTGTTTAAGATTACAAAAATTTAAATTTGGACTTAACCAAATTGAATCATTATTCTGGTGAACTTTATTTCAACAGTAATTATATTTTGTAGTATGTAATTTTGAAGATAATTTTCAAGATCTTTAAGTAATTTAAAATCTTGAACTGCTACTAAATTGAGCTACTTAATGGATATTCATTAGATAACTGGATAATTTTGAAATAAGAAAGAACACTGTAACATTAGTTACAGAGCATAAATTTACATTTATGTACATTTAGTCTCCTGTATTTATATGGTACAGAGGGGCTGTATATGTTTGCATTTGCTAATGAATATGTTCATTTTTGCCATTCTGAGAGATTGTACTATAAGATATGTGTCTTTGTTAAAGTGAAAAAGAAAGGAGCATTGTCTTAAAGTTAAAAGACTGATTCTTCCACAATGAAAAGAAGGAATGTTTAAGAAAAAAACTGAATGGATATAGAAAGTTGTAGAAGGTGCATGAAAGGGAAATGTTGTTTTTATTGGTTTATATAATGAGTTTAGCTAAGGTTTATTTATATGATTTTCTAAAAAGTCTGTGTTTACATTTTCTTAAGAGTTTTTGCCTAAGAGGTTATAAAAGGTTTTCCTTTACTTTCTGAGCAGTCTGCCTTGGCGGCAAAACTTCTGTATAAATAAAAGTCCCTGTTCTTTATGCTGACTATCATTCCCTTTATTTTTGAAGATAATTAAGACGTCTCAATTTTAAGAGTACTAAGATTGCTTACGGAGAAGGCAATGGCACCCCACTCCAGTACTCTTGCCTGGAGAATCCCATGGATGGAGGAGTCTGGTAGGCTGCGGTCCATGGGGTCACTAAGAGTCGGACACGACTGAGGTAATTCACTTTCTCTTTTCACTGTCATGCATTGGAGAAGGAAATGGCAACCCACTCCAGTGTTCTTGCCTGGAGAATCCCAGAGACGTGGGAGCCTTGTGGGCTGCTGTCTATGGGGTCGCACAGAGTCGGACACGACTGAAGTGACTTAGCAGCAGTAGCAAGATTGCTTACAATCATGTTACCTCTTATGTTTACCTTTAAAATCTTCTATTGCCACTTTAATTAAAAAGGAAGTCAAATATCATTTCTCAGTAACCCAAATTCCCACCTTTATCAAATCTGACAATTTTTGATATTTCCCCTTTTCCAAATATCAAATTTCAAAATGGCATCCTTTGCACTTAAAACTTGGTTAAAATTTGTTTTGACATGTACACACTGCTGTATTTACTTATCCGTTTATTTTTGGCTACACAGTCTTCTGTGGCCACATATGGGCTTTCCCTAGTTGTGGACAGTGGAGGCTAATTTCTAGTTGCTGTGCTTGGGCTTCTCATTGCGGTGGCTTCTCTTGTTGCAGAGCGCAGGCGCTAGGGTGAGTGGGCTTCAGCAGTTGCAGCACAGGAGCTCATTAATTGCGGCTCTCAGGCCCTAGAGACTGTAGGCTTCAGTAGCTGCAACACGCAGGCTCAGCAGTTGTGGCATACGGGCTTAGTTGCTCCACAGCGTGTGGAATCTCCGCAAATGTTCCTGCACCTGGCTCTTCCCTCCATCCCACCAAATCCGTATGTTGAAATACTAACCCCTGACGTAATAGTATTTGAAGGTGAGGCCTCTGGGAGGTCATTAGATCATGAAGGTGAAGCTGTCATGAGTAGAGTTAGTTCCCTGATGAAAAATGCCCCTCAGAGCTCTCTGACCACTTCTACTCTGTGAGGACACAGAAGATAGCCATCCAGTAAGCAAGAAGTGGCTCTCACCAGACACTGAATCTACCAGGGCCTTGATCTTAGACTTCCCAGCCTAAAGAACTGTGACAAATAAACATTTTTAGTTTATAAGCATAAAGGGAAAAATACTCATGTATTTCTCTTATACTACTTACACAGAACTTTTCACTTCTGACTCTTCTGTCACCTACACAGGAGATTTCCGCACATCAATTCCACAACAACAGCTGGATGTCCTACATTTTAACACAGCTCTACACTGTCAAGCTGAAGATAGCATCAGATTCCACAAGTTAAGGGTTCAGTTCTACAAAACTGCCTTCCACCCTCACATACAAAGACACACATGCCTCAGGCAACAATTCTAAGTCCATGTTGTTATCTGGACTTAAATTGGAAAACTTCCTAGAGTTTAATTGATTGATTGATCTGCTTGAGTGGCTCACAAAACTCAGGAAAACATCTTACTAGATTATCAATTTATGATAAAAAGTTGAAAGTCAGAAACAGCAAGATGGAAAAGATGTGCAGGTCAAGGTATGTGAGAAGGGGTGCCGGGCTTTGTACGGGGGCTGGCCGTTCTTCTAGCACTTCCACGTGTTCACCAAATTGCTGCTGCTGCCGCTGCTAAGTCGCTTCAGTCGTGTCCGACTCTGTGCGACCCCATAGACGGCAGCCCACCAGGCTCTTCTGTCCCTGGGATTCTCCAGGCAAGAACACTGGAGTGGGTTGCCATTTCCTTCTCCAGTGCATGAAAGTGAAAAGTGAAAGTGAAGTCGCTCAGTTGTGCCCGACTCTTAGCGACCGCATGGACTGGAGCCTGCCAGGCTCCTCCATCCATGGGATTTTCCAGGCAAGGGAACTGGAGTGGGGTGCCATTGCCTTCTCCGTCACCAACTTGGGAGCTGTCCAAATCCCAGGCTATTGTGCTTTTAGGAGGTTTCACCCAGGCAATAGTACTGGAGTGGATTGCCATTTCCTTCTCCAGAGGATCTTTCCGACCCAGGGATCGAACCCAGGTCTCCCACATTGTAGACAGACGCTTTACCATCTAAGCCACCAGGGAAGTCCCTTCACTTCATTTCTTCACCACATTGACTGTTACTCTATTTCCAGTCACTCTCCCCTCTCTGTAGAATGGCAGTGGGGCTGAAAGTTCCAAGCTTCTAGTCATGGCTTAGCTCTCTGGTTATCAACCCACTAAGAGTTCCCTCATTAGAACAAAAGACACTCCTATTACCCAGGAATCCCAAAGCATTTAGAAGCCTTGTAGAGAAACAGGGTCAAAGACCAAATACGAGGGTAACTGATGCTCCTAGTATTCTCACTGGGGGGAGGGGGGTGAGTGGGAGGTCCAACAGGGAGGGAATATATGTATACACAACAGCTCATTCACTTTGTTGTTCAGCAGAAACTAACACGATGATGTAAAGCAATTATACTCCAATAAAAAGAAAATTACAAGGGTTTTAGGATCTCTAAGCCGGGAATGCCTAGTAGAGACTATATATGTAATATATATATTTTTCTATTATTTTACAATACTCCACTCAATCTATGGTATTTTTACAGCAGTCCAATTGGATAAGACACTTTCATTTGCCTGTTAAATATTTCCTACGTAGACACCACTTTGCTAAGCTTTGGGGGAGTGGGGTGGGAGAGGATGAAATCTACCCTTGATGATTTCACGGAATAGTGAGAGAAACAGAAAGAAGGTGAGTATTTATAATTTAGTGATAAGAACTCTAATAGACTGTAACAAAGACTGCATTTTACTATCATAACAATGCCCTCCTGAAGGAGAGCCTGACTTCAGGAAATTGTCTTGAGAAGATGCCCAGGGTAGAAGGGAAGATGGTGAGGACTTGGGTAACGGCAAGAACCAAGAAAACAAAATTAATGGACAAGGTGCTTTTTTTTTTTTTTTTTTTAATGAGATCAGAAAAGAAACTGATTATATTCCTGAGAGACGTGTTGGAAGAGAGAAAAGAGCATGGGCTTTGAGAGTACAGAAGAGATAGCAGCCAGATTTGTGGGTGGCTGTATTTCACCTCTGATATGGGCCATCGAAGCATCTAACTATGTGAATGAATAGCATCCAATTTGCAATATGAGTATTTCTTCCTTCCCACTTGACTTAGAGATGCTTCATGTGGGTGCGTATGACTGAGAAACAAACAGTAGGTCACCTGAAGAGGGGTTCGACTTTATATCTCAGGACGGGACTTCGTATCTCAGGCTGGTGATAGGAGCTTGGTGAACACAAGGATATAACCTTGTCCTGGAAAATGACAAGGTTTAGGACTGTCATGGGACTTAAAAGTAGGATGGAGAACTTAAATCAATTTCAAGGACAGAGAAGTCACCAGTCGATTTCTAGGTTACAAGAGATGTTCAGGTATTGTGACAGCAAGTCTGGAAGGCCAAACAAGACTTGATTTAGGCCTACAACACAACAGCAAGAAACACACGGCAGAATGGAACTGAGGCACAGCAGGAATGTCCTAATAAAAGCAGTTTACCAAGTTTCCAGGAGTGGAGGAAGGGGAGAGGATCAAGCACTCTAAAGAAAGAAAAACTGGTCTAAACAGGTTGGAAATCCAAGGAAGAGGGAATGTATGTGTATGTGTGGCTGATTCACTCCTGTACAGCAGAAACTTAATATTGCAAAACAACTATATATCAACTTTAAAAACTGTAAATATTTTAAATTAGAAAAAAACAATAAGAGTGCAAGCACTTTAGGCATGAGAGAAGACGACAAGAACTAACATTATGTCCCAAACACCGCCATGCATGATAATAGGCATCAGGTTGCTATTTTATTTGTTGAATTGTCTTCATTTACATATGGCCAGCTTCAGTATTTTTCTGTACAGTTCTCCAAAGTTTGCCACGGGGTAACCACTGCCACAATCAAGATATACACCCACTTGATGACACCAACATTACCTTGTGCCCCACTGTGGTCCACCCCTCCCACCACCTGCAACCCATACAAACACTGACTTGATTTCTACTGTTATTTCTCAAACTTCCCCTCCCACCACCTGCAAGCCATACAAACACTGATTTGATTTCTACTGTTATTTCTCAAACTTCATCTCTCTAGAATGTCATAGTAATGGGGTCATGCAGTATGCTATCTTTGGAATCTGTTATCTTTCATTTAGCATAATGCATATGAGTCTCATCTGCATTGCTGTGTATATCAAAAGTTCACTCCTTTTTACCTCTGAATAATAGTCCATTGTATAGTTCTGGGCTCCAAAATCACTGCAGATGGTGGTTGCAGCCATGAAATTAAAAGATGCTCACTCTCTGGAAGGAAAGTTATGACCAACCCAGACAGCATACTGAAAAGCAGAGATACTAATTTTCAAACAAAGGTCCATCTAGTCAAGGCGATGGTTTTTCCCGTGGTCATGTATGGATGTGAGAGTTGGACTGTGAAGAAAGCTGAGTGCCGAAGAATTGATGCTTTTGAACTGTGGTGTTGAAGAAGACTCTTGAGAGTCCCTTGGACTGCAAAGAGATCCAACTAGTCCATCCTAAAGGAGATCAGTCCTGGGTGTTCATTGGAAGGACTGATGTTGAAGCTGAGACTCCAATACTTTGGCCACCAGATGCGAAGAGCTGACTCATTGGAAAAGACCCTGATGCTGGGAAAGGTTGAGGGCAGGAGGAGAAGAGGACGACAGAGGATGAGGTGGTTGGATGGCATTACAACTCAATGGACATGGGTTTGGGTGGACTCTGGGAGTTGGTGATGGACAGGGAGGCCTGGCATGCTGTGGTTCATGGGGTCACAAAGAGTCGGACACGACTGAGCAACTGAATTGAACTGAATAGTTAGTCCATCATATAGATACAACATAGTTTGTTTATCCACCAGTCACTAGAAGCACAGTTGGGTTGTTTCTGCTTTGGGACAGTTATGAATAATGTTCATTTGCAAATAATGTTCATTTGTGTAGAGATTTTTGTATGAACATAAATTTTCATTTTTCTTGGGTAAATATGCAGGAGTGAGATAGACAGGTAAATATACGTTCATCTATATGAAATGCTGTCAGATTACTTTCCACATGGCTGTATCATTTGTATCATCATCAATCCAGCCAATGTACAGGAGTGTGAGTATTTCTGTATCCTCACTGAAACTTGGTACTATCAGTGTTAAAAAGGTGACGATGATGATGTCACAGCTAAGGATTTCCAGCAGTCATAAGAAGGTAGGAGAGTCAATGAAAGATTCTTCCCTAGCACCTTCAATGGGAGCAAGGTTCTGCTGATACTTGGATTTTGTCCTTAAAGCCTCCAGGACTGGGACAATAAATTTCTGTTGTTTTAAGCCACTCTGCTGCTGCTGTTTAGTTGCTAAATCATGTCCAACTCTTTGTGAATACATGGACTGTAGCTTGCCAGGCTCCTCTGTCCATGGGATTTCCCAGGCAAGAACACTGGAGTGGGTTGCCATTTCCTTCTCCGGAGGAGCTTTCTGACTCAGGGATCTTATGTGTCTTATGCTTGGCAGGTGGATTCTTTACCACTGAATGACCTGGGAAGCCCTCTTTAAGCCACCCAGAATTTGTGTGAATTCACTCTGGCAGCCCTAGGAAATGAAAACATCTACTAATGATGCTGAGTATCTTTGAACTTGCTTATTTACCAAAAAATATCTTCTTAGGTGAAGTACTCAAATAGTTTCTCTGCCTATTTTGTAAACTTGTGTTGTTGTTTTCTTATTATTGGATTTTGAGTATTCTGTATATGTTTTAGATACAATTTTATTTTTAAGATATGCAGTTTCAAAACATTTTCTCCTAGTCTACAGCTTGGCTTTTCATTCTCTTCATTCACAGAGCACACATTTTAATTTTAATACAGTTGTATTATCTTTTGTTCTTTAATAGGCAATGATATTGGTGACCTAAGAACCATCGCTAATTTGCATTCAGAGGTCAGGACTAGCATGGATTCAAACACACATTAGGGGGTATCATTCTCCATATTCCTTCTCACTGATAAACACCCATATTCTTCAGGTTTTAGGAACTCCTTGTCTTGTGCCTTTGGCAAAAAAAAAAAAGGAGACTTTTTCCCAAAGTTTTACTGCTTTCATCACTACTACCATAACTCCAATTGAGAAAAAAAAATTGGAAAAAACATGAGGGAAGTTCACCCACTTTCAGAGTGTTTCTTCAATTTTTGACCTTCTTCCCCAATCTGCCTTCCTCTGTTTAATTTTCAGAGTATGCACTTTTTTTTTTAAGTTTTCTTTTTGTTTTGTTCAGAATTTGGGTTATAATCAGCAAGAAAAGATGACTGGCGAGGGTTTTCACCATATTGATCAGAACATCTGATTTTTTATTTATTTCACATATTTGTTTTTATTTTTACTTAGGGAAATGCTAAACCCACTTTGGCAAAAATATGATGTGCTCATGAAGGTTGCTGTGAGAATGTAAAAGGTAATTCGGTGCTAGATTGAACAGAGGCTGACGTGCCAACCTAAAAATTCCGTATTTCTATTTAGTAGGTCATAGAAAGCTATAGAGGAATTTTCATTCAAATGCCTCAATGTGGTTGGCAGTCCTTGAAAATAGTCTTGCTGCCTTTTCCTTTTTTTTTTTTTTGTCAACCATTCTGAAATAGCAGTGAAATAATTTCAAGTTTGCTTCCATATTCTAGTCCTGGCACCAATCTTATTTCCCCAGAAGGCGTTTCTATTACTGCAAGTGCCATTCAGGCACTGACGACCACACATTCCCTCATTATACATTGCATAACGCAAGAGGAAAGACCAATAACATCATGGGCTCTACTTATAGTGAGCCAACAGCATTTGGGGCAGGGCTGGCTTTCTGCTACATGCATATGTATCATATATCGTGGATAAGACCGCTAAAGATGAATTGATGAGGCAAGCATACAAGCAACTATGTATACCAAGCGTTAAGCATCCCCATAAGAAGGCAACACCTTAACATTTCTTTTTTTTTCCTTTTGCTTAATTGACTCTGTAGAATAACCCATGTTGTCTCTGGTAAATAACTGTCATATCAAACACTTAACTCACACTCTCTTCTGGGTGCCTGCCTTTGACTAGGGTCTCCAGAAACACACGAGACACAGATTTGTATGAATGTTTACTGACGAGTACTCTTGATCAATACCCATGCTGGGAATGCAAACAAGATTGGGCAAAGGGAGGAGTTAAATAGTACAGTGATTACAACAAAGGCCCTTCTAATCCCTTGGGGAATTTTGGAGCCAAAGCAGCCTTTCAGTGATGCCCCAAATCTGCTGGGGGAGGAGCAGATCATTATAGTCTCCCAGCAACTAGTCAGAGAAAGATGGCTGATCTGTGGGAATGTGGTATAAACTGTGGCCACGAAGCTTTCTTCGGGGGAGGGACTTCAGGAGGCTCCCAGTGGCGCAGCCACAGCATTTGTCTCAGTGAAGTAAAGCCGTATCAGTTTTCTCATCTGCGAAATGGAGGTAATAACCCATCTGAGCCTTACAGCAGGTAGAGTGGTTTATGATTTTTGAGGGTTGCTTGCATGCTCAGTTGCTCAGTCACGTCCAGTTCTTTGTGACCCCATGGATTGTATGTAGCCCACCAGGCTCTTCTGTCCATGGGATTTTCCAGGCAAGAATACTGGAGGGGGTTGCCAAGTACCCACTAAATAAATGCACTTTGAGTTTGGACTGGGAGTTGTACATGTCTGTATTCATATTCTAAGCATATTGTCTCATATGAAAGCAAATGTTACTGTCATTATTTTTCATGCAGTATATATTGCATATAAGTATCAATAATTGAGAAGCCAGGTTTTTTTTTTTTTTTTTTTTTTTTGTCATACCACATGGCATGTGGGATCTTAGTTCCCCAACCAGGGATCAAACCTGTGTCCCTTGCATTGGAAGTGCAGAGTGTTAACCGCTGGACCACAAGGGAAGTCCTGAGAAACCATTTTAATATCTTCCAGGAAACTGATGTAAAGGGAAGCTGATGCTTTGCCTAATAATTTCCAGATAAGAAGATTCTATTTCTTGTCCTAATTCCTTTGTGCTACAGCCCTTCATATGAAATCTCGAGAGATTTCAACGCAAATAAATTCAGCCAGACTTCTATATGTTTTATTTTTTTGTTGTTTTTGCTTGTTTGCTTAATTATTTGTTTGTTTCCCTACAGGCTGGCTTTTACCTCTGAAGATCTCGGGTCTGTATATTCCCCGTTCTGTAGGAAGGGGGAAAAAAGACTGCATGTTCTATCAAGTCTTTTTAAATTAAAAAGAGCGAGTTTAAAATAGAAAATGTAATTTTAACACATGCAGATATCCCCATGCTGAGGAGACAATTCTATTGTATTTTTCAAACATTAAAAAAAGAGAGAGAGCCAGAGACAGTGAGGAAAATAAAATTAGGCCATATTGGCATGAACACAAGTGGGCCCTTGGCAAAGCTGTAACAGCCGTTCCTGCCAGTGTGCAGCAGAGCAAAAAGGGTCCGCTTTTGCTGATCATCACGTATCACGGACACTTCTAAATATGATATTTCAAATCAGAATGAGTAATATGGCAATTTTTCTTTCACAAGGGAGCCAATACAATCTGACACATACCATTAAGTGGAAATTTTGGAGGTATTTTCATTTCTGTTGGATGGAAGCTGGCATATTTATTTTTTGTTTCATCAGTTGTATAATGATTTGGCCTATTTAAGAGAGAAAAAGTGTGTGTGTGTGTGTGTGTGTGTGTGTGTGTGTGTGTGTGTGTGTGTGTATGAGAGAGAGAGAAAGAATGACTCCAGGAGAAAGAAGAGTAGAAAAATTCATAGCTTCGTGCACCCTCCTCTCATATGACCACAGAGCCTGGGGTGACTCTTTCATTTACTTCCTGACTCATTTCCAACAGTGGCAAAGAGATTTCCCAATTCACCTATTTCAAGAAAGTCTGATTTCTAGGCTAACGAAAAATAAGTATAGTCACATGGCTGGTTGTAATAGACTCATGGAACAGTCTAATTTAACAATAAGCATAATGGAGAAAAGACTATTTTACCGAGACTCAGGATCGCCATTGCTGCTAAACAACCTGTCTACCTTGGTTCATCTCTCCACTCACCTATGGAACAATGCATGTGTGGAGACATTCTGTTTCTGTCTGCTCTGTGTAGATGGTGTTCTTTCTGAAACATCCCTCACACATCTTAGTCGTTCCTTTAACCTGGGCTTTGACCCAGTTCTGACAGTGGTGGAGGGGTGTGCATGATCATGTCTAGACAAAAAAGTACGTATTTATTTTACTTCCCTGGTCTATATTATCCAATGGCATTCAGTCCAAGCCTTTCACTAGAATTATTGGGAAAGCGAAGCTCTCTTTTCATCAGGATAGCTGAGCTTCTCAGATAGTTACGAGATGCTGATGGCCATCTTAATATCAGACCACAAACAAGGAAAGATCCTGCCTGAGACTGGAATTGAGAGAGAGGAAAGCAGAGATGAAGACAGACCCAGTGCTATGGCACCAAGTATCTGAATTCAGCTGCATGCAGAGACAATTCCATCCATGTTTTTCATTTGTGTAAGCTACTCAGTTCTATTCTGTGGCTATGGAGGTGCTTTTTTCCTTTCCACTTAAGGTTGAAAAACTCCTGAGGAATTCATCTCACAGTTGACATATATTCATTATTCACTTAAAAATATGCCCAGTTTGGAGGAGCTCCACTTTCAAGCCACCCCTTGCCTCTCTCTGCTGTGTCACTAACTCCCCTACTGGAGAGCAAGAGCCGCTCAACCTGTTGCAGTTTGCAGGCGGAGAATGGGGCTCTGTCCTTTCTCTTCTCATTGGGGCGTTAGCCTGCCACAGGAGAGCGGGTGTTCTCTATCTGGCCATAAGATGAACGTGTGATGAAGCTTCAGTTTTCTCAAACTGTCTTTGATTGGAAGACTGTATAAGTCTGTCTATTTGAGAGTTTAGGGAGGACCACTTGCCTGACAGAATAAACTGCATATTCTAATAAATAAACATCGTCAGGGTGAAGGTGACATTTGCTCCCTACCTATCTTACTTTGTGCTTATCCCTGTGTTGAAGCTGAACTCTGGCAGGCAAGAAGAATGTAATTTATTGGGTCTCCTCACCAAATTCCAAAAAGATGATACATGCAAAGACACTTAGATAAGCAAAGCCACTGCATGGCTAGGGAATACTAAAGTGTTTGCTGTATCTGGAATATAGGATACAAGTGAGAGAGTGAAGAAATTAAGGCTAGACATATAGGCAGGGATCAAGTTACAAAGGACCTTCAGAGACATCAACGGTGTTGGGATTCTACTGTATATGCAATGTGGTGCCACTGAAGAACAAAAATTTGCCATTTGCAGCCACATCTAACTCCTTTCTTACCTTGGAAGCATTCAGTAACTGAGAAATAGTGGAGCTAATCACATAATAATCTCTGTGCCTCATTTTCCTTATTTGTTAAATGAGGTCCTAATAGGGCTACCTCACAAGTGAAGGTAGTTCTGGTGGTAAATAACCCGCCTGCCAATGCAAGAGACATAAGAGATGAGGGTTTGATCCCTGGGTCAAGAAGATCCCATGGAGGAGGGCATGGCAACCCACTCCAGTATTCTTGCCTGGAAAATTCCATGGACAGAGGAGCCTGGTAGGCTACAGTCCATAAGAACACAAAGAATCAGACATGACTGAAATGACTCAGCACGCACACAAGTGAACAGGTGATTGTAAAGATTAAGTTAATGTGTGTAAAACATTTAGAGCACCACCCGGTTGCAATAAGTAGTCTGAATGTTCACTGGAAGGACTGATGCTGAAGCTGAAACTCCAACACTTTGGCCACCTAATGCAAAGAACTGACTCATTGGAAAAGACCCTGATGCTGGGAAAGATTGAAGGCAGGAGGAGAAGGGGATGACAGAGGATGAGATGATTGGATTGCATCACTGACTCAGTGCACTTGAGTCTGAGCAAGCTCTGGGAGTTGGTGATGGACAGGGAAGACTGGTGTGCTGCAGTCCATGGGGTCGCAGAGTCGGACACAACTGAGTAAATGAACTGAACTGACTGAATTGAAGTATTAACTACTGATATTGTTATTTAAAATCATTGTGATGGTAATGCACAGATGCTTTCCTGGGATTAATGAATAATTTCCATTTCCAAAGTTCTCAACCATATTGCTTATATTTTATATTTTATTTGTTACAAATGATAGAAGGATACATTTTATAAAAAAACTGAGGTGCTTTGACATAGACTCATCATTTTTTAAAGAATATAATTACATTTGAGAATGATATTATTTTTTAAAATGCATAGTATTTAGAGAAATTTTTAGTCTTAATACAGGAAGGTAGAATTATATAATAAGCCAGAACATACATAATTAATATAGGGCCTTTTATAGTGTACCCTAAGCATTATAGATTCTAACTATAAAAACCTGTAATTTTCCCATTTTACATTTCATTAATTCAGAGAATGACAGATTGAGGGGGTAGAGCACATAATGGATCTGACATGAATCTAATTGATGTGTTATTATTTGGAGGAATCAGAAGAAATATTATACAAATTATTTTAAATGATTTCTGTTGGCAGTGCATTCTTAGTTAGCAAGCCCCATCTCTGCAACCAACTAGTTCTGTGACCTTGAGAAAGTTACATGTTTTCTTTGGATTTATTAGGAAGTTTGAGACCTTATTGGATCATCAAATCTCCTTCAGGAGTCCATTAAGAAAAGAAAAGAAAAAAAAAAGAAACGGTAATAACAGGTGCTCATTACCAGTCCACTGACAATATCAGATATATTCTGTCTGCAGACCAGGGACAAAAATCACACCAGGTGGCATTTGATCCAGTTGAAACATACACAGGAGCTCAGTCCGTGCTCAATGTTGAAAGATTTTAGTAATTCCAAAAGCTTCCAACAAAAACCTCCTACGTCTTTTGAAAGCTGATCTCTCCTTAATTTTATCTTTACTGAGCGTATGTATGAATAATGAATCTCAGAGATTATTCCTTAACCTTGAACTGAGCATCCTGCCTTTGGCAGTCTACATGGACACATATGGATACAGTACCTTGTAAACACCTACAACTACTTGGCAACCCTGGTGGAAGGGTTGAAACACAGAGCCTGGGACTTAACAGGATCTCCTTAAATGCATGTTTAAAGGGTGAATACCTCTAGACATGGCATGATACAGAGACAAGGAAGATCACAGGATTTTAAGCTATTCCAGCCTCAGATCAAATAACCAGCTCAAACTAATCTAAGTAGACTGTTTTGGGAAAATTGGTTCCACGCTCTGGGGCTGTGGGCTCAAGATGGGAATGATAATATCCGCTTTTGGATACGTTGTGAAAATAAGAGATAACATGTTCTTGCGGATGTAGGTATGCCTGTACAAACTTTATTTATGCCATATAATAGCCAAGATCCTAAATTCTAACTTTCAAAAACCAATTCTAGTTAGCTTAAGCAAAGAGGATAGCCTTAGAATTCAGGGGTTTGAAACTCGGTTTTAAATAAAAACAGATACTGGGGATAAACATCAAAGCTTTACTTTTGATCTGTTTGCCCTTTTCTGAACTTGATTCACATTCCTTTCCCTTTTTCTAGAGAGTCACAATTCTGGAGTTGGCATGTTACTCTTCTAGTTACCAACAGAGACTTATTAACAGTCTTAACTTCATTTACAAAGTCATGGGAGCAAAAATCAAAATGCTCCCATTTCAGTAAGATGTCCACACTGGCTCAATTTTCAGTGACCAGAAGACAGGCTCCTGGGCTTCTGTTTTATAAAGTGACTGCTGAGGAGACTGTAGATGTGGCGGGGATGGCTTTTCCAGACAGAGAGTCATTGCTTCTAGTCAATCTCTAAGTTTTTCTCCAAAAGGTATACAAGACAGAAATAAGGTATGTAAAACACCTCATGCAAAGCCGGGAAAACACCAAGCATTAGATCAGAGGTTATAAAAATTATGAAGATGAAATATAAAGATAGCCTAGCATGGGGCAGGGGGAAAAGGAAAGTACAATCTGTTTGTAGGACTTAACCTTAAAAATGCATTCCAATATATATTGCTGCTGCTGCTGCTGCTAAGTCGCTTCAGTCGTGTCTGACTCTGTGGGACCCCATAGACGGCAGCCCATCAGGCTCCCCGTCCCTGGGATTCTTCAGGCAAGAACACTGGAGTGGGTTGCCATTTCCTTCTCCAATGCGTGAAAGTGAAAAGTGAAAGTGAAGTTGCTCAGTCATGTCCAACTCTTCCCGACCCCATGGACTGCAGCCCACCAGGCTCCTCTGTCCATGGGATTTTCCAGGCAAGAGTACTGGAGTGGGGTGCCATTGCCTTCTCCACCAATATACATTAGGTGTAGACAAATACTATTTGATTACACTTATATGAAGGACATAGAATAATCAAATTCTATGATCAGAAAGCACACTGGTCGATGGCAGGGGCCAGGGGGTTGGGGTGGGAGGGGGGAGGGGGAATGAAGAGTTCGTACTTAATGGGGACAGAGTTTCAGTTCAGGAAGGTGAAAAATTCAGCAGATGGATGATGGTGAGAGCTGCACAATGTGAATGTACTTAGTGCCACTGAACTGTGCAGTTAAATATGGTTAAAATAGAATGTTTATATTATGTGACTTTTATCACAACGAAAATATATTTTTTTAAGTAAAAAAAAATGATAACCTACATCTACACCTTCACTGAATCAGCTTTCACTGAGCTCCATATTACAATTTAAATGTTAGCCTTGTACTGGAAAGAACAAAATGACTCTGGCCCCAGCCATTGGGAGGCTAATTAACACAAAGAAGAGGAGGACCTTCTTGTTCCTGTCCCCTTAACTCCCCCAAACTTAGCCCTTTACAAAAAGATTTCTCTCTCCAAGAAATGGTAATTCTGATACATTTTGCAACTCAAAAGAGATGGTCTTTCTTTGTAATTCACAAAGCAAATTAAACTCATCTTTCGAAGCAAGTAACCATCCTGATTTGAAGCAATTCCATGCTCATGGTTCTTTTCATAAACTTATTTCAAAATGCTTTTCAAAGGGGCATTAGTGTTTTGCGTTTACATCCCACAACTGGGAAAATTGAATCAAAGAGGGACTCAAAAGTTGCCCTAACTGACAAGACAAAGAGACTGGGTTAGCTGATACTGTATTCCCTTCTTGACCTAAAAAGGACTCTCATGCTACGTCCAAAATAACTGGAAATTTCCATGTAGTGACTGAACTGAACTAGCCATAAAGTAAAAACCAAGCACACTTTATAATTTTAACAAGTTGTCACACATAAAATACAAATACCCAAGATGAAAGGGGAAAATCCCTCATCTTAAAGTCTCATAAATACTGATTTCTGGACTGGCTTCATTATCTTCTAAGCGTATGACCTTGTATAAGCCTCTTCACCCTCCGTTGTCCTCAGTTTTCTCATATGAAGAAAGAAGAACTTTAAACATTCTACTATTCCTTTGAATTCTAAATCAGACATTGTAATTACCCTGGCTATAGAATGATTTTGTGGGTATAAACTTCTAGGTTTTTTGGGATAAATTATATATATGTATTGTGGAGAATTCAGAAAGCACAGGTATATGAACATAATATGATTAAAAAAAAAACCCAAAACACATCAAATTCTATTTGCCAGAGTCTCCCACATCCAATATTATTATCTTGAATTTTATTCTTTAGTCTATTTCTCTGCATGCATATATAATTTGCTTTGCAAAAAGGGATTTCATAATGCATATAAAGCTTTGCACACATTGTGTATTTATAACGTAAGCATGTTGGGAATGTATGTCATATTTACTGCCAGTCGGCACCTTCTCAACATCATAACTATAGTTGAGGCAATCCCCACATCACGAGTCCTACCAGTCCAAGCCAAGGTAGAAGTCACCTCAATTTTCCAGCCTAGGTCATGTCCTAGGTGTTCCAGGCTGCATCAACAACCCGTACCTACAGCATCAGGCTTCTCAGATGGTAAAGAATCTGCCTGCAATGTGAGAGACCAGGGTTCGATCCCTGGGTCAGGAAGATCCCCTGGAGAAGGGCATGGCTACCCACTCCAGTCTTCTTGCCTGGAGAATTCCATGGACACAGGAGCCTGGCGGGCTACAGTCCATGGGGTCACAGACATGACTGAGTGACTAACACTTTCGCAGCTTCAGGCTTCCATTGCGAATAAGATGGCATAAGGAAAGAGACTCCACAGGGAAATCATTTTTGGCACAGTCTGACCTAGAGGCATGGTGCTTTCAGAAGCTCCCACCGGTGGTGGCTCAGGGCTAGCAAAATTGCAGAAAGGCCTCTTGAGAGCTCTGAGGAGATGCGGCTCTTTCTGTTTTAGCACAGGTAGAATTCAGTCAGAGGCTAAGTGACAGATAAGAAGTGATTTATTAGAATAGGACCCTTGTGAGGCTTACACATGGGTGGGCAAGAAGATGCCAGGTGAAGACCTTAGTTGGCTACAGTTTTATAATCAAAGGAAAAGTGAGGAGGAGGAGGAACCCACCTTCCTTCTCTTTCTTGAGTAGATATCAAGCTTCCATCATCAGTTCCTCCTCCATGTCAGGTGGGGGAGTTTTGTTGTCCCAGTCGTCGCACAAAAGAAATAAGCATAAAGGTGGTAACATATGTTAAAAATAGTAACTCATCTCGGGTTTTAGTATAACATCATCTTTTCCTTATATTTTTGCTTTATTGCATGCAGAGAACTGTGTCCTACCCTGGAGAAGGAAATGGCAATCCATTCCAGTATTCTTGCCTGGGAAATGGCATGGACAGAGGAGCCTGGTGGGCTACAGTCCATGGGGTCTCAAAGAGTCACACACAATGGAGCATCTGAGCATATTCTTATGAATAGCAATATGTTTTAATGAGTAAGTAATGTTTCTTGCTGTAAAATCTTTTAGTTGTTTTGGGTTGGGATAATCTAAGAAACATAAATTCTCAACATTAATAACTCAGGATTGGCTGGAAAATAAGAGTCTGAATTGTCGCTCTTCAACTCTGCTGCTGCTACTGCTAAGTCACTTCAGTCATGTCCGACTCTGTGCGACCCCATAGATGGCAGCCCACCAGGCTCCCCCGTCCCTGGGATTCTCCAGGCAAGAACACTGGAGTGGGTTGCCATTTCCTTCTCCAATGCATGAAGTGAACAGTGAAAGTGAAGTTGCTCTGTTGTGTCTGACTCTTAGTGACCCATGGACTGCAGCCCACCAGGCTCCTCCATCCATGTTATTTTCCAGGCAAGAGTACTGGAGTGGGGTGCCATTACCTTCAACTCTGGGGACCCCTGAATTATACAACCTAAGATGAAAATATACAAACTGCAGCTGACATCCAAATGCTTGGCTGCTCTCATCTTCAGTTATTTGCTCCTCTTTTCTCTTCATGCCAACTGGGCTTCCCCTCCCATGTTCCTTTCATTCTGTTTGCTAATCTTTTCCAACCGCAGGAAGCCCTGAGACGCGTGAGACTGCCCTCAGCACTGGGTCTTTCAGCCAGTTGATCCTGGCTGACTGTGACCCTCCCCGTCACAGCACGCTGTCCTCTGGCTGCCTTGTATTGACCAACAAAAACCTCTGTTTTCATGTTGCATTTTAACAGGAAATCTTTTGCCAAGTCATGACACTTCTGGCTGGGTGTAAGATTGTACCGATAACTTCAAACACTGCCTTTCAAACGCACAGCAAACTGGTACTCAACCCACGCCACGTTTGAAAATCAAAATGGCATTTCCCTACCTTTAAAAAAATATGCTTTTATTTATTTTTTGAAGATAGGGGTAAAATGAGTTCAAATCAATACAGCCTCTAATAGAAGTGAGACTTCTAGCCTCAGGCTTTTTCTATAATCAAAGGTTCTCACATCCCCAGGGTTCTACTTTAAACATCTGATTGATTATCTCAGGAATTATAATGACCTCAGATTTTAGTCTCAGCAATCATTTGTGGCACCATTTAATTATTTATTTTGTAGTTGTGACATGTAGAACTGGCACTAGAAGAATAGGATTGAATAAAATAACAGAAGGAAATCCCCATCTCAAAAGCAAGCTGTTGAAAAAAACTCTCAAAGGTTCTGATAACTCCCATCTTTTTACAGAACTTTACAGATATGACTGTCTCATCTAGAGCTGAGAGAAGTGGTAAACTCTGTGTGTCCACTAAAAATAAAATTTAAAAATGCACTCTCTAGTTTATATTGTTACGTGAATTTCTTGGAGAAGCCAGAAGAGGGCAGAAGATGCTGTGTGTAGAACTACATTTGCATTTAAAAAGTTCCTTTAAACAAAGATCCCAAAATCTATTCAAAAGAATGTGAAGACATTCTGGGGTAACCAGCTTGAAGAGGGCCCATCTTGGTGAGAATGAGGCACTTTACACAAAAGGGTGGTTGTGTTTTATTTTCACTTCAGCCAGACCTCCTGAATTCTTTCCTTCTGAACATCCTAGTTTAAATGAAAAGAATAAGAACTCAACATGAAAAATAAGTCAGTCACTATACCTGCTACTTTACACTGGTAATTTGCTCAAGTCTACACAGTAGAGAGTCCACTATTGATTCCATTTTATAGATGCAGAAACTGAGGCTTGGAGAGATTAAGGTCATGGGCACAAAGTCAGGTAAATTGTGTCTGACTGTTTCTGTGACTCCACGGACTGTAGCCCATCACATTCCTCCGTCCATGGAATTCTTCAGGCAAGAATACTGGAGTGGATTACCATTTCGTTCTCCAGGGGATCTTCTAGACCTAGGAATCAAACCTGAGTCTCCCTTGATTTTAAATATAAGGAATTAAACTCTGTGATGGTCTGAATGTTTGTGTTCCTTGTAAAATTCATGCATTGAAATCCTAACCCCTTACTATGGTACCAGGAGGTGGGATCTTTGGTGGTGATTAGTCTTTGAGAGTAGAATTCTCATGAATGGGATTAGTGATCTTGTAAAAGACAGGGAGCTTCTTTGCCCCTTCTATCATGTGAGAAGGTGCTGGCTTGGAAGCAGGGAGAAGGCTCTCACTGAACCAAGCTGGCACCCTCATCTCAGATGTCTAGGCTCCACAACTGTCAGAAATATGTTACCAGTTTTGATAAGCTACCCAGTCTGTGGAATTTTGTCCTGACAACCCAAAAAGACTAAGACATCTTTCTACATAATGATAACCACATGGTCATCCCAACACTACCAGTAAAAATGATCTACAAGAAACTCTGGAAAATTCTTAGAGAGATGGGAATACCAGACCACCTGATCTGCCTCCTGAGAAATCTGTACGCAGGTCAAGAAGCAATAGTTAGAACTGGACATGGAACAACAGACTGGTCCCAAATAGGGAAAGGAATATGTCAAGGCTGTATACAGTCACCCTGCTTATTTAACTTATATGCAGAGTACATCATGAGAAATGCTGGCCTGGAAGAAGCACAAACTGGAATCAAGATTTCCAGGAGAAATATCAATAACCTCAGATATGCAGATGACACCACCCTTATGGCAGAAAGTGAAGAGGAAGCCTCTTGATGAAAGTGAAAGAGGAGAGTGAAAAAGTTGGCCTAAAACTCAACATTCAGAAAACTAAGGTCATCTGGTCCCATCCCTTCATGGCAAATAGATGCGGAAACAGTGTCAGACTTTATTTTTCTGGGCTCCAAAAGCACTGCAGATGGTGACTGCAGCCATGAAATTAAAAGGCGCTTGCACCTTGGAAGAAAAGCTATGACCAACCTAGACACCATATTAAAAAGCAGAGACATTACTTTGCCAACACAGGTCTGTCTAGTCAAAGCTATGGTTTTTTTCCAGTAGTCATGGGTGGATGTGAGAGTTGGACTATAAAGAAAGCTGAGAGCCAAAGAATTGATGCTTTTGAACTGAGGGATTGGAGAAGACTCTAGAAAGTCCCTTGGACTGCAAGGAGATTCAACCAGTCCATCCTAAAGGAAATCTGTTCTGAATATTCATTGGAAGGACTGACGTTGAAGCTGAAACTCCAGTACTTTGGCCACCTGATGTACAGAACTGGCTCATTGGAAAAGACCCTGATGCTGGGAAAGATTGAAGGCAGGAGGAGAAGGGGACAACAGAGGGTGAGATGGTTGGATGGCATCACCGACACGATGGACATGAGTCTGTGTAAACTCCGCGAGTTGGTGATGGACAGGGAGGCCTGGCGTGCTGCAGTCCATGGGGTCGCAAAGAGTCAGACACAACTGAGCAACTGAAATGAACTGACTGAACTTTCAGGGCTTCAATCTTAGACCTACAAGTAAATTAATCCCCTCTTTTCTAGGTCTGATGTGATTCTTTGGGGAAAAAAAAAATTGTTAAAAAGCAAATAAAAACCCAACTTCAAGTAACCCTGGACACAGAGCCTGTTGTGATCACATGGGACATTTGCTGACTCCCTGGAGAGCTTCATCTTCATCTCAGCAATGCTGTGTTACCACCTTGGAGCTGGCATCACACCATGTCTCTTGTTCTCCCCCTACTTACTTGTCTTGGAAATGACTCTCAGTTAGCACTGAGCCAACTTGCCTGGGCTTGATGTATTAATTCTCAGTTTTTGATGTCATTCATCTCTGGCATATTTGTATTTGATGAAAGGCCAATCTCTATACAGCCAAGGACAAAAAAACTTATCTGATGGTAGAATTTTAGTTGGGGATGGCATGGGGGCCAATATTCTAATCAATGTTGATTTTACTTAAAAAAAAATGGAGGGTATAGTTGCCTTATAATGTTGCATTAGTTTCTGCTGTACAATGAAGCAAGTCAGCCATTTGTTTACATATATCCCCTCTCTTTTGAACCTCCCTCCCCACTTCCCCTTCTGACCTCTCTAGGTCATCACAGATCACCAAGCTGTGCTATACAGCAGCTTCCCACTAGCTATCTCTTTTACACATGGGAGTAGTATTTGTCAATCCCAATCTCCCCATATACCCCCATGCCCTGTGTCCATTCTCGACGTCTACGTGTCCATTCCTGCTCTGCAAATAGGTTCATCTGTACCATTTTTCTATATTCCACATATATGCATTAATATATGATGCTTGCTTTTCTCTTTCTGATCATTTTAAGTCTGGTCCTGATGAAACTATGTGTTCAGATCAGAGCCTTATTTTCACTGTCCTAGGACAGAGAAGAAGATCTTTGCGAGAGGATGTAGGATTGGGACCAAAAGGTGAGAAACCATCTATTTGCTATCAGTTACTTGTAAGAAGATAAAATTTGACTTGGATATCACAGGTTGAACATGAAAAGTCAAGGTTGTTCATGAAACTCTGCCAGATTGGACTCTGCATTTGTGTTCTGTATCCAAAATAGCTCCAGTCATCTTCAGTCAATACCCCGAGACTGCAGCATTACTTTATCTAATGTTCTGTGTGATAAGCATTATAGAAAGACCTGTTGAGTGATCCATAAAGCACTGTGGTTACTCCGAGAGGTCAAACCAGCAATGGTGAGGATGGGACAGAGAGAGTGAAGAGAAGAACAAAGAGAAGTAGTATTAGTAGTGACAGAAGAGGAAGGAGAGAGGACCAGAGACAGAAAGAAGGAGAGAAAGGGGAATAAACAAACAGAAACCCTCCTGGGGGTTCATTGGCACTTTGCTGTTGTTGAGTTGTGTGCAGCTCTTTACGACCCCACGGACTGTAGCCCGCCAGGCTCCTCTGTCCATGGAATTTTCCAGGCAAGAACACTGGAGTGGGGCTGCCATTTCCTTCCCCAGGAGATCATTCTGACTCAGGGATCGAACCCAAATCTTTGTGTCTCTTGCATTGGCAGGTGGATTCTTTATCCGTGAGCCACCAGGGAAGCCCTATATATGGTGAAAGTCAAAGGCACTTAAGTGGGCTATTGATTTCCTTTCATTTTGAACGGTGCTTTTTAAATATTTCACTATAACTATCCATTTAATTAGTTCACCATAAATAGTCATGTTGTTATCATTCATCTTAATTGAGGAAGAGGAGAGAAAGAAGAAACTCTTTGAACAGAGAGGGAGAGAGGGGAGGGAGAATGAGGCAGTGGGAGACAAAGTGGAGGAGGAATAAGAGGCGGAGGAGGAAGGAAAGCATAAAGCAGAAACAGTCCTCTGACATCATGAAATAAAGCAACCCGGGGAGCCTGTTGGGCTGCCATCTATGGGGTCACACAGAGTTGGACACAACTGAAGCGACTTAGCAGCAGCAGCAGACTGGAAGCTGAGCTCATGGGTTTGAGTTTCCTCTTCTTTAAAATGGGGATTGGAATGTATCTACCTCTCACAGTGGCTGAAAAAATTACATGAGAAAACGTATGCAAGACAATTATCAAAAAATCCTTGGAATAACTACTGGCACACACATTAATGAATGGTAGTGACATTACCACTATTCTTATTAGCTCCTATAAACCTTAATAATAGTCAGAACTCTATGGAAATCTACTTCCCTTTGTACCACAATAGAAAAACCAAGTAATTTTGCTGAACTGTAAATGCACCAAATTAAATGCCCAGGCATATGAATTAGCATAAGCAATATCTCTCCACAAAATTGGCACTCAATATCTCTCAGCACATAATCTTTACCATCAAAGGAATGAGCTATCTAAAATAAGCACATTAGTCAGCTACCAGACACAAGCAATGTTAATATCTACAGCGAGCTACAAATTATCCAACAACCACAACACATGTTTTTAGAGGAAAATATCAGAGTACAGAAAATCAGACTTTGGTAGTACAAGGCTCACGATGCAATCAGCTTCCAGGGAGGAAATCAGGAAAAGAATGAGCTTAGCTCTGGGAAAGGAGCTGGAAATGGGGAGACATGTGTTCTTCCTACCTGTGTGTGTGTGCATGCTAAGTCACGTACTTCAGTTGTGTTCGACTCTATGAGACCTCATGGACTGTAGCCTGCCAGGCTCTTCTGTTCATGGGATTAATCAGCAAGAATGCTGGAGTGGGATGCCAAGCCCTTCTCCAGGGGATCTTCCTGACCCAGGGATCAAATCCATATCTCTTAAGTCCCCTGCATTGGCAGGTGGGTTCTTTACCACCAGCACCACTGGGAAGCCCCTTCCTACCTGTAATTATATGTAAAGCGATAAAGATTACTTAATAAGTGTAACATATTTTAAGTCTGATACTTTCTCAGGTCTCATACCCACTTAATAAAAATCTAAAATATCAGCCAACATTTTTCAGGACCAATCGACCATCCTCATCTAGGTCATTATTACCCACTTTCTCCATAACCAGGGTAAAATATTTGCTAGAAAATCTTATAACCTTAGAAAGTTGAAGCTGAGAAATAATACAGAGAACATAGCTTCTAATATTCTCATTTTGAACATGGGAAAACCTGAAGTTAAACAACTTCCACAAAACACTACTTTTGGTAACCAGCCAAATCAGAATTTGAAATTACAACAGGCATTGGGTCCCACAGTAATTCTAGTTCCATTTTTCACTCTTCTGCTCTGTTCACACTGCCCATGGCCCAGTTTTTCTCTTATTTCCTCTTGCCCAAATCTTGCAGCCCAGTCATATCTTAACTTTCTGCAAGCCATTGAACTCTTTCTCCAGTTTCCACCCAAGAGTCCATAAACACTGCCTTAAGTGCACATCTAATCTTGACTTGGGCTGGTGGTAGAGTGATCCCCCCAAAGCACTCAGTATAGAATCGGAATCATTTCACGTGACTTTCAAGGCCTTGTGCATTACATATCTGCTAACTTTACATATGGGCATTACATATCTGCCACCTAACTACATATCTCACCAGCACTCTCCCTTTCCTCTCACCCTCTGGGTTTTCTAACCTACCTGTGGTTCCCCCAGGGTCAGACCACATGCTCCAAACCCCTTCACCTGGGACCTTTCTCCATCTGCCTGGGTACCTCCTCCCCATTAAGCCCAAGTCTTCATTTGCAAGGTCATAAGTCCCTTCTTTCTCACCCAGCATTAGACAGGTTCTTCCTTTGTGCTCCCATGTATTTCTTTCATAATAATAATGACAACTGGATGCAAAAGCCTCTTTGATTCTCTTTCCCTCTCAATTTTCAGCTCCTTGAAGGTGGACACTGTGTCTCATTCATGGTATTCTCAAGGCCTAGCACAAAGCCTGGGACCCAGTGAAAGTTCAATAACCCTCCTTAATTAAATGCCTTAACTCCCAAGCCTGATATATTTTTGGTATTCTACCATATCTCCCTAGCACTTAATTATCTACTATTTGCTTCACATGGATTAGTCATGGCTCATAAATTGTATGAAAAGCAACTTGAGGGCAGAGATAGTGTGTGTTACTCATTATTCTTATCTCCTTTAGGACCAAGTCTATAGGGCACCTTGTTGTGGCTAAAGGAGTTATTTATTTTCATGTTTTACATCTAAGGAACACTTTATATAAAATTGTATGTAGAACAGAATAAAATATTTTTTTAAAAATCCACAGAGAGAGAGACAGGAAGAGAGCTACTTAGCAAGCTGCTCTGGTTTAAACGGGGGTCTGTGGAAGCCCACCTACAAGCCCTGAGGCTGTATCTCTAAAGGTGTCTGTTTCAAAATGTGAGTCATGGTCCATTACTGGTGAGTGACATTAATTTATTGAGAAACAATTTGCATTTACAAAATGCAAAAATAAAAGATTAGCTTTCATCATATGTAGTAAAGACAAGCAGTGTTATGGCAAATGCCTATTCTATTATTATTAACTTATATAAGGATCTTAACTTCTTATCATGTTTGTCAAAGAATTAAATCAGGAGATCTGCTGTACAACACTGTGTCTATGGTTAACAGTGCTTATTATAGACTTAAACCTTTGTAAAGAGGGTAGAATCTCAGGTTAGGTATTCTTACTACAAAAAGAAAAAAAGTTTTATAAACATTTGAAATCCACCGCTTAATCACAGGTGAAAAGACCTGGAGGAGTAATTTGTTCTCAACTTTGGTTCACACCGGGAAGGCCTCCATATTTGATGAAAATACAGAGGCCCAGCCACCCCTGCAGCAGACTGTACGTCATATGGTGTAGGTGGGGCCAGGCATTGCTTTTAAAAAGCGTTTATTGTAATTTAGTGCTGTCCTACTTTCTACTGTACAGCAAAGTGCATCAGCTAAACATAAGCCTTCCTCAGCGATCAATGCAAAGAAATAGAGGAAAACAATAGAATGGGAAAGACGAGATTTCTTCAAGAAAATTAGAGATACCAAGGGAACATTTCAGGCAAAGATGGGCACAAATAAAGGAGAGAAATGGTATGGACCTAACAGAAGCAGAAGATATTAAGAAGAGGTGGCAAGGATACACAGAAGAACCATACAAAAAAGATCTTCACGACCCAGATAACCACGATGGTATGATCACTCCCCTAGAGCCAGACATCCTGGAATACAAAGTCAAGTGGGCCTTAGGAAGCATCACTACGAACAAAGCTAGTGGAGGTGATGGAATTCCAGTTGAGCTATTTCAAATCCTTAAAGATGATGCTGTGAAAGTGCTATACTCAGTATGCCAGCAAATTGGGAAAACTCAGCAGTGGCCACAGGACTGGAAAAGGTCAGTTTTCATTCCAATCCCAAACAAAGGGAATGCCAAAGAATGCTCAAACTACCGTACAAGTGTACTCATCTCACACGCTAGTAAAGTCATGCTCAAAATTCTCCAAGCCAGGCTTCAACAGTATGTGAACCATGAACTTCCAGATGTTCAAGCTGGTTTTAAAAAGGCTGAGGAACCAGAGATCAAATTGCCAACATCCCTTGAATCAATGAAACAGCAAGAGAGTTCCAGAAAAACATCTTCTGATTTATTGACTATGCCAAGCCTTTGACTGTGTGTACTACATCAAACTCTGGAAAATTCTTAAAGAGATGGAAATACCAGACCACCTGACCTGTCTCCTGAAAAATCTATATGCAGGTCAGGAACTGGACATGGAACAACAGACTGGTTCCAAATCATGAAAGGAGTACGTCAAGGCTGTATATTGTCACCCTGCTTATTTAACTTCTATGCAGAGTACATCATGAGAAACACTGGGCTGGAAGAAGCACAAGCTGGAATCAAGATTGCTGGGAGAAATATCAATAACCTCAGATATGCAGATGACACCACCCTTATGACAGAAAGTGAAGAGGAACTCAAAAGCCTCTTGATGAAAGTGAAAGAGGAGAGTGAAAAAGTTGGCTTAAAGCTCAACATTCAGAAAACTAAGATCATGGCATCTGGTCCCATCCCTTCATGGCAAATAGATGGGGAAACAGTGGAAACAGTGACAGACTTTATTTTTCTGGGCTCCAAAAGCACTGCAGATGGTGACTGCAGCCATGAAAGTAAAAGATGCTTACTCCTTGGAAGAAAAGTTATGACCAACCCAGACAGCATATTAAAAAGCAGAGACATTACTTTGCCAACACAGATTTGTCTAGTCAAAGCTATCGTTTTTCCAATAGTCATGGGTGGACGTGAGAGTTGGGCTATAAAGAAAGCTGAGCACCAAAGAATTGATGCTTTTAAACTGTAGTATTGGAGAAGACTCCTGAAAGTCACTTGGACTGTAAGGAGATCCAACCAGTCCATCCTAAAGGAAATCAGTCCTGAATATTCATTGGAAGTACTGATCCTGAAGCTGAAACTCCAATACTTTGGCCACCTGATGCCAAGAACTGACTCCTTTGAAAAGACCCTGATGCTAGGAAAGATTGAAGGCAGGAGGAGAAGGGGACGACAGAGGGTGAGATGCTTGGATGGCATCATCTACTCAATGGACATGAGTTTGAGTAAACTCCAGGAGTTGGTGATGGACAGGGAGGCCCGGCATGCTGCAGTCCATGGGTTCGCAAAGTCGACACAACTGAGGGACTGAACTGAACACATATAATCCCTCTTTTCTGGATTTCCTTCCCATTTAGGTCACCACAGAGCACTGAGTAGAGAGTTTTTGAAGGTCCTCATTAGTTACCTATTTATTGGTGTTTAGTTGCTAAGTCGTGTCAGACTCTTTGCAACCCCACAGACTAACCTGCCAGGCTTCTTTGTCCATGGGATTTTCCAGGCAAGATTATTGGAGTGTGTTGCAATTTTCTCCTCCAGCGGATATTCTGACCCAGGGATCAAACCCAGCTCTCCTGTTTGGCAGACTAATTCTTTAACACTGTGTCACTTGGGAAGCTCTGGATATTTTATACATAGTATCAATAGTATACATATGTCAATCCTAATTTCCCAATTCATCTCATTGCCTCCCTTTCCCCTTCAGTATCTAAACATTTGTTCTCTACATCTGTGCCTCTATTTCTGGTTTGTAAGTTTGTCTACATCATTTTTTTCAGATTCCACATATGTGTTAGGTCCATAAAATCAAAGCCATATTTTATCCAGTAGTCATGTGCAGATGTGAGAGTTGGATCATAAAGAAGGCTGAGTGCCAAAGAATTGATGCTTTCCAAATGTGGTGCTGGAGAAGACTCTTGAGAGTCTTTTGGACAACAAAGAGACCAAACTAGTCAATCCTAAATGAAAGTGAAAGTCACTCAGTCATGTCTGACTCTTTGCAACCCCATGGATTATACAGTCCATGGAATTCTCCAGGTAAGAATACTAGAGTGGGTAGCCTTTCATTTCTCCAGGGGATCTTCCCAACCCAGGGATCAAACCCGGGTCTCCCACATTACAGGCAGATTCTTTACCAGCTGTGCCACAAGGAAGCCCAGCAATACTGGGATGGGTAGCCTATCCCTTTTCCAGTGGATCTTCTTGACCCAGGAATTCAACTAGGGTCTCCTGCATTGTAGGTGGATTCTTTTTATTTATTGCACACATCACCTCAATTTTCTCATCTCTCAGGGTGCTTGAGAGAGGTTCACAAAATACCAAGATCAGACATAAATGAATAAACATAAAACGTAAGCTATAATGTCATGAACAATTTATCACTATTGTAGGAGTTCAGGAGTATTTTTTCATTAGCTGAGAGCTGATTAAGATTTGTGCGTCTTACATTCCAAGCTAAGCACTGTTCTCCTTTTTCCTTCTAAATTAACTACTCGATTAAGGCTTGAAAAACAAGAATCCTCGGGACCTCCCTGGTGGTCCAGTGGTTAAGACTTCACCTTCCAATGCAGGGGATGTGGGTTCGATCTCTGGTCAGGGAACTAAGATTGCACGTGACTTATGGCCAAAAAAACTAAACCATAAAAAACAGAAGTAATATTGCAATAACGTCAATAAAGACTTAAAAAAAAAACAGTCCACATTAAAAAAAAATTAAAAAACAAAACAAAAACAGGGACTGTTTTGCTCTCTGAATAGCCTTTGTGCTCAGCACAGTGCCTGCCATTAAGAAAATGTCTGTAGATTGAATGAACCCACAAAGTAGAATCAAAATTCCTCTAAATGTGGTATATGTAGATGAACTCTGTCTCCATAGACCTTTCTTGGTTTCTCAGCCCAGTGTTCACTCCCTTAGGCTTGTATTCCAGTTACTTTCCTCAGAAGGTACACATATCTTGGAGGCAGCAATTGTAAGATGGATGGGCTCTCAAGTTTTTCACAAGTCTGCAACTTCCCAGCAATTTTTAATGGTTGCAATAGAAATGACATGAAATGGCTTTCTTATTCACAATTGTCCAAGCAGCTCTAAAAATAAACTAAATGTCTCAACTGAATCCTGAGACAAGCAAAGGCATTTACGTGCACACACTTCTCCCAAATACTGGTTAAATCTGGAGATTTCAGCCTGATTTTATTGGTTGTATAAAAAAACATTGAAATAAGCATGCTCTTTAAACAAATAATCAAATCAAGGTCAATTTCCATCCTATGCTCTTACACAGATTATCATGTAAATCATTATTGCAGGAATCATTACTACTGCGGGAATATTTATTTTTAAAAACCTATTAAGTATTTTAGTCCATTTTGCTGACCGTGATGCAATAGTGAGAAAATGCAAAAGTTAAATATCACAGCTTTGACTTATCCTCTTTATAAAAATTTGGTCTATTTGGTCATACTGGTCAGAGAAATTGACAGAGAAAGACTTGTTCATCTGTCAGTGATCTTGAAGAGTTCTGTTGCACTTGCTGCTGCTGCTGCTAAGTCACATCAGTCATGTCCAACTCGGTGCGACCCTATAGACAGCAGCCCACTAGGCTCCTCTGTCCCTGGGATTCACCAGGCAAGAATATTGCAGTGGGTTGTCACTGAAGACCCCATTATTATAGGTATTGCTATCCATTTTGCAACCAAATATACTTTAGCAGCACTTAAGCAACTTTTTAAAGATTCTGCAGCTTAGTTGAGAATCATGATGTCAGGAGAGCAAATGCTGTATATGTATGTGTTTGTGTGGACCTGCCTGTGAGTTCAGTTCAGCTCAGTAGCTCAGTTGTGTCCGACTCTTTGCGACCCCATGAACCACAGCACGCCAGGCCTGCCTGTCCATCACCAACGCCCAGAGTTTACTCAAACACATATCCATTAAGTCGGTGATGCCATCCAACCATCTCATCCTCTGTCGTCCCCTTCTCCTCCTGCCTTCAATCTTTTCCAGGACCAGGGTCTTTTTAAATGAGTCAGTTCTTCACATCAGGTGGCCAAAGCACTGGAGTTTCAGCTTCAGCATCAGTCTTTCTAATGAATATTCAGGACGAACTTCCTTTAGGATGGACTGGTTGGATCTGCTTGTTGTCCAAGCAACTCTCAAGAGTCTTCTCCAACACCACAGTTCAAAAGCATTAATTCTTCAGGGCTCAGCTTTCTTTATAGTCCAACTCTCACATCCATACATTACTACTGGAAAAAAGATATCTTTGACTAGACAGACCTTTGTTGGCAAAGTAATATCTCTGCTTTTTAATATGCTGTCTATGTTGCTCATAACTTTTCTTCCAAGGAGCAAGTGTCTTTTAATTTCATGGCTGCAATCACTATCTGCAGTGATTTTGGAGCCCCCTAAAATAAAGTCTGTCACTGTTTCCCCATCTATTTGCCATGAAGGGATGGGACCAGATGCCATGATCTTAGTTTTCTGAATGTTGAGCTTTAAACCAACTTTTTCACTCTCCACTTTCACTTTCATCAAGAGGCTCTTTAGTTCTTCTTCACTTTCTGCCATAAGGGTAGTGTCATGTGCATATCTGAGGTTATTGATATTTCTCCCGGCAATCTTGATTCCAGCTTGTGCTTCCTCTAGCCCAGCGTTTCTCATGATGTACTCTGCATAGAAGTTAAATAAGCAGAATGACAATATACAGCCTTGACGTACTCCTCTTCCAATTTGGAACCAGTCTGTTGTTCCATGTCCCATTCTAACTGTTGCTTCTTGGCCTGCATACAGATTCCTCAGGCAGCAGGTAAGGTGGTCTGGTACTCCCACCTCTTGAATTCTCCAGTTTGTTGTGATCCACACAGTCTCAGGCTTTAGTGTAGTCAATAAAGCAAAAGTAGATGTTTTTCCTGGAACTCTCTTGCTTTTTCTATCATCCCATAGATGTTGGCAATTTGATCACTGGTTCCTCTGCCTTTTCTAAATCCAGCTTGAACATCTGGAGGTTCATGGTTCATGTACCATTGAAGCCTGGCTTGGAGAATTTTGAGTATGACTTTATTAGCGTGTGAGATGAGTGCACTTGTGTGGTACTTTGAACATTTTTTGGCATTCCCTTTCTTTGGGATTGGAATGAAAACTGACCTTTCCCAGTCCTGTGGCCACTGCTGAGTTTTCCAAATTTGCTGCCATATTGAGTGCAGCACTTTCAGAGCATCATCTTTTAGGATTTGCAATAGCTCAACTGGAATTCCATCACCTCCACTAACTTTGATCTTAGTGATGCTTCCTAAGGCCCACTTGACTTCACATTTCAGGATGTCGGGCTCTAGGTGAGTGATCACACCATCCTGATTATCTGGGTCATGAAGATCTTTTTCATATAGTTCTTCTGTGTATTCTTGTCACCTCTTCTTTATATCTTCTGCTTCAGTTAGGTCCATACCATTCCTGTCCTTTATTGTGCCCATCTTTGCCTGAAATGTTCCCTTGGTATCTCTAATTTCCTTGAAGATATCTATATTTCCTTTTTTATTGTTTTCCTCTATTTATTTGCACTGATCACTGAGGAAGGCTTTCTTAGCTCTCCATGCTCAGTTCAGTTCAGTCACTCAGTTGTGTTTGACTCTTCGCGACCCCATGAATCACAGCACGCCAGGCCTCCCTGTCCATCACCAACTCCCGGAGTTCACTGAGACTCACGCCCATTGAGTCAGTGATGCCATCCAGCCATCTCATCCTCTGACATCCCCTTCTCCTCCTGCCCCCAATCCCTCCCAGCATCAGAGTCTTTTCCAATGAGTCAACTCTTCGCATGAGGTGGCCAAAGTACTGGAGTTTCAGCTTTAGCATCATTCCTTCCAAAGAAATCCCAGGGCTGATCTTCTTCAGAATGGACAGGTTGGATCTCCTTGCAGTCCAAGGGACTCTCAAGAGTCTTCTCCAACACCACAGTTCAAAAGCATCAATTCTTCGGCGCTCAGCTCTCTTCACAGTCCAACTCTCACATCCATACATGACCACTGGAAAAACCATAGCCTGGACTAGATGGAACTTTGTTGGCAAAGTAATGTCTCTGCTTTTCAATATGCTATCTAGGCTGGTCATAACTTTTCTTCCAAGGAGTGTCTTTTAATTTCATGGCTGCAGTCACCATCTGCAGTGATTTTGGAGCCCAAAAAAATAAAGTCTGACACTATTTCCACTGTTTCCTCATCTATTTCCCATGAAGTGATCGGACCAGATGCCATGATTTCCATGCTCAGTAAATCTTTAATTTAATTTTCTGTGATGGGTGAGGCTGTGTTCCCTCCCTGTTATTTGACCTGAGGCCAAACTATGGTGGAGGTAATGAAGATAATGCCTGGAGTATCATATGATAAAGCAGAAGCCAGAGTTATCATGCTTCTAGATAAGGCTGCTGCTTGCCCTCTGCCAACTTCCCATTAAAATACTTATATCAGATCCAGGACCAACTATACAATCTGATGGGATCCAGTAAAAAATGATAATATGGAGCCAGCTGTCCAAATTATATTAATAATTTCAAACTGGTGGCTTTAGAGCATGAAACCAAGAGGCCATTTGTGACTGCATAGATCACACATCCAAAAAGTTGGCCCAGAATGCAGGGCAGATTTAGTGTGGGGCAGTGACAGAGTTTGTAAAAGAGTACAGGGATTTGACTTGACATATTAATCAGATTGCGCTGCATCAGCAAACAACCCTCAAATCTCAATGCCCTTCAAACAATAGTCATTCCTCACTCCCCAGTCAAGGAGCCCGCAAAGGTGTCCTGAGCTTGGGTTCACGTCGGCTCTCTGTGTCTTTTGTTCTGAAACCAAGCCTGAAACAGCAGCAGCTACCCGGGGCATAGTTGCTGGCAAGAGTACAGGTCAGCCACAGAAGTGCATCAAAGCCTCTGTTCAGCCACCTCTGTTCACCTCCTATTGGCACAATAAAACAACATGACCAAGCTTCAGGCTGGTGTGGTGAGGATGAGAAAGCACCTTCCATGGAGGTAGGAAGGAAGAGTATTTGCTGAGCAATCATGTCGTCTGCCATGGTTGAGAGGGTGCTCTCCTGAGCACCTAATTCAAGCAGTATTTGGAGTAGGTTTGCCTCGGCTGCAAAGGCATCAAACAGGTTTGTCTGCACGTTCTTTCTTTATAGGCATCCACCGTGGTGCTGGTGGTGAAGGAGCCACCTGCCAATGCAGGAGATGCAGGTTTCATTCCTCAGTTGGGAAGATCCCCTGGAGAAGGAAATGGCAACCCACTGCAGTATTCATGCCTGGAAAATTCCATGGACAGGCGAGCCTGGTGGGCTACAGTCCACAGGGTCACAAAGAGTTGGCCACAACCGAGTGACTGAACACACACACATAGCTTATTTACAAGGTTGTGTTGTTCCCCATGTACAGCAAAGTGAGTCCGCTGTACATATAGCCACTCTTTTTTAGATTCCCTTCCCATAGCAGGCATTACAGTGTATTGAGGAGACTCCCCTGTGCTATACAGTAGGTTCTTATTAGCTATCTATTTTGTATATTAGTGTTTATATGCCAACTCCAATCTCCAAATTTATCCCTCCCTATATATTTGTTTTCTACATTTGTGGCTCTTTTTCTATTTTGTATATAGGTTCATGTGTACCATTCTTTATAGATTCTACCTATAAGTGATATCATATGATATCTGTCATTCTGTCTGACTGGCTTCACTCAGTATGACAATCTCTAGGTCCATTCATTTGTCTGTATGTTCTAAGGACAGTTAAAAAGTGCTATCAGAGAGCCAAGAAAATTGACTCGTGAAGGTAAGTGTAATCCTAAGACATACAGCTTGTTTCTCCTCTCTGAAGTTGAGGAGAGGAGGATATTAAGAGATAGATGAGTTAAGTATGGGGCATCTTAAAGGAAGGAAAACCTGGGATTTCATTCACTGACACAATGCCCATTAAACCATTGTGGACCTTCCACATACAACGGGAGCAGACAGAAATGCACGAATGGGACATGACAAAAGAAAAAGTCAGAAAGACTGCTTTAGAAGCAACCTGCATTTCCGCCACTTATGGGGACAAGTGACCACTAGCTGCAGCTAGCTAGGACATGCCCTGCATTGCCCACACTCAGGGGCATCTTCTGGACTAGAAAGCTATAACAATAAAACAGTTGAGGAAATACAAACTGGAATTAAGTCTGACAATTAGTGATGAAGAAGCTGAGTCCCAGTCAAGTACTTCATGCCAGGAGACTAAGTAGGAGGGGACCCAAGAACCATTCAAAAGAATGCAAAACTAATACAATTATGTAAAGTTTAAAAATAAAATAAAATTAAAAAACAAAACAAAACAAACAAAAAAAGAATCAACAAATATGTATCCAAGACGGAACCAGAAGTTGAGCCTTATTTTGCACAAAAGCAAAGTAAGGTAGCCATTTGCAACAGACTTCAAAGAGCAAACAGTCACAGAGGTGATTTGCAATTACAACTGAGAAAGGAGACAACTAACCTGTCACAACTTAAGGCCATCTTTTCCTCTCCCTCTTCCTTATTCTGATGTCAGAGAAGTAAACGGAGTAATGAAGGTCAAGTCATGGATGGCAGAAAGAACAAATGGGATGTATATAGCTGTTCCCCACTAAGTCCTGGACAAGAACCATAAATCTAATCTATACCCGGAGGAATATAGGAGCTTTAGGCAACATATGAAGAGAAAAGTTTTAAATGGACCAGACTGTCAGTTGTGATCATTAAAATGAGTCTGTTTTAATACCTGGAAGTGTTTGCAACATTGTAATATTGGTACGAGATGGTACAAGAAGTTCACTGTCCAGCAGGAAAGGGGATCTGACGGCAGTTAGTGTGAGTTCCCAGAGAAGGCAATGGCACCCAACTCCAGTGTTCTTGCCTGGAGAATCCCAGGGATGGGGGAGCCTGGTGAGCTGCCGTCTATGGGGTCGCACAGAGTCAGACATGACTGAAGCGACTTAGCAGCAGTGGGAGTTTCGCATGTTTTCCTTTACAAAAATCCAAAAAGTCATGAGAGCATACAAAAGATAGTTTCAGGGGTCAAAAATCAGTGCTTTTCACTAAAATGTAGAAAGAGAGAAGTTATAATGCCTTTATCTTTAGAAGACCGCTCAAAAAAGTGATTGGAATTACTGAGTGTATACTATCTATGCTCGGTACAGTTGAGATATAATACGTGGTTTCAACTCTTGAGGTAGAAATAATAGGTTTGCATAAAATGAGAGAGGAACAATGTTTCTACGTATTCCTTTAGTATAGTTCTCTGCTATATCGGCACATGCGTGTGTGCTAAAGTCGCTTCAGTTGGTCCGACTCTATGCGACCCTATGGACTGTAGCCCAGCCCACAAGGCTCCTCTGTCCAGGGGGATTCTCCAGGTAAGAATACTAGAGTGGGTTGCCATGCCCTCTTCCAGGGAATCTTCCAGATCCAGGGATTGAACCCACATCCCTTATGTTTCCTGCATTGGCAAGGGTGCTCTTTACCCCTGGTGCCACCTGTGAAGCCCCTTGACACATAGTTCTGTCATATTAGCTGTTAGGCAAATGAATATTGAAATGCTGATGTTCAGGACAATTATTTTTGGATACATCTTAAAGGAGATTCAATAGTATCTCTGTAAAAAACATCACTCTCACTTTTACCTCTATGACAAGATGCTGTCTTGAATTAGAAAAAAAAAAGGACTGGGAAAGTTACAGCCAGCTTGTCAAGCATTCCCAGAGACCCTCAGGGAAATGCGACATTCCTATAAACACCATCCATCACGCATTTCTCATGGAAGACAGCTGGGAAGTGCTGAGCATGTAACCACCTCCTTGCTCCACCACGTAACAGACCACGGCTCGCACACTCTTTCTGCAGCACAAGGCAGTTGGAAATAGCAACAGAGAGAAGGGATTGTTGCAGGCTCCCTACAGAAGGCATTTTCCCTAGTGGCTTTTCAAACAAGATTGGGAGTAATTTCTAAGAGTCAGCCACACAATAATGCTGCATAACAAATCACCATAAAACCTGAGTGGCTCACGATGAGCACTTAATTCTCTCCCTCAAAAAGATTGTGCATTGCCTCATTGCTTGAGATGCCTTTGCTTCAGGCTGCAGGGGAGTTGGTGCTGAATGATACTCTATTATCTACCACAGATAGTACAGTGGTTTGGTAAGTAAAAGAAAGCCTGCTCTCTGGTACGAAACTTGAGGGAAAACACCTTAGAATAACTTGACAAATAAGAATTAAATGAATCGGGAACTGAATAAGTAAACTGAGGGTTTTTTTATGTTGTTCATTTGTAGAGTTGAGATAAATTATTATTATTTAAAATGATTAGTAGCTTCTACTGTACCAAGAGAATAAGACAGCAGCAGTCTATGAAATATTAAGCATTTAGTGTCTCATTCAATTATTGATTTCCCATTAAATATTATTCACATATTTAGATCAATGCATACTGACTAGAGGCCATATAGTTTAGAGAATGGTTATTTATGCTAGATGTGAATGTTATGATTATTATATAAATATTAGATAACATCATTACATTCTTAATGGTGGTCATCAAGATGAAAAAACAAAACAAAACTGAACACTGGAATAAAAAGTAAACCACAATTTAAATTTGGGTTGGACACTTTCTATAAATGTAACCTGGAGAAAGATACTTAAATACACTGACTCTTACTCTCATCTACAGGGACTGGTTAAGAATTTGCCTGAGGGAAAGAAAAGAAATAATAGTTTTTTCTTCCTCATCCACAATTTAGATTAAAAGATTAACTATATTTGGAGAACATAATGCTAAGTAAAATTAGCCAGTCTCAAAAAGACAAATACTGTATGATTGCACATATGAACGTCACTCAGTCGTGTCTGACTCTTTGTGACCCCATAGACTGCAGCCCATGGAATTCTCTAGGCCAGGATACTTCAGTGGGTAGCCTTTCCCTTCTCCAGGGGATTGCACTTATCAGTTCAGTCAGTTCAGTCGTTCAGTCATGGATGACTCTTTGAGACCCCATGAATTGCAGCACGCCAGGCCTCACTGTCCATCACCAACTCCCTGAGTTCACTCAAACTCAAGTCCATCCAGTCGGCGATGCCATCCAGCCATCTCATCCTCTGTCGTCCCCTTTTCCTCCTGCCCCCAATCCCTCCCAGCATCAGGCTTTTCCAATGAGCCAACTCTTCGCATGAGGTGGCCAAAGTACTAGAGTTTCAGCTTTAGCATCAGTCCTTCCAAAGAACACCCAGGGCTGATCTCCTTCAGAATGGACTGGTTGGATCTCCGTGCAGTCCAAGGGACTCTCAAGAGTCTTCTCCAACATCACAGTTCAAAAACATCAATTCTTCAGCACTCAGCTTTCTTCACAGTCCAACTCTCACATCCATACATGACTATTGGAAAAACCGTAGCCTTGACTAGACAGACCTTTGTTGGCAAAGTAATGTCTCTGCTTTTGAATATGCTATCTAGGTCGGTCATAACTTTCCTTCCAAGGAGTAAGCGTCTTTTAATTTCATGGCTGCAGTCACCATCTGCAGTGATTTAGGAGGCATCTAAAAGGGTCATTCTCATAGAAGTCAAGACTAAAATGGTGGATGCCAAGGACCAGGGAGAGGGGGATATAGGCATATGATTTTCAGTGAATATAAAGTTTCAGTTATGCAAATTAAATAAGTTCTAGAGCTCTGCTGTACAACACTGTAGTTAACAAAACAGTATGCACACTTAGAATTTTGCTAGAAGGATAGATCTTATGTTAAATGTAGTTATCACAGCAAAAAAAAAAAAGGAGGGAGCGCAAGAAAACTTTGGAGGTGATGGGTATATTTATTAGCTTGACTATACTGAGAAGTATCACGGGCATATGTCCAAACTCATCACATTGTCCATATTTAACATATGTAGTTTTTTGCATATACATTATACTCTAATAACCCTGGGATTTCTTTGGAAGGAATGATGCTAAAGCTGAAACTCCAGTACTCTGGCCACCTCATGCGAAGAGTTGACTCATTGGAAAAGACTCTGATGCTGGGAGGGATTGGGGGCAGGAGGAGAAGGGGATGACAGAGGATGAGATGGCTGGATAGCATCACTCACTCGATGGACTTGAGTGAACTCTCAGTGAACTCCGGGAGTTGGTGATGGACAGGGAGGCATGGCGTGCTGCGATTCACGGGGTCGCAAAGAGTCGGACATGACTGAGTGACTGATCTGATCTGATCTGAAACCTGTTTTAAGAAATGAAAGAATATAAAATTTTGAAGGTGAAGACAAAAATGTTGCTTTACTATTGATAAAGCTGAGTGGAGGATGTCACTTTAATAAGAAGCAATAATTCACCTGTTCACCTCCAATGAGACAGACTTACCTCCTTGTGATGTCAAACCATTTTAAATTTCTCCTAATAACAACTACTGTACCTCTAGTGAGTCTCCTGGCATCACCAGTAGGCAATGGTTTGTCCCTGCCTGCCAATGAAAAGCTCAGAAATGTTTCAGAACAGCACATTAACTCCAAGGTACTGCTGTAGACTAGGCTGAAAATTAATACTTGAGATTCCACTTCTCATTTCAGAATATCCACAGGTAAGCTGTCTAATATATTGTGCTAGACGTTAGATAATGATTTTAAGTGACAGTATAAGCTCCAGTAACACAATGCCTGCAAAACAAAAATTCCCCCATTTTAACATAACCTCTCTCCCTCATCAGCTTTCTGTGCTAAGTCGTTCAGTCATGTTCAACTCTTTGCGGCCACATGGACTGTACCCCACCAGGCTCCTCTGTCCATGAGAATTCTCCAGGCAAGAATACTGGAGTGGCTTGCCATTCCCTTCGCCAGAGAATCTTCCCAACCCAGGGATCAAACCCAGGTCTCCCACAATTCAGGTGGATTCTTTACCATCTGAACCACCAGGGAAACCCTATCATATTTCTAGTGGAGATTAAAACAAAAACAAAACAAAACAAAATCACAAGTATATGGTAAGATCCAAATAAATTAAATCTCACGTCTTATGGTGGTGAGTTAGTTGCTAAGTTGTGTATGACTCTTGCAACCCCATGAACTATAGACTGCCAGGCTCCTCTGTCCTTCCCAATTTCCATTTTGCCCAGTCAGGTAGGATGCTGACTCAAATTTCTAGATAGAAAGATGTCCCCCACTTTTTTTTTCAATTGTGATAGATGCAAGTCCTTTAAAACTGTCAAACTTTTGATTCCTTTTGCATACCTTACTTTTTAAAAACTTTTTCTTTTGAAAGAATTGTGGATTTACAAGAAGGCTGTAAAAATGGCACAAAGAAATGTTATGGTAAGGTTGTCAGAAAACACACTGGCCATACAATTAAATTTGAATTTCATGTAAATAATTATTTTAATATAAATATGCTCCAAATATTGACAATAAAAGATATTCAGATATGTTAGAATTTTAAAAACAGCAATTTTAAATATAAATCTATCCCATGCGCTAGTTGGATAAATCTCTAACAAAAATACCCCTTAGTTATCTGAAATTCAAATCTAACCAGGTGTTCTGTTTGCAAAATCTGGCAATGCTACCTGTATACCCTTCACTCAGATTCTCCAAATGTTAACATTTTATCACACTTCTTTTCTGATTCCCTCTTTCTCAAGGGAAAAAAAAGTTTAAGTTGAAAATATAATATGATGTCTCTATACTTGTATAAATAGAATATCCTCTTACATAACCATGGTATAATTTTTCCAATCAGGATATTTATGGTGATTCAAAGTGTTATCTAATCTAGGACCTTATTCAGACTTCACCAATTAAATATCCTTTTTCCCGGATAGCATCCAGCAGCAGGCACTTGCTTTCCCTGTCCTGTGTCTTTCGTCTCCTTCAGCCTAATAGAGTTTCTTTTTGTCCTTCATGTTGTTTTGACTTTAATGTGTTTTTTTCTTTCAACGTTTTTTCTTGTCTTTCATAACCTTGGTAGTTTTGAAGATTACAAGCCAGTGATTTTGCAGACTCTCCCTCAATTTGGGTTTGTCTGACATTTCCCCATGATTAGATTTAGATTATACATTTTTGGCAGAAATCCTGCAAAAGTGAGGTCAAATGTGTATAGGTGCCTCATATCAGGGTGCTTACTTAAAAGTACAAAATGATAAAAGCAAACACTAGTTTATCACAGCACAGTCTATCCTTATCATATTTAGAAACATAACCTGGTACCTGTCCCCTGGTACAGCTCTTCAAACAAAATGATATATTATTTGTATAATTCAGACCCAACTTTTGCTCGAAACCAAGAAAAGATTCCTTTCAATCTGAGGCAAGTTGGGCAGATGAAGTAAACTTTGATTTCTCTCTAGGATGATAATCAAGCTGTGTCATCCATCCCCAATTTGTGAGTTTAAACTTAATTTGCAGAGACTTCTATTCAAGAGATCCATGGTGGTTCTACATGTGGTCTAGGTCAAGTCAAGGTCTAGATCATAGTCAAGATGATGGTCTTCCCAGATTCACATACGGTTGTGAGAGCTGGACTGTACAGAAGGCAGAATGCTAAAGAATTGATCGCTTTTGAACTGTGGTGCTGGAGAAGACTCCTGAGAGTCCCTTGTACAGCAAGATCAAAACAGTCCATCTTAAAGGCAGTCAATCCTGAAACTCCAGGATTTTGGTCATCTGATGCAAACAGCTGAGTCTTTGGAAAAGTCTCTGATGTTGGGAAAGATTGAGAGCATAAGGAGAAGAGGATGTCAGAGGATGAGATGGCTAGATGGCATCACCAATGCAATGGATATGAACTTGGCAAACTTCGGGAGATGGTGAGGGACAGAGGGGCCTGGTGTGCTGCAGTCTATGGGGTCTCAAAGAGTTGGACACACCTGGGTGACTGAACAACAGCAATAACACATGTGGTCTATAAGGGAAAAACCACACACAAAACTGCATTCTACTTTTATACTTGGTCCATTGTCTCCTTACACATTTTAAAGACTTCTAATGGTGGCATTCACAACTTGATCTTCTTAGAGTTTCCTGTCTTTTTTAATCTAGGACACCCAAAACCCTTAGATATCCCTTTCACCTGCTAGCCTTAAGTTTCTGATACATGAGTGCTGAATAGGAGGATCGTGGCTTATAATTTTTAAGCAGGTGATTCTAGTCTGATGCTAAAGTAACTATTGCAGCTATTTCCTGCCACAGCATCACCTGAGATTATAAAATATCCATCACAGGAAAAGTTTCCACTTCATTCTTAATTTATATTTTGCCAAAGGATCACCCTCAACAGATTCTGTTAATGCTTCTGATATTAAACTCCTAGGGGTATCACCAGAATCAATATCTTTGCCATGTTTTCTTTATTGACACCTCACCCTTCCCTGACTTCTAAAATTTATAGACTTGAATAACTTATGTTACTTCAATGGCTGCTAAAATATTTTCAACAATTTAGTTCATGGTAGTAGAATATAGATATGTTTCTAATACTCTCTTCTGTTAATCCTCTGTCACTTTGGGGAAACTTTTGTTGAGATTCTCACATATTACCCTGTCCCTTTCCTTCTTTCCTGGTTGGAGCTGGAGAAATTGCTGGATAGGAGGACTTCTGTTCTCTCTGAGTTTTATATTGCCTTCTGGCCCCTGTTTTAAAGTCATTTTTATTTTGGGGAGCTTCAGTTCAGTTGCTCAGTCATGTCCGACTCTTTGTGACCCCATGAATTGCAGCACGCCAGGCCTCCCTGTCCATCACCAACTCCTGCAGTTCACTCAAGTTTATTTTACTGTATTTTGTACTGTTTCATCCTCTCTTTTGAAGAGATGGGATAACGATCATCTGAGGTCTCCTAAAAGGATTCATGTTTAAGCAAATATCATCCACACTCACCTTTCTGAGGTGGAGAAACTCAGACAGGAATTTACTTTTCCCTGTGGAAGAACCCAAACCTCAGCTTGCTTTATTCTCGTCTGGCCTGGCTCCCCTGCCATGTTTTATTTTTGAAGTTAATTTGTGTTGGCATATAGTTGCTTTACAATGTTGTGTTAGTTTCCGCTGTACAGCAAAGTAATCAGTTGTATGTATACACATCTATCCTCCCCTTTTTGGATTTCTTTCACATTTAGGTCACCACTGCCGCTAAGCTGCTAAGTTGCTTCAGTCGTGTCCGACTCTGTGCGACCCCATAGACGGCAGCCCACCAGGCTCCCCCGTCCCCGGGATTCTCCAGGCAAGAACACTGGAGTGGGTTGCCATTTCCTTCTCCAATGCATGAAAGTGAAAAGTGAAAGTGAAGTCACTCAGTCGTGTCCGACTCTTCGTGACTCCATGGACTGCAGCCCACCAGGCTCCTCCGTCCATGGGATTTTCCAGGAAAGAGTACTGGAGTGGGGTGCCATCGCCTTCTCCACGGAGGACTATATTTTATTCTTCTTCCTTTCCATGGAGTCCCAACTCCATAAATTACTTCAACTTGTTCCCTCAGGGCACAGAGAGTATCTTTATCTTTTTCTTTGGTAGCTATGTCAATGTGGTGGTCATCTCCCAGAGCTTAAGATCATCCACAAGAAACGTTTTCAGCTGTTTTTTCGCCTCTATCTACAACTTGAAGAGGGACCTCTGAATGGTTTCTCTAGGACTCTTGGAAGGCTTGGGGGGATAACACTTCAGTCTCTCATTGACATAATCATTTTTTGTGCTAGACTAATTTAAATCCTAGATATCCTTCCCATCTAATAACAATTAAAGTGTCTGCCCTTTTCCAAGTCCCTCTGTTAAAAGCAGTTCTACCTGGGTACAACTCTTTTCCCTTTTGAATGTATCTAGCCTGATTTCCAGTATCTAATTTCCTGTATATATCTAATCTACTTGTCAATCTTTCTCAATGAAATTTGTCTCTTTCAGCTTAATCATGTCATGTGTCTTTATTTTTCTTTATTACCTCTTTGCTCTGATTCTTGTACTTAGAGTAAAAAAAAAATTTTTTCTAAGTAATACAGTTCCTCCTGAGCAAAACTGGTTCTTTGTGAGAGTGTTCCAGCTACAGGCTTTTCTGACCTTCGTTATTGACTTCTTAACCATTGGGGTTGAAATAAAAATATAGGAAGTTGCTTTTCTAGGTTATAAAAAAAATCTGTAGCCTGTGTATAATAAGGGCACTCATTCCTTTTTATAAAAATTTTCCCCTTCCATTAAATAAAAGCACAGTCATGGACTTCAATATTTTCAGTAGTATTCAAAGACCATGTAATTAAACTATCTGGAGCCAACTTGGACCATTTGGTAAGGGTTTAAACGTTTAGCCGTGACAAAGCCCATGAGGCAAAGAGCCTTGCCCCAATCTAGTTCTTCCTGTTGGCTCTAAACGCTGCTCAAAATAACACAGAAAGGAACAGAGCTTGGACGTTGGATCTAGTTTTGTCTACTAGGCCTGGCAGGCGCCACACACTTGGTTTTGTGGAAGCCAGCTGTCTTTGGAGTGTCATGTCCCACATTGCAGACACAGCTGAACCACCAAATAAAAGCAGTCAAATACTGCTTTTCGAGATCCCCATAGCAAGACTCCAACCCAGGAGGCTAGATACTAAAATTCTACTAGTTTGAAATAATTCTTGACTAGTAATAAAAGCCTTGCTCTTCATCCCAACATCGAGCTTTGTTTGCTCAGGTAAAATGTGTTTCTCCTCAAGTCAGCCTGCATTACCTGCAACAGCTGAGCCTTGAACGCCCAAGGAAGGCCCAAGAAGCCTGGCTTCCTATTAAACATTCTCTCTGCATCCGAGAAGCTAGACACAAGGAGCAGCTCTTACCTGTCAAAGTGGGCGGTCGTGGGTCTTCATGCCCAAATCCCAAGTCTGAAGTCATCATTTTCAGTTATATCAGCAGCCTTAAATCTGTGCCAACTTGCTCCCGAAATGCCAGCATTTCAAAACTGCAGGCTAAAGTCCAAGATTTTGGTAGGTTCAGGGAACCAAGAAACAGCGCTCTCTTTTTCTCCTCCTGCATTAGAATCGACTAAGAGCTAAGCACTCCAGTTAGAGTGATACAAAAATCTAACCCTGCTAGCTTAATTCTGGACAAAGCTGAATGGACATGCACTTAGCTCTGTGGTCACAAGAGGCTTTTGAAAGTTCACCCCTGGATTGTTGAGCCCAACCTACCAAGTTCTGAGCAGAGAAGGAAGCCTCAGGCCTTCTCAAAGAGCATATATACTCATTTGTTTTCAAGACAAACACCTCCGAACACCTGCTGACCCAGATGAAAAAGCCAGAGGAGGTGAAACCAAGCTTGTTCCGTTCTCGCTCTTAAATATACCAATTAGATAGGTCACCTGTCTTCCTTTGGGGAAGAACTGGGGAGCTAGAGGGAGTAAGAAAAGCCATAAACATTCTAATAATTTTCTCTCCCAGAGCATGAGGTAGAAAAATCTCTTCCATGTATGGAAATGTAGATCTTGGAAAATATACATTTTTGCCTCCATCAGACATTTCACGATGATTGTAAACAGTGAAATAGAGGAAAATCTTAGCAGGGAATGATTTTTCCTTACTCTTCACGTTTCCATGGGGAAGGCCTTCCAATAGGGCACCGCCACTGATTCTTTTCTTATTTTCCCCACCTGAGAATCGTTCTTATGATATAAGATTCAGCTGTGCTTGAAGAGTCTTTCCTCCCTCTCTCTCTCCTCTGAATATTCACAGTCCTATTCCATTCCTCCGTGGAAGGGCCTGCAGTTTGGAGTAAGTTGTGGTATATTTGCAGGTATACGTGGTTGCATCTGAATCACATTCTCCAACACCTTCAAAAGTCATAAAGCTGATATTTTCATCTCCATCTGCCAATACCCTTCGTTTGCCTCTCAACTGCTTCTGAACGTAAGTGAAAAGAAGGAGTATTGTTTATCAGGTTTCCTTAGCCCCAATAAGAATGTAGAGAAAATATGCAATAGTGCCTAGCATGAGACAAGCAGTTAATAAATCTAAGTTTTCTTCCCTTTGAAGCTTGCATATGATTTAAAGACTATTCAATTGGATAAAATTCAAACTCTTCTCCACTCCTTCTATTATATTTTACTTCATTGGGCTAAAATAACACATCAATTATCTTCCGGCAAAATCTTTGAATGTTCTTTTTCATATCACTCTATTCATCTACATACTCTGGGCCCAAGTGATGATCAGCTTTTTGTCAACTCTCACCACTCTAAACAGGCCTTGCTGAAAAAGAAGGTTAGGAATAATCAGGCAGTACGGTGCAGTTAATATCTGTGAGCCCAAAGACAGCTAATGGGACCACAGAAGCTCTGAGGGGAGTGGTTCTTTGTTGTAAAATGGGTCAGATTTGTTTTCCATTATGAGTCTGCATTGTGCAAGTCGGCGCTATTGTATTTCTCTATTCTGTTCAGAAAGCTCCTCTCATTCCTGCTGTGATGAAACAGGAATGTCTGTTTTCCCTGAAAACAGCTCGGCTTCTCAGCCTAGAGATGGAACACAATGCACATCCCAATTGCGGGTGTCCCAATTTGCAGCTTCCATCCTTCTCTGGACAATCCCCAGGGCCATTCTTGAATAACCACCTTCACATGTAAGAAGAGTTATTGTATGGCAAATCTACTTCTGAAGAGGGCTGAACAAGAGGAAATAGCTTGAAATTATACCAACTCTATGCAAGTTGAACATTAGTAAGAACTCTCAAATAATAAAGCTCCTGTTGAACGTGGGTAAAGGTTACAACAGTATAAGATTATCCAGGTCATCCTTAGGAATACATTGACAGAAAGTCACGATGTAGAAAGCTGTAGGCCTGAGCCGGGAAACTAGCTGGCCCAGGTGCCACTGTTTCCCAGTTCCCTCATCACGACAGACTTCACTAATTGATCTTCGAACTCACATTGAGCCCAGATATGGCCATAGAATTACTCTCAATATTGTGTTTCAATGGGCTATTATCGATAGATCAAAGGAGGCACACGAGATAAAAATGTTGCCATTACTATTTGAGGCATGCAAAGAGGTCTCTGAAGTCTTGGATATCAATACTGGCTTTCAGGATTTCATTTTCAAACATGCTTTCCTTTGACATAGCAAAGTGCGTTCGTGAAAATCCATTGTCCTTTTAGTATATTATATTCTAAGGAAACTGGACTAATAATAATGAAGTTTCTGAAGATGCTGAGCCCAAAGATCTCTAGCCTAATCCTGCCACATATTATATGCCAGACGGAGTGAAAACAAAACAAAACAAAACAGCATGGATACGTAAAGAAATATACCCTCAGGAGATGGAAAAATCACTATATAATGCATGAAAATATTCTTATGTGCTGTTCTTTTAAGTATTTAGTAAAAAAGTGCTGCAACCATTTTTTTTAATTTAAATTTATTAACTTCAATTGAAGGCTAATTACTTTACAATATTGTATTGGTTTTGCCATACATCAACAAGAATCCACCACGGGTGTACACGTGTTCCCCATCCTAAACCACCCCCCACCTCCTGCAACCATTTTAAAAGGAGATGTTAGATAAAAATGCAAACCAATAAACACAAGGTAACTTCAAGCAGACATATACCAATCATTAATTTTCATGGTTGAGAAGTCACCATGAATTTAAGAAAACTTAAGAGAAAATGTAAAATCCACCAACATAATTTTCATATATTTTAAATTTTATATTAGAGTATATCCAATTCACAGTATTGTGAGAGTTTCAGGTGAACAGTAAAGGGACTCAACCATACATACATATGTATCCAATCTCCCTCAAACTCCCCTTCCATCAGGGTTACACAACAGTGAGCAGAGTTCCCTGGGCTATTCAATAGGACCTTGTTGGTTATCCATGTTAAATACAGCAGTGTGTACATGTCCATCCTGAGAGATGCTCCAGTCTGGACAGATAAGAGACTGCCCCAGAAGGGATATTGGAATTGTTTTTTTTGTTTTTGTTGTTTTTAATATAAATTTATTTATTTTAATTGGAGGTTAATTACAATATTGTATTGGTTTTGCCATACATCAACATGAATCTGCCACAGGTATACATGTGTTCCCCATCCTGAACCCTCCTTCTTCCTCCCTCCCCGTACCATCCCTCTGGGTCGTCCCAGTGCACCAGCTCCAAGAAACCAGTATCATGCATCGAACTTGGACCGGCGATTCGTTTCATATATGATATTATACATGTTTCAATGCCATTCTCCTAAATCATCCCACCCTTTCCCTCTCCCACAGAGTCCAAAAGACTGTTCTATACATCTATGTCTCTTTTGCTGTCTCGCATACAGGGTTATCGTTACCATCTTTCTAAATTCCATATATATGCATTAGTATACTGTATTGGTGTTTTTCTTTTTACAGGCATACCTCAAGAAACAAGAAAAAAAGTCAAATAAATAACCTAACTCTACACCTAAAGCAACTAGGAATTGTGCTATTTTGTGACTCTCCATTTCATTCTCTTCAAAAGTAATCACAGCATAAACAGGATTCATGACGTAATATAACCCAGCAATAGTCACAGGATAGCCACTTCCTCATTACTGTCAGGTTCCTGGGAATATAAGCCACAGGAATGCAGAAGTGCTCATTAATAAGAACACATAAATATTTTTGCACATGGAATACACGGGACAAGAAGGTACTCACAATGGCCACCCTTCATGTTGTGATTGCCCTGCAGCTTTAAAGCTGAAAGTGAAGTCACTCAATCATGTTTGACTCTTTGCAACCCCATGAACTGTAGCCTGCCACATTCCTCTGTCTGTGGGATTTTCCAGGCAAGAATACTGGAGTGGGTTGCCATTTCCTTCTCCAAGGGATCTTCCCAACCCAGGGATTGAACCCAGGTCTCCCAGCACTCCAGGCAGACTCTTTACTGTCTGAGCCACCAGGGAAGCCCATTGCCTTAAAGCTGAAGCAGTCATGAAAAAGAATACTGAAAGAAGAAAAATATTTGTTGTGCTCTTATGGTGTTCAGTTCAGTTCAATTCAGTCGCTCAGTCGTGTCTGACTCTTTGCAACCCCATAAATCGCAGCACACCAGGCCTCCCTGTCCATCACCAACTCCCAGAGTTTACTAAGACTGACGTCCATCGAGTCAGCGATGCCATCCAGCCATCTCATCCTCTGTCGTCCCCTTCTCCTCCTGCTCCCAATCCCTCCCATCATCAGGGTCTTTTCCAATGAGTCAACTCTTCACATGAGGTGGCCAAAGTATTGGAGTTTCAGCTTTAGCATCAGTCCTTCCAAAGAACACCCAGGATTGATCTCCTTTAGGATGGACTGGTTGGATCTCCTTGCAGTCCAAAGGACTCTCAAGAGTCTTCTCCAACACCACAGTTCAAAAGCATCAATTCTTTGGTGCTCAGCTTTCTTCACAGTCCAACTCTCACATCCATACATGACCACTGGAAAAACCATGGCCTTGACTAGATGAACCTTTGTTGGCAAAGTAACGTCTCTGCTTTTTAATATGCTATCTAGATTGGTCATAACTTTCGTTCCAAGGAGTAAGCGTCTTTTAATTTCATGGCTGCAGTCACCATCTGCAGTGATTTTGGAGCCCCCAGAAATAAAGTCAGGCACAGTTTCCCCATCTATTCCCCATGAAGTGATGGGACCAGATGCCATGATCTTCGTTTTCTGAATGTTGAGCTTTAAGCCAACTTTTTCACTCTCCTCTTTTACTCTTCACTTTCTGCCATAAGGGTGGTATCATCTGCATATCTGAGGTTATTGATATTTCTCCTGGCAATCTTGATTCCAGCTTGTGCTTCTTCCAGCCCTGTGTTTCTCATGATGTACTCTACATATAAGTTAAATAAGCAGGGTGACAATATACAGCCTTGACGTACTCCTTTTCCTATTTGGAACTAGTCTATTGTTCCATGTCCAGTTCTAACTGTTGCTTCCTGACCTGCATACAGGTTTCTCAAGAGGCAGGTCAGGTGGTCTGGTATTCCCATCTCTTTCAGAATTTTCCACAGTTTATTGTGATCCACACAGTCAAAGGCTTTGGCATAGTCAGTAAACCAGAAATAGAGACAGCCCACATCTGAGTTACATAAACTTCAGTATTACATTGTATTACATGTTACCCCATGTTTTAGCATTCATTACATAAACATCCTCATGCACACATATGTAGCTTTGTGTAGTTTTCTACTTATAGCATCACATATTGTAAGTAATACAACCTTGGGGTCAAAAGACATGGTTTTGATTCTCATTTCTGTAGTTTACTTGGTGTGTGACTTTGGGAAAGTTAAACTTGATGTATGTTACTTTGAAATCTTTTATGACCAAAAAAAAAAAAAAAAAGAATCCACCTGCAATGCAGGGGACACAGGCGACCTGTGTTCGATCCCTGGGTCAGGAATATCCTCTGGAGAAGGAAATGACAACCCACTGCAGTGTTCCTGCCTGGAAAATCCCATGGGCAGGGGATCCTGGTGGGCTACAGTCCATGGGGTCACACAGAGAGTCAGACACGACTGAGCGACCAAGCACACATGACCATTCTACTTAACACTCTTATGAAGTTATTAAGCAGAGTGTCTGACCTAGAGTAGTGACTTAGCAAAATTATTCCCACTGCTTTATCATAAACAAACAAACTCAAACCAAGTAGACTGACTTAAATTTCCTTAGTAGTTCATTTCCCTGAGAAACCTAGGAGGGATCACACTAATGGGTTGCTGCCCGCCACTCCAAGCTTTACCTGGTACAAACCCCTGAGGCCTAAGGTCTCCTTAAAGGCATCCTGGTATCTACTGGGCTGACCTTTGGACAGCAGTTAGGAATTTATCTGCCAGTATCCTTTTATGTCATAAGTAATACAGCACAGTGAATGGGAGACAGACCACCTGAGTTCAAATCCCAGCTCTGTGTCTTACTAGATGTACACCCTTGGCCAAGTTTCTTCACTACTTGGTACCACTGTTTCTTTCATCTGTAAATCAGAAATAATGATAAGTCTCTACCTATTAGGGTTGTCCAGAGGATTAAATGATTTAATGAATGAAAGTACTTAAACATTCTCTGATATGCAGTTTTGTGTGTGTGACATTATATGTTGTTGTTGTTTAGTCATTAAGTTGCGTCTAACACTTCTGAGACCTTATAGACTGTAGCCCACCAGGCTCTTCTGTCCATGGGATTTTCTGGGCAAGAATACTGGAGTGGATTGCCATTTCCTTCTCCAGGGTATTTTCCCAACCCAGGGATTGAACCTGTGCTTACTGCATTGGAAGGTGTGTTCTTTACCACTGAGCCAACAAGGAAGCCTGATATTGCATAAATGCCAGATACTGAAGAATTGATGCTTTTGAACTCTGGTGTTGGAGAAGACTCTTGAGAGTCCCTTGGACTGCAAGGAGATCCAACCAGTCCATTCTGAAGGAGATCAGCCCTGGGATTTCTTTGGAAGGAATGATGCTAAAGCTGAAACTCCACTACTTTGGCCATCTCACGCGAAGAGTTGACTCATTGGAAAAGACTCTGATGCTGGGGGGGATTGGGGGCAGGAGGAGAAGGGGACGACAGAGGATGAGATGGCTGGATGGCATCACTGACTCAATAGACGTGAGTCTCAGTGAACTCCGGGAGTTGGTGATGGACAGGGAGGCCTGGCGTGCTGCGATTCATGGGGTCGCAAAGAGTCGGACACGACTGAGCGACTGAACTGAACTGAATGTTATGTCTACCAGGCTTGCTCATCTGATGCCCATAAAATCCATTCATGGTAAATGCATCCCATTCCTTACAATACAGTGTATGTACAACTCCTTAGCAGTGGATTTACTCAGCAGATGAGGATGTGTAAAGGGTTAAGTTCCCTGACATTTATTTCCTCTGAATACAAGTACCTATACTGAGAAGCAGACACAACATTTTTTTCCCACTCCAAAGAGGAGGCTGAATTTCAGTGTATTGGAAAAAAGAAAAAAAATTAAAAGAAAAAAAAAAAAAAAAGAAAGGGAAAATAATCCTGGCAAATGGACCTGAAATGAAAATTCTGTCTTATTTAAGAATACTATTCACAAGTACAAAGATGTGGCCTTGTTTTCCATTGCCTGGCCCCTGTTTTTTTTCCGACTCTTCATTCAATTATGAAGAGCACGTTTCCAAGTAGCCTACATATAAAAGGAATGTTTTTCTGATTAAATATTGAACATTAAGATGGTCAGGCCTATGTACAAACAAGGGAGGCCTGAGTCAGTGGGAAATCTCCGCGACAAGGAAGGGTCCCAAGGAGGCTATCCATCCCAGAAAAGTGACAAAGACATTTATAAAACTGTCTGAAGATTATAAATCAGATTGAGAGCCCAAAGAAATTACTGTATATTGGATATATAAATATATATAATCACGTATACACAATAATGATTCATGGCACTGAGGGATGCAGAAAAGCAAAGTTTAAGGCATAAATAATTCTGAGTTTCTCAGACGTGCTTTTGCCAGGAGACAGGGAGCAAGGATGGAGCTCACTGCTCATTGGTCAAACAAGCATAAAATAAATGAGTGGAACCTGAGAATTTCAGGTTTTAGGCTATGCAAAATTATGGCCTGGCGCTAAGCAGCACCCTACTTAGCAAACTTGACCGATAAATCTCTCTAATAGCCCCTAGGAGGCAGATTGTGGCATTATCCCATTTTATGGATAAGGACTCTATAAAATGTAGGCTTGTGAGTCTGCCCAAGGCTAGAGGAAAATTTGTTTTGGTTCTCCTTGTGAGGCTTAAGCAGCAGAGCTGTAGTAGAAAGTAGGGTAGACTTGGAGCCCATTTAGGTTCTGGACTTGGTCAAATATCTTATTTCAGCCTTAATATCCTCAGTTTTTAACTTAAAATTGGATTTAATATTTTAGTTATGCCTTTAGAGAGCACTTCACTATGGAGAAAAGAGTGCGTGTGTGAATGCTAAGTCACTTCAGTCATGTCCAGCTCTTTGCTACCCCATGGACTGTAGCCCGCCAGGCTCCTCAGTCCATGGGGATTCTCCAGACAAGAATACTGGAGTGGGTTGCCATGCCCTCCTCCAGGGGATCTTCTGGACTCAGGGATCAAACCTGCATCTCTTTATGTCTCCTGAATTGGCAGGTGGGTTCTTTACCACTAGTGCCACCTGGGAAGTCATATAATTGAGGGAATGACTTATTGGGAAAGACCCTGATTCTGGGAAAGATTGAGGGCAGGGGGGAGAAGGGAGCGACAGAGGATGAGATGGTTGGATGGCATTACTGACTCAATGGATATCAATTTGAACAAACTCTGGGAGATAGTGAAGGACAGAGAAGGCTGGCATGCTGCAGTCCATGGGGTCACAAAGAGTTGGACACGACTGAGAGAAGGCAGTGGCACCCCACTCCAGGACTCTTGCCTGGAAAATCCCATGGACGGAGGAGCCTGGTAAGCTGCAGTCCATGGGGTTGCTGAGAGTCGACCACGACTGAGCGACTTCACTTTCCCTTTTCACTTTCATGCATTGGAGAAGGAAATGGCAACCCACTCCAGTGTTCTTGCCTGGAGAATCCCAGGGACGGGGGAGCCTGGTGGGCTGTCATCTATGGGGTCGCACAGAGTCAGATACGACTGAAGCAACGCAGCAGCAGCAGAGAGACTGAACAACAAATGTCTAAAATTGTAGCTAGCTTTTCCCATGGTCATTTCAGTTCTCTGTTTCCTACATTATACCAGTATCCCCTCACCTCCCTTACCTGCCATTCTGGCTACTTTCAGCTCCTTTCCCCCAGCTACTGTGCCTGGGCTATCAAAACGATCTAGAGATCTATTAAGACCTTTAGAGGCTCTCAGAAATAATACATTCAATGAGCAAATACTTATGTTCTCTGCTGTGTAGTATAGAAAGGTTATAGCAACAAAGTGAACATCAATTCATTGACTGACTTATTCATTCATTTAAGCAACAATTATTTACTGAATGCTCACTATATGCTAGGCACTTTCTGGGCACCAAGGATACAACAGTGAACAAAGCAGGCACAGAGTTACTACTCATGGAGCTATGTTCTAGTGGAGTAGACAGATAATATACAGATAAAGATGTAAAATATATAATGTGTTACACTGTGAAAGGACTAATGAGAAACGACAAAGTAGAAAAGGAAGATATACAGTCATGAGAGGACGGCTAAAATTTTAGATAAGTCAGCCAGGGCCAACTTCAAGAAAAAGATAACATCTAAAGCAAAGACCTAAGGGTGAATAGCTATTTTGTACGGTTCTCTTTGGGCTTCCCAGGTGGCACTAATGGTAAAGAACCCACCTGCCAATGCAGGAAACATAAGTGATATGGGTTTGATCCCTGGGTCAGGAAGATCCCCTGGAGAAGGGCATGGCAACCCACTCTGGTATTCTTGCCTGGAGAATCTCATGGACAGAGTAGCCTGGCGGGCTACAGTCCACAAGGTTGCACAGAGTCAGATAGGACTGAAGCTACTTAGCATGCACACACTGTTTTCTTTATGCAAACAACCCTGTAAAGTCAGTGTTTTCCCGATTTACAGATGAGGAAGCTGAGTCTGGTTAAATCTAGGATTTCCAGAATTATCAAGTAACAATACAGAACTCCCAGTTAAATTTAAATTTCAGACAGGTAAATTCCATGCAACATTTTGGATTCTTAAACTAAAACAGTGTTGTTTAGCTGAAGTTTCTGGCCTGGTAAATGACTGTGAATTGCCTAAGGAGATTCTCAGTAGTACTAATACTAATATGAAAGACTTATATAGCATCCACTATATATATTTATTACATTTTCTACATTAACATATTTAATATTCACATATTCACATAATTCTTTGAAGTAAGTACTATTTTTGTTTCCAACTTAAGAATGAAAAAAAAAAACCCACACACAGAGTAGTTAACCTGTGATTATGAATCCAGGAACTGAGTCTTGGATTGAAAAAAGATTTTATCACTTTCCTAAGATCTAATATTAATGATAGATATTGTTTTGGAAAAGATTTTTATTCTCTTTCTACATTGTCTCTTAACTTATGTACCAGCTAAAGAGAATTTTGTATTTTATGTTTATTTTGTGCATTTGAGCAGTTGCCAATTATTGAGCTATTACAGTCCAGATTTCTTATAGCCTTATCTTTAGTCCTTTAAAAAAAATTTGTAAAAAATATTATTTTTCTCAGTTCAGGAGGTGGCTGAGCTTAGCTGGGTAGCTTTGTTTGAGGCTCTTAGCGTAGTTGCAGTTGATGACAACTGAAGCGATCATCTGAGGGCCTCTTCATTCGCATCTGGCACCTGGACTGAACGGCAAGAGCTGTTGGATTATGGTCAGGCATCTCTCTCCACCCGGCTTCTAACTGTGACTAGCTTGAGCTTCCTTACAACCTGGCAGTCTAGGAGAAACCAGTTGCTTTCAAGAGAGTCTGACTTCCCTCAATGCTAGCATTCCAAGTACAGAATCTATTATTTACAAGAATAAAGGAAGATGATTAAAATACTGGCCCTAGATAAGAAGGAATTTGAACTTGAATTCATCTTACCCAAAAGCTGATCATCTTATTCTTCCATAAAGCCTCAAGCTAGTGACAAAGGAATTTATTCTACAGACAAATTTCCCACCTCAGTATATCTTATTTAAATATATATATAAATATATATCAAGTTTTCATGTGAATATGAAAGATTTTTACCATGTCTTTAATTACAGCACAACATGCTATATTACATTTTTTAACAAAATTCAAAATACAACTAACTTATTAGGAGGAAACGGACTTTGCCTATAAATCAACCTCAATCACAAAGCATTCCTGCCAGATTTCTTCGTTTGTCTCTCCATTACAGTGTTTATCTCTAGATAAAAACTCAAGAGATGAGTTCAGATGTAGCAACTTTTTCAAGGAGAGTATTAGCTGACAAAGAAGGAAAAATGTTTTAGATTCTCACTTTACAATCTCAGTTAACTTTCCTTTGAATAAAGATCCCTAGGTAGAAGGAATATTCTCCTTGATCCTTTACAACAGCAGACTTGTAGTGAAAAATAAAAAGGAAAACTTTTTAGTTACTTTCTTGCTTGGATTCTAATTCTCCTTCATTTAAAATTTAGTTTAGGCATTTGCAAGGTATGGCTAGAAATACAAGATAATTTGCATTCAAAATCCATCTTAAAAATAGAATTTAAACGTTTTTTAAACTTGCAGGATCTGTCCTTGTGGCCATGGAACTCTGAGTCCTTGTGGATGCTACTGAGTATCCAGGAGGTAGAGACCAAAAGCACAGAGGTGTAGATAAGTTGTAAGAGACTCAAACAGCAGCAGCACAGATGCAGTTCGAACAGACACGAAGAGGCTGCTGCTGCTGCTGCTAAGTCGCTTCAGTCGTGTTTGACCAGATCTGTGTGACCCCATAGACAGCAACCCACTAGGCTCCTATGTCCCTGGGATTCTTCAGGCAAGAATACTGGAGTGGGTTGCCATTTCCTTCTCCAAACACAAAGAGGCACATGAGCTCAAACTGGAGTCTTTGAACGCCCTACCTAATAGGGAACATTATTTCACCCTGTGGGAAACTTATAATCACTGAAATCTTTGAGTGGGGAAATGTCCTCATTTTTTCCTATTTTTATGATTTAGAATAACTGAACCACCTGTTTAAGGATGGATTGGACAGGTAAGTCACAAGATCTCTTTTGGTGTTAGTTTTCCTTACTGTAAGGTAAGAGAAATCACCCTAACTTCCTCTTGGTGTGATCTGTATATATATGAACCATGACCTCTTTTTCAAAAAAAATTATGTATTTCTTTCTTTATTTTTGGCTGTGCTGGGTCTTTATTGCTGTTTGGGGGCTGTTGTGACCAGCGGGGGCTACTCTCTCGGTGTGGTGTGCAGGCCTCTCATTGCTGTGGCTTCTCTCGTTGCAGAGCACAGGCTCTAGAGCACACAGGCTTCTGCTCTTGTGCTCACAGACTTAGCTGCCTCAGAGCATGCGGTATCTTCCCAGAGCAGGGATCGAACCCATGGCAGCCCAATTCATATCCACTGGACCACCAGGGAAGCGCCCATGACCTCTTTTTAAATGCCCTACCTTCTCTGTGTCATCTCCAAAAACAAACTTTCATATAATTAAGTATTCAAATGTCTCCTTTCCTAAAGAATCACAGGCACGAGTCAATGGCATGACATGATTAAGCATATGTTTCACTGGATGTTTTACTTCATGTCTTTCCTTAATTCAGGATAAAAATTTTTTTTTTATTTTGAATCAAAATTGAATATTTGAAAGATTCAGTAGGTTCTTTCTATCTTTCTCAATCAAGAAAGAGTAAGCAACATTCAAAACAGACTTAAACAATAGCAAGGAACATTGTTTTTTTTCAGTAGGGACATTTTGAAATTCATATTCCATGTGTAAGACTCTCACTGAAGTACTAAATTAAACAGGAGTTATAATTTCCCAGGTGCTTCATTTCTGGGAACACCTCCTTTTCTGCAAGATATCCTAGTACTCCCTTGGCACTAAATAGAGCTTGATTCATGTTTTAACTCTTCAAAATGCCAAGTCAAATGTTCTAGCAAGTAAGAGTAAAATGAGTACTCCTAGGTAGACAATCTCACATTTTGGGTTGCTGTCTATGAAATCAAATAACTTCAGATAACTAGGGGATTTGATGCGCAAATATATGCAGATACCATTTTTAAAAAACAGTCTAATTACAAAATAGGAAAATGTATACAAAGAGACTGTTCTTGAAAAGGAAGATCCCAAATAAGCAGACAAAACGATTTCAGCATCATTAGCCATTAGAGGAAAGCGTGTTAAAATCACAGTGAGATATTGACACACACCTATAAGAATGGCTAACATTTTTTAAAAGTAGTGACAACACAATATTTTGGCAAAGCTATGGGTGAAAAGGAAGTGAAAGTGTTAGTTGCTCAGTCATGTCAGACTCTTGCGAGTCCATGGACTGTAGCCTGCCAGGCTCCTCTGTTCATGGAATTCTCCTGGGTAGCCAGGCCCTCTCCAAGGGATCTTCCCTACACGAGGATCGAACCTGGATCTCCTGCATTGTAGATGGATTCTTTACTCTCTGAGCCACCAGGGAAGCCCTGAGGCTAAAAACAAGCATTGTATATTGTTGATGGGAATGTGACAAGGTGCAGCCACTTTGGAAAACAGCTTTAGAGTTTTAAAACTAAACATGTAATTACCTTATGATCAAGCAATCATATTTCTGAACATTTATCCCAGACACACAATAAATTATATTCACACAAAAACTTATGCATGCGTGTTTGCAGCAGTTTATCCATTAATTGTCAAAAACTAGAAAGAGATGCCCTTCAACAGGTGGTTAAACAAACATTGGTATATCCATATCATGGAATACTATTCAGCAATAAAACAGAACAAATTCTTGATATACCCAACCACCTAGGCACATTGTATCTTCTCTGAACTCCCCTCTCATCCAGGCTGCCATGTAACATTGAGCTATATAGTAGGTCCTTGTTGATTATCCATTTTAAATACAACAGGGGAAAAGGATCAGAGGAAGGGATAGTTAGGGAGTTTGGGATTGACATGTACACTGTAACACTTCTAAAGACCTGGATTCTAGTCTAGCTATGCCCCATGTCCTTATGAGAATAATTTCCTTCTCCTTTTAATCTTTAACATGGATGTTTCATGACCAATACTTAAGGAGTTCATCCAAACTCAAGAGCACTTTTCCTTTTTAGTCATTTTTTTTCTTTGTTCCTGTTTCAGAAGTCAGTGTTAGCATCCCCACCTCTTTTATGATGCACCAGGAAAGAAAGCATGAGGGAAACAGAGCGTGCTGGACTAGATGTCCAGGGAGGCTGGCACCAACCCGGTCTCTCAATGTGACATTGGAGCAGATAGTTAAAACTGCTGATATTCAATGTCCTCACCTAACAATGGTGAGTAAAAAAATAAGATCCCATTCTCATATATTATGTTTCTATGAAAGAATGTATTTCTTCCTTTTTTAATTCCTTTTTTTTTTTTTACAATTTTTCTACACTTTTGTTCTAGGGACACACTTCTTAATTAATTTTGTTCTATGTAGACAATCATTTTTCACCAAAATGTCTTTGTCAGACTCAGAGAAGTAAACATATATAAATCTCTATCAAGTTCTCATTTCATTTGTAATTTGTGTACGCACATGGGTATAAACAAAATATAGGACTTGACATTTTTTATTCATATAATTTTCTGAAAAAAATCTTACCATCACTGTTATGTATTTTTCAACTGATCTCTGAATTAGATTTTTTTTTTTTTTTTTTAAGAGAGCCTTGAGAAGCAACGCTGTTTCTGTTGTTTGAAATCCCACCAGGGTCCCTCCATTTGGCTCATCTTCCATTTCGAAAGTGTTGCCCCATCAACCTGGAGCATTTATTAATACTTCTGTCCATCCCATCCCACCTCAAAAGACAAATACTTTCTGTTTACAGGAGCTGCTTTATGTTCTTTGTATGGTGACAAGCTACTTAAAAGAACTCATGTCCTGTGTAGGAGTATTTTGCTCTTGGCTTTAAAGGGCTTGTACTCAACCTGTCTGGAGAAGGCAATGGCACCCCACTCCAGTACTCTTGCCTGGAAAATCCCATGGATGGAGGAGCCTGGTAGGCTGCAGTCCATGGGGTTGCTAAGAGTCAGACATGACTGAGCGACTTCACTTCTACTTTTCACTTTCATGCATTGGAGAAGGAAATGGCAACCCACTCCAGTGTTCTTGCCTGGAGAATCCCAGGGACGGGGGAGCCTGGTGGGCCGCCATCTATGGGGTCGCACAGAGTCGGACACGACTGAAGCGACTTAGCAGCAGCAGCAGCAGCAAAGGAAACCCAATCTCATTTTCACTGAATACACACAGCAGGAACATTACTCTGATATGAAGCAGAGCTTGAAAATGGAGAAACAATTGTTATTGCTAATCAGACACAAATTTCATGTAGAGACAATTGCTTTTTTTTTTTCTGCACAAATAATATACTCACTCATTAAATTCAGTCACACTCTCAACACAATCTGATCGGAAGCCATTCTTAGCCCAAGATGCCTCAGAAATGCTGGCTTATGTTACACAAGAACACACTTCCTATCTACTTCTCTCTGAAGCAAGAGAGAGATGAAGGAAACAAAGCAGCTCCTATTCACAAAGCGTGCAGTAATAGCCGAAACTTATTGAGCATTCATTGTGTACCAGGTATTGTGATCGATAGGTGTTTGCTTTATTTCTTTTTTCCTCCTAGAACAAGCCTAAGAAGTGTACACTGAGGCCAGTGTCATTGATAAAGTTAAATAACTGATCCAAGCTCACACTGTTAAAAATAGCAGTAGAGGGTTCAAATTTAGTCCATTTGGCTATATATTCTCTCTATATATCAGATGGCTTACAAAAAAGGTACGAATTGCCTGCTCATCATCCATGTGAATAATCCACATCCATGTAACTTCAAAAATAAAATATATAGCATATTAGAAAGTGATGCAGGCTATAAGGGATGAAAGGAGCAGAGGAAACAGGAGGGGTATATGTAGTGGGTGAAAGCTGGACACAATTTTAAACTGAGTGATGAGGATGTGAGAAATTGTAAAGGTAACATTTAAACACATATTGGAAGAAGACAAGGGAGTTTGATAGGTAGAAATCGGAGGAGAAGTGCTTGGAAGAAGGGGAGAGCAACTCACGCCAAGACAATGAGGCAGGAGGGTGGCTTGTATGTATGGAGCAGGTAGGTGTGGAGGAGAATGGTCGACCAGGTGAACAGATGGAGCTGAGCTTGGAGAAGTAACATAGGCTAACAGAAAGCACTGGGCTTTCACTACACATAAGATGGGAGCCATTGAAAAGTCTGGGGCTATTAAAAGACATTATCTGACTTTGAAAAAGAATCACTCTGGCTGCTATATTGAGAATTGAATATATTGGGAGCGAAATGAACATAGAGAGACGTGTGAGAATGCTCATCCAGGGTGATAACAAGTGGTAAAAGGCTGGGTATAGTGTGAAGTTGGGACAAATAGGGTTTTCACTGAGATCTGATGTGTGAGAGTGAAATCTAGGATCGTCCAAGATTTGTGGTCTCAAAAAATTGAAGGCTAGAACTTTCATAACACAATGATAAAGCCTGCAGATGGAACAAGATTCCCTCATGGCTCAAATGGTATAGGGAGTTTGGGGGAGAATGGATACATGTTTTTGTATGGCTGAGTCCATTTGCTGTCCACCTAAAACTAACACAACATTGTTAATTGGCTATGCGTGCTCAGTCACTTCTTTGTGACCCTACGGACTGTAGCCCATGGGGCTCCTCTGTCCCTGGGATTCTCCAGGCAAGAATACGAGAGATTGCCATATAGGTTGCCATGCCCTCCTCCAGGGGATCTTCTTGACTCCAAGAGTAAACCTGGGTCTCCTGTGTCTCAGGCATTGAAGGCAGATTCTTTACTGCCGAGCCTCTGTGGACGCCTGATATTCAGCTATACCCCAATGCAAAGTGAAAAGTGAAAAAAAAAAGTTTGGATTAGAAGTTCAGTTCTGAACACATTAAGATGTCAGTTGTACATCCAATTGGTGGTGCTGCACAAGCATTTGTACCTATCAGCCTGGAGTTCAGGATTTTGGTCTGGTCTTGAGGTGTAGATCTGGTAGATGGTGGTACAAGCAGAGAGACCAGATCATCAAGAGGGTGAGTGTAGATGGAAAAAACAATAGGACCAAGGACCTCTGTAAGATGTCCAGGAAAAGACGAAGGATCAACAAGAGAAGGCTGAGAAGGACTGTTGAGTGAGAGAAGATGAAAGTGAAGAAAACAATGTCCTAAAAGCCAAATAGTGAGAGTATGTCCAAAAGTAGGGAGTGATGGCCGTGGGCAAGTGTTACTTAAGGCTAAAGTGATATACCCTGGTGGTTCCGATGACAAAGAATTCGCCTGCAATGCGGGAGAGCTGGGTTCAATTCCTGGGTTGGGAAGACCCCCCAGAGAAGGAAATGGCAATCCATCCCAGTATTCTTGCCTGGAGAATCCCTGTGGACAGAGGGGCCTTGCCGGGAGCTGGCATATTGTATATTGAGTGCATATTGCATATTGAGTGCAGCACTTCCCACAGCATCATCTTTCAGGATCTGGAATAGCTCAACTGGAATTCTATCACTGCTGGGAGCCAGCGTGAGGAACTCCGCCCATGACAAAGGTCATGAGGAAGGAGGCTCGGCATACGCAAAGGCGGGATCGAGCCTCAGGAGTCCCCCTGGAAATTCTCGAGCATCTACCCCCCAAACCAGAGTCTGCCTACTTTCTGCTTTGTGCTTTCACCTACACCTCTGACTTTATGGGGGGCTGTCCCCCACTACCTCTCTCTGAAAAAAGAGCTTACAGCTCCAGTTAATAATTCCTGGGTGTGACAGTGTTTCAACCAAAAAACTCCTTTGGAAATCCTCTAGCCTGCCTGAATAGGTTTTTCCGGCCACATGTGATTGTTCAGAGCCTCCCAACTGTGAGAGGCAGGAGATGTTCTAAACTGCCTAAACACAGATTCCTTTGAGTAGTTAAAAGATTGATTAGAAATTGTATTGGTGAAGGGTTTTTCACTTGTTGGGCCAATGTTTGCTGCTAAGTCTCCATACTCCTTACCTACTGTGTCCTTGGCAGTGTATTGATTGATATAATGGGTGTATAGAAATGTAAAATGCAGCTTTGTCCAATGCTTTTTTGGAGGCTGGTGCCTGACTTTGGAATAATCACCTTTAGAGAAAAATAAGTTTCTTAAAATGTTAACAGGCCTCCGGGCCAGAAGATGATGTCAATCACCTGAACTTTTGCATATGATAAGTTTGAAAGCCTGGCTTAGATTAGGACCAGGAACTGCTGTCCTTGCATGACTCCACCCCTTCCCCCATTATCCTCTATGCATACCTTAAGGTATAAAAACTACTTTGGAAAATAAAGTGCGGGCATTGTTCACTGAAACTTGGTCTCTCCATGTCGCTCTCTCTTTCAAATTCTGGCTGAGTCTCCATCTGGAGCGCGGAACCCACCATGCTTGCTAATTATGCCTGGGCTTCTAAGATCCGACCTGGGAGGCCTCAGTGTCTCCTCTCCTTCGGGAGAACGGAAGGACGCCTGCGGCCTACGTAAGTGGTGCAAACTTCTTGTCTTGAAGTTTTATTGGTCTCCCGCATAAACCAAGCTACTCAGCCTCTTTTCTCCACTGAATTTTCCTACTGAGCTATCCTTATTTCAGCCGATTTTCTCCACTGAATTTCCTCACTGAGGTATCCTTATTCTATTACTCTTTGTATCCTTAATTAAAGTGTAATTAAGCAGTTGTTTCCTGACCCTCGCCTATGCCGTCTCTCCTTCGAATACCCTGGATCAGCCGGGGCTGGACCCCGGCAGGGCCTGGCAGGCTACAGTCCCATGGGGTGCAAAGAGTCGGACATGACTGAGCAATGATTAAGCACTATTTATATCAATGTAAAGTTCTAAGAATTAAGATGAGTCATGTTGAAAATGAAGAAAGCAATGGCACCCCACTCCAGTACCCTTGTCTGGAAAATCCCATGGATGGAGGAGCCTGGAGGGCTGCAGTCCCTGGGGTCGCAAAGAGTCGAACATGACTGAGGGACTTCACTTTCACTTTTCACTTTCATGCATTGGAGAAGGAAATGGCAACCCTCTCCAGTGTTCGTGCCTGGAGAATCCCAGGGACGGGGGAGCCTGGTGGGCTGCCGTCTATGGGGTCTCACAGAGTCAGACACGACTGAAGCGACTTAGCAGCAGCAGCATGTTGAAAAAGCAACATTCAAACGGGATCTAAAATCATTTCCTTACCAAGAGAAGTAGCTCAAATATTGGTTAGTAAGAACATTAGTGAGGGATAGTGAGTAGATGATGTAATGTGATGACATGAGATATCAGTCTGGGGCTTTTAAGGAAAGATCTGGAAACCTAAGTGGGGCAGGAAGATAAATGTCCCACCACCCTGACTAGTGGTTTGATAGTGACAGGAGAGAAGATAGCCACATTTTACTGGATGTTAGGGGATGAATGTTCTCAGAGTGCATCCAGGTTTCCTTCAGAGCAAAAAGATACAGGAACATCCATAGAGCAACCTGAGGACACAAGGAATTCTGCCGATGACAGACTATTAATTCAAGAAGGCACATTGGGAAGCTTTTGGAAATTGGAAGTCATCAAGTAATGGAGAATGTGCAAAGTTTATGAAGATTTAAAAATACAAGAGACAAAGAAAGACTGCAACTTCTTTCTAGTTATTCTGAGAGCCCAGAACTCCTCTTTCCTCCTGATATGTAAACTGGCATCGAGGGGATGATATATTCATACTGTTTACAGAGTGAAGTAAGCCAGAAAGAAAAACACCAATACAGTATACTAACGCATATATATGGAATTTAGAAAGATGGTAACAATAACCCTGTGTACGAGACAGCAAAAGAGACACTGATGTATCGATCAGTCTCATGGACTCTGTGGGAGAGGGAGAGGGTGGGGAGATTTGGGAGAATGGCATTGAAACATGTATAATATCATGTATGAAATGAGTCGCCAGTCCAGGTTCGATGCACGATACTGGATGCTTGGGGCTGGTGCACTGGGATGACCCAGAGGAAGGGTATGGGGAGGGAGGAGGGAGGAGGGTTCAGGATGGGGAACACAGGTATACCTGTGGCGGATTCATTTCGATATTTGGCAAAACTAATACAATATTGTAAAGTTTAAAAATAAAATAAAATTTAAAAATAAATAAATAAAATGGGTTAAGCTCATAATTCCAAAGAGAACCTTTTTATGCACTGTTCACAGTTCTAATAAACCTAAGGTTTGAGGAGTATGGAAGTTTTTCTCCCCACCCCCCACCCCCACCTACAATCCAGATTACTGAGAGGGTGGCGGTGGGGGGAGGTCTAAGGATTGGAAATTCTCCCTCTGAAAATAGGAGGGAGTCTACAGATATCTCTGTGAGCAAGGAAAGGGTGTGTGTGTGTGTGTGTGTGTGTGTTGTGTGTGTGTGTGTTATTTGTGTGTGCATTCACTGAGAATGGAAAACCAGAGAATATGTTCTCTAAAGACTATTACTGTATTTCCCAGGTAATGTGGAATTGTGTGAAAGGAGAGACTTTCTCCCAATAAGACTAAAAGCTAACAGTTTTTAGCCTTCTAGCTCCAAATAGCTGATAATAATGAATCTTCCTCCTACCCCATGCCTGCCTCTGATACTCCACAGAGCCCCCCAGGATGCACAGAATACAGAAAGCAATGGCTTATCTCCCTGTAAAACACTTTTTATCCTTCCTCTCACTCAGACAGGGTGTGAGAGAACAGCCTTCAAGCAGATTCACTACTCATTTCCTCTGTGCGAGAATCTGTCATTTACCAAATCATTACCCCATGCTAAATGTCAAAATAATATTTTTAATTCCACACTTTAATATATTGGAGACTTTAATCACAGACATTTGATCCCTTTATCTGACCCTTATTAATATTAATACATATATTACATTTAACCCATTGTCAATTTTCTTCACAAGAACACCAAAGGATAGCCTCTACTTTCTCCATTTGTGTCCAACCGCTGCTTTTTCACCCTTTTTCATAATCTCTGTGGACACTCAGTCCATTTTCATCTCTTGACCATCACTAAACATTCTCTAAACTTCTGTAACTTGATTTTGCCATACAACAACCTAAATAATTGTCTGAATTCTCTTAGACAATAACCACCCCACCCTGCCCTTCCTGGAAGCCTACGTTAATGCATGAGGCAGTACAAAGTGCTTCTAGAATTTTGGCCTCTTAAAAGACAGTAGCCAATGGTGGGTACTTACAATTCAGAGAATCAGGACAGTGGAGAAAGTGCTTGAGTTCCCAAGATGTGAATATGAAACCCACTTCTTTGGGTTCAAAAGGAGAGAGGTAGTGGGATGTAAGAAGTGCTGTACAAATTTTAACATGTTGTATAAAAGTTAAATCATCTTTTCTTTTTGAGTCAGAAGCTGTAATATACAGAGAAGCAGCCCACTTAACCTCCCACAATTTCTACCCAGCTGCCAATACTGAAACGCTTCTTGTCCTTTCTGTCCTTACCTTTGGCAAGTTTGCTAATTTCTCTAAGGCTCATTTTTCTGAACAGTAAAACTGATTAGTATAAACACAATGTGTGTGTGGTGTGTGTGTGTGAGAGAGAGAGAGGAAGGGAGACAGAGTTAAACATGCATGTTATTTGCATGCCACTCACCCAGGTAAGCAGGGGACCAGGAGCTTTGTCCAGGCTGGATTTCAAGGTGCCTTGCTAGGCATGGACATGTGTAAGTTGGTGAGTATCTGTGAATGTCTGAAGGTCACGGATCAGAACAAGATTCCAAGTTTGGGATGAAAGAAGGCCCAGAATACAAGGTTTAGTTGAAATACAGATAAGTAGCAAAGACTAATAATTGGATTCAGAGGAAAGGGCTGGCTCTACAAAATAGATCTGATGAAATAAACAGATTCAGGGAGCAAACCAAGAAACAATGCTGGGAAGCACACACGGGATTATAAATACACTCAAAGTAAAAGTGGGAGGGATGCTAAGCTTGTTTAGCCAAGAAGGAAAAAGCACCCCACGCTGAGTCCAGTTACACAAGGATTCCTGATCTAACCAGATGTGTCCCAGACACTTTCGCACCTCCAAAAGGATACTTATCACAAGTGTAGAAACACCAGATCCTTTTGATGACTGGTGAGGAATAACAAGCCTGCCTTCCTAGCCCTAGGAGAGAAACAAAATGATCTTTTTCTATCATTTGGAATAATGTGAAAACTGACTTAAAAGATTTTTCTTTTAAACATTACCACTGGTGTGATATAAATACATATGGTGTTTCATGGCACAGTCAAAATGCGAAAGGATGTTGCAGAGAATGCTCGTTTTCTGAAACGCGCTCTGCAGAAAGCTGTCACTCATGTGGCAAAGGAGAATTCCGGGCAGCTTTCCTAAGCAGGACTCCTGGTAGGTCTCTTTGTGCCATTGATCTTGCGTCCTCAGTTCTCCTGTGGTGGAGTGAAGCCCAAAGGAAGTGACAGGACCAGAAGTAGTGAAAGGCTTTGATTTAATGTCTTTCCTCTATTTCAGAATTGTCACAAGGGTACCAAGGTCCGAGGTGTTCATAGATATGCATTTCATCAGCTCAGGCAGGGCTGAAGGGAGCCAGGGGCAGCCTCATCTGGTTTTCTCAGCACGCCTGACAAAAAGCACCCTAATTTTGGGGGCCCATGAGATGAAAAAAGATGTGACATGCAGAGATAATTAGTAAGAGGGAATCTGGAATATACATCTATTCATAAAGGATGAATCTCAGCATATAATAAGGGGTGGTATGACCGCGTGGAAAGAAGAAAAAATCTCTAACAAATGAAGTTAGCTTGACATCCAGATTGTCTACCAGCTATGGGAAGTTTGCTTTATTTAACCCTCCTAAGTTTCTTGTCTGTGAAGTAGAGACAGTAACCACCCTTTCTGGAAACTTCTGACAGGCTGAAAAACAAACTGCTTGGCCAAGTACTCCGTGTGCATACATGCTCAACAAACTTTAGCTTCATTCCCTGCCCTTTGCTCATCATGACTGTGACTGTATGTGACTACAATTTACTCAATTATAAGGCCCAAAGCCCCTTTGAGTGAGAAAAGGATTTAGGAAACCCTAAACTCAGGGTTTTCCGTATAAGAAAAGGAGTTTTAACAGTGCCTCCATCTTTGCATAGAATGTCAACTGTTGCTCCCTCCTATTTAAATATGACTCAGCTCCTCTTCTATGAAATATTCCTCACTTCCATCCTCAACTTCCAGTGAATCATTTCTTCCTCTGCAGACCCTGCTGCTTGCTTATGTACCTTTGGTTTCTGATTCCATATTGCCCTGCATTAGAGTTATCTCATTGGTTTTCAGTAGGGCATCCCAGCTTCCTGAAATGATCTTTTGTGATGACTCTTTGAACTACTGCTCCTCTTAAATCTAATTCTAATGACAATTATTATTAAAGCGGACTCTGTGCGTGTGCTAACAGCTAAGTCGCTTCAGTCACGTTCTACTCTTTGTGATCCCATGGACTGTAGCCCACCAGGCTCCTCTGTCCATGGGGTTCTCCAGACAAGAATACTGGAATGGACTACATGCCCTCTTCCAGGGGATCTTCCCAACCCAGGGATCAAACCTGAGTCTCTTCCATCTCCTGTATTGGCAGGCAGTTTCTTCATCACTCGTGCCACCTGGGAAGCCACAGCTGATTCACATTTTGTAGGAAATAAACCCACACAACAATGTCAAGCAATTATCCTCCAATTAAAAATACACACACACACACACACACACACACACACACAGACTGACTATATTCTAAGAAGGGTTTTAAGTGTTTTAATTGAAAGAGAGCATTTAATCCTCACAATGACTCAAGCAGGTGGGGGAGTATTCTGGGTTATCCCAATTTTCCAGATGAGGAAACTGAGGTTCTCAGAGGTTAGGTCAGTTATCCACGGCCATGTGGCAGAAACATGGTGGAGTCAGCTTTCAAGCTCAGACTGACTGCTTCCAGAAGCCAAGTTGGTAACTGCTATCTGGTGACATAGCATGTTGATTTAGAACACAGGCCATCTCTTCCCCTCTCTGTCAGGCTGCAGCTGAGATTCCCAGGCAGAGTGACAGCATGGGAACATGAGCGCAGAGCAGACAACGTGTCTTTCAGAACCGAGCGCATCAGCAGAGGTATTTAAATTAAATTGTCATGTTCCCTCCCATGCACAGCGCAAGGATTTGAGTCATCTTTCAGGAGCAGCAGCGCGAGGCTGAGGGTAAACTGCCTCCTGCAGCACCAATTTGGATGGCAGTCCCCAGCCCAAATCCACATCCCGCCACAAATCAAGGTGGGTACCGTCTGTGCTGGGAGACAAATGATGTCAAACATCTGCTGAAAAACAGATTGTAGCAAGCCAAGCTTACAAACAAGCTCAGGCACAGATAGCTCAGTTACCTTGGTGGTAGGAGCCTCACGGGTCTCAACTGGGCTCTTTCAAATAACAAGAAAGTTCTTCTGCAAGAGATCACCTAGGCAAGGTGAGTGGGATGCAGAGAGAAAGAAAGGCCAAAAAGAGCAGACCTGGAAGTTAGCTTTATTGAGTTTCAGCAACTATGCACTGTCAAGCCGTTTACAGATGTTATTATTTTTAACTCTTTCTCCTTCTGTGTCGTACATCTGTGTGTGTTTGTATATGTGTTCAAAACGCATATATACTGCATATATATGCACATATTGAAATATATAATTTCCCTGGATATATTCAATTATCAAGGCAAGAGATTATTTTGTATGAAACATAATTTCCCCACTGTTTCAAAGAAATCCAGTAAGTAAATTTACAGTGAAGATTCTTGATAAAAATTATGAGTGAACACCAGACCCTGGGGAACTCAACCCACAATCCCCAGTGCAATTTTATCTGTGTGTGTGTGTGTGTGTGTGTATCAATTTTCCATTGAGATAAATAAGACTCGTAAAAGTTTGGGGCTTCCTAGGTGGCACTAGTGGTAAAGAACCTGTCTGCCAATGCAGGAGACAAGAGACACGGGTTCAATCCCGGGGTTGGGAAGATCCCCTGGAGGAGGACATGGGAACCCACTGTAGTATTCTTGCCTGGAGAATCCCATGGACAGAGAAGCCTGGTAGGCTATAGTCTGTAGGGTCACAAACATTCGGACACAAATGAAGTGACATAACATGCCATAAAAGATTAAAAAGTTGCCCAAGGTAAGGTGGGCAGAACCACAGAAGGATTCAGACTCAAGGTCAAGTTCTCCTGATCCTCTAGCTTGCTCTCTTCCTGCTCTCTTCCTTCAACCTCAAGCAATGGCTTTCATAAAGTCTTATTATATTTTATTCATTCATTGGGCAAAAATGATTGTGTACCTAATAAGCTCCAGTACTGTTCTATGAACTAGGGATCAAACAGAACACAAAACAGACATAGTCCTTAGATTCATGGAGAGGGTGGAAAACAAACAAAGAAACAACAACAACAAAAACAAAAAAACTGGTGTATCTGGTGGTGATAACTGCCATGAAGAAAAATAAAGCATAATTTAGTAGAGAGCAATGAGACATCCTATTTTCAAAGAGGTCGTCATGGAAAGTCTCTGATAGCATGGTTCTGAGCATGGAGTGGAAGGATGCATTTCTAGAAGTATATGTGAGCCATACTAATTTGAGCATGATAAGAGCATTTTAGCCACAAGAAGCAAAGACTCTAAGAGTGGATATGTTTCATATGTTTGAGCTAGCTCTTTCATAGGAAGAACAAAGGGGCTATTGAACCTGGAGCACAGTGAGAGAGGGAGGAGCAATAAAATTTAGGATAAATTGATATTTGAGGTCAAATAAAGTAGGGCCTTATAAGCCATGAGTTGGAAATTACTTTCAGTACAATGGGAGGCTACTGGTTTTGCATAGAAAAGTTGCACAATATGACTTAAGTTTACCCCTACTGTATAGAAAATAAACTATCGTCGGGGGTGTGGGGTGAAGGTGAAAGCAGAAACACCAGTTGGGAGACATCTGAAATAATCTAGGTTAAGAGATTGTGGTAGAATGTTCCAGAGTTAGAGAACTTGGGTGATGTGAAGTGCTTAAAACCAGGATGTGTTTAAAGATGAGAATCTAAGAATTGGGGATTCCTTGATGGCTCAGTGGTAAAGAATCTGCCTGCCAATGCAGGAGACGTGGGTTTGATTCCTAATTTGGGAAGATCTCACCTGCTGTGCAGCAACTAAGCCTCTTGTACCACGACTATTGAGCCTGTGTTCTAGAGCCCAGGAGATGCAACTACGGAAGCCTGCATGCCCTAGAGCCTGTCCTCCACGACAAGAGAAGCCATCGCAATGAGACGTCTGGCCACCACAATTAGAGAGTACCCCTCGCGTGTCACAACTACAGAAAAGCCCACACAGGCAAGAGGCCCAGTAGAGCCGAAAGTAAATAAAGAAAGGAAATTTTAAAAAAGAGTAAGAATTTATGTGGGGAGGGAGGAGGGAGGAGGGTTCAGGATGGGGAACACATGTATACCTGTGGCAGATTTATTTTGATATTTGGCAAAACTAATACAATTATGTAAAATTTAAAAATAAAATTAAAAAAAAAAGAATTTATGGGCAAACTGTTTGCATGACGTGAGAGAAAGAGAGGAGCAAGTAAAAAAAAAAATTATTTAGGCTACTAAAACAAAGGACCCTCCATTACTGAGATGGGGAAACTGTAGGAGTAGCAGTTATGTGGGCAGAATCAAGAGTCTGAAGGGTTACTAACCTTCTCTTCTGCTTCTGTTAGGTCCTTGCTATTTCTCTCCTTTATTCTACCCATCTTTGTGTGAAATGTTCCACTTGGTATCTCCAATTTTCTTCAAGAGATCTCTAGTCTTTCCCATTCTATTGTTTTCCTCTATGTCTGCATCGTTCACTTAAGAAGGCTTTCTTATCTCTCCTTGCTGTGCTATGGAACTCTGAATTCAGTTGGGTATATCTTTCCCTTTCTCCTTTGCCTTTCACTTTTTTTCTTTTCTCAGCTATTTGTAAGGCCTCCTCAGACAACCATTTGGCCTTCTTGCATTTTTTCCTTTGGGATGGTTTTGGTTACCTCCTCGTGTACAGTGCTACCTCTGTCCACAGTTCTTAAGGCACTCTGTCTACCAGTCTAATCCCTTGAATCTATTTGTAACTTATAATGGTAAGGGATTTGATTTAGGTCACACTGGATGGCCTGATGGTTTTCCTTACTTTCTTCAATTCAAGCCTGAATTTTGCAATAATGTTCTGTTAGAGGCACAGTCAGCTGTCCATCTTGTTTTGCTGACTGTATAGAGCTTCTCCATCTTTGGCTGCAAAGAATATAATCAATCTGATTTTGGTGTTGACCATCTGGTGATGTCCATGTGTAGTCTTCTCTTGTGTTGTTGGAAGAGGGTGTTTGCTATGACCAGTGCATTCTCTTGGCAAAACTCTTTTTGCCTTTGCCCTGCTTCATTTTGTACTCTGAGGCCAAATCTGCCTGTTATGTACTATTATGTATTTCCCCATAATACTTTCTTAATTAAAAGTGTCCTTTACATTTAGTTTCCAAATACATGAAATTTTAAAAGTATTTTTATATTAATTTCTCATTTTGATATTAATTTCTCATTTTAATGCTTTCTTCTCTGCAATCACCTGATGTGTTTTTTCAGTCTTCTAATTTTATTGAGATTTTTCAATGGCTAAGTCAAAGATCTCCCTTGGTAAATGTCACATTGCACTTGAAAATATGTGGCTTATTTTCAAATATCTTTTGATATTAATTTCTAACATAATTCCATAGGGATAAGAGAACAGATTCAGTAGGACTTCAATACCTTTAAACTATGAAGTTTTTGAAACTTTTTTTATTACCCTGGATATGTTCGAATGTCTTCTAGTTTATAGTCTATGGGAACTTTGAATAGAATTTGTATCATACTATTGTGTGAAAATTGTATAAATCTGAATTATGTTGAATTGGCTCATGGTATTTTTAGGTCTGCTCTATCCTTATACTTTTCTGTATATTCATTCTATTAGTTTTGAGGATTTGATACTGAAATTCCATCTAAATATCCCAATTTATCTACTTAAAAATAATTGTAATATATGTTGGGATTCCCTGGTGGCTCAGAGGGTAAAGAGTCTGCCTGCAATGTGGGAGACATGAGTTTGATCCCTGGGTTGGGAAGATCCCCTGGAGAAGAAAACGGCAACCCAGTCCAGTAGTCTTGCCTGGAAAATACCATGGATGGAGAAACCTGGTGGGCTACAGTCACAAAGAGTCAGACACGACTGAGCAACTTCACTTTTACTTCATGTGCAACTTTGTTCTGTATTTTCCAAGTCTCCTGTAAATGTGTTACTGTACTTTCATAATTTAAAAGATAGAAAAGGAAGAGGAAAAAAAAAAGTCTCCTTTAGTTCATTCACCAGAGATGTTACAAAGGGAATACATTTAACAAAATGAAAAACCCAGAGTTGGTAATTATGTAATCAGGGAGATTACAGGGGACAGTTAAACCACATTGCTTTCTCAATTTCCTCTCAAAATATATAGTCTGTGGGGAGTAAATTCTCCTTACACAATTGCTAATCAAACTCTTCCAGATTCTTTAAGTAAATCAGTCAATGTTCTAAAAAGGCAAAGAATTATTGATTAAATATCTCAAGAAGAAACTGGAAGGATGAAACAGTTGCAGGAAACTTGAACATATTTTTTTTTTTGATTGAACATATTTTGATTAATTTCTTCTTGTAAGGAATATTGTTGAGCCTTGTATTATGCAAAAAGACATATTTTGGTACAGAAAATACAGTAATGAAAAAATCATAAACATCTTCCTTCATGAAGCACTTTGCTTCCTTAAAGGGGAAAGGTAAAATACTTATAATTTGGAAGCAAATAAGATAATCTCAGATAGTAGTAAGTGATATAGAAAATAGGTTATGGGATAGAGAATGTCTGGCGTAGGTGGTGGGGGTTACAGATGGTGGAAGAGACATTTGAGCTGTAACATGAATGAACAGGAAAATCTGGACATGTGTTAATCAAAAGATGCAATGACATGTGTACCAACCAATTAATCAGCTCTCTTTAGTATATGGGAAGAAGCAGCAAAATTATGTTAAACGATGAAATATTTTCTCATGAGAATTATGCTACTATTTCCACATGGGAAATAATGTGAGAAAAATGAATCTTTATAAAAAACATTGGTCTTGTATATCTTTAAATATTCTCCAAGATAATGTGTTTTATACTTTACTAGACTACACCCATAATCTACATACTGTGTACATTTTCAAATAGACTAGAATCTCCTATTACAACTGTTTTCATTTGATGAAAACATCCAACATCTGGCCAGATGATGCATGTCCTATCACATTTGAGACCAGATCTGAACAAATATTCATTAAGCTTTTAAAAATCCACAAAGAAGCTATTAAAAAGCAATTGGATTTTTATAGCTGGTATTCAAAGTTAACAGATAAGCAGTTGGAAAGAGAAAGTGCTGTTGAAAAATGGAAAACAATTGTAGAGAAATAAGATGGTCTGGACTTGGTTTTGTCCCTCACTGGTTGTACAGACTTGAAAACATCTTGAACTTCTCTGATTGTCTATGTCCTCATCTGTTAAAGGAAAATGATGGACTGATATCTCTAAAATTCTACATCTAAAATTTTATGAAAATATAATTTGTTTAACACAAACTCAGAGCCAATCCTTTCCCTTTTTTTCTTACCCACAGTCTTCAACTCACCTATTCCTGCTGTTTTTCTATTTTCATTACAAGGGCCTATTACTTTTTGAATGGCTTCTTTGAAATGAATAAATAAAGTCAATTCAAATCACAAGGCTAGCGTCTTGAAAATGTTCTTCTCTCTAGTAAATTGAATGTATGGTTTTTATGCACCAGACACATTTCCCTCCTCATACTTAGAAATCCTTTTATGTTTTGTGGACTCTCAAGCATTTTCAAAAACCATCCATTCAAACTGGGACTGTTCTGGCTTGTCTTGTGTTTCCAAGAATATACAGTTATTCTAGAAGGCTTTGATTTAATTTGCAGGGATTTCCAGATCTATTCAGGAAAACTCAATAATGTCTTTGCCTTAGAGAATATTTAGAAAAGATGTAAAGACCAGCATCTCTCATAAAGATTCATTTCTCTGAGATTATTTTCCACATGGGAATAATAGTATCAGTCTCACAAGAAAATATTCCATCTTTTAATATAACTTTGCTGCTTCTCCTCAAGCACTAAAAAAAGACAATTAATTGAGATGCATAGTAGAGGAGAAAAGTGGTGGAATTCTGTACTCAGAGTCAAAAGAAATAGTCTTACTCTTTTACATACCTCATGTGAGCATCTGAAAGACTTGGTTTATTTAACTTTCAAATGCAGAGGATGAAATAAATAATAATGCCAAGCATATCTGAGTTCTTACCACATAGTTGGACAGTGCAGTAGACCTGGGTTTGATCCCTGGATTGGGAAGATTCTCTGGAGAAGGGCCTGGCAGCCCACTCCAGTATTCTTGCCTGGAGAATCCCATGGACAGAGGAGCCTGGTGGGCTACAGTCCATGTTGTCACAAAGAGTCAGACACGACCGAGCAACTAACACTTTCACTTTCACCAAGTGGGCTCGGTGACAAGTGTGTCATGTATAACATCTCATTTAGTTATTCATAATTCTGCTATGTAGGTGTTCTCTTTTCAGAAGCAAAAAGTCTAAAGTTTGAAAAGAAAGAGAGCTCAAGGTCTCAGGGACTATTGATCTTTACACAGCTGTTGGATCTTGATCTTTACACAACTGTTGGATCTTGTCTTAATATCACTATATTATGAATGCTGATTTCTATCCTTACAACATGCTTAATGTACAGTGTGCTGTGCTGAGCTTAGTCGCTCAGTCGTGTCCGACTCTTTGCAACCCCGTGGACTGTAGCCCGCCAGGCTCCTCTGTCCATGGGGAATCTCCAGGCAAGAGTACTGGTCTGGGTTGCCATGCCCTCCTCCAGGGGATCTTCCCAACCCAGGGATCAAGCCCAGGTCTCCCGCGTAGCAGGCAGATTCTTTGCCAACTGAGTCACCAGGGAAGCCCCATGGTACAATAAATTGTTTAAAATAATTATGCCTATTCAGATAAAAATGATGGAGATGATAAAGATAGATATGATTTAAATGATGCTACTGAATCTGTCAGCCTCGGAATTAACCCTGTGGGGGGAGACGATGTTTACAGAATGTGGTGATCTATTCAGTTTGTAGTAATATCTGCTGCCCCCATGTGGTACGCTGTGTGACTATCCTCTTCTCACTGTTGATTTCCCTCTTGCAATTAGTTCCTGTCCTATTACCCCTGTTGGGACTTCCCAGGTGGTGCAGTGGTAAAGAACCTACCTGCCAAAGCAGAAGATCCAAGAGACTTGGGTTCGATCCCTGGGTTGGCAACTTCCCCTGGAGTAGGAAAAGGCAACCCGCTCCAGTTTTCCTGCATGGAAAATTTCATGGACAGAGGAGCCTGGCAGGCTATGGTCTGTGGGGTTGTAAAGAGTCGGACATGACTGAGCACACACACACACATTATATGTGTTACATGATTCTTTCTGCTTGCTCTGGAAATGAAATAGGTCATAAGGAATCATGATTATGGTTGGACGAAGCTTAATGACTGATAATGTGTTCTTGTGTGTATCCAAGCATGTTGGTTGGCTCTTTAATTCACCAGAAACAAAGAGAATCTGTTGAAAAGATACAAGGACTTTCCATCATAGACGAGAAACCATGAAACAAATTCCAGTGGAACACTCTAGACAGTCTTAGTAACAGGAACTATTCTCTCTATCTCAACAATACCAGAATAAATAAACTCCAACCATTAACTCTATTTTTGCCTTGTTGAGGTCAGTCATCAGAGTCCTGGAAGACAGCATTCAATCGATGAAACTGAGGTTAAGGTTCAATCTTTTCAAAGTGCTAACTGGAGAAAGGACTGATATAATAGAAGGGACCTCCAGGATAGCTGTTGACTTTTGTAGTGATAGCACAGGACATCTTGGTTTTCTATAAAGTAAATAAGCAGAGTTAGATGACCATAAAGTAAGTAAACATAGTTAGATGACTTCAGCGTGGAAAATTGAATATTGGGCAACCAAAACCCACAAATGCTCATTATGTTACTAGTTCTTGTTTAGTCACAAAATCATGTCTAACTCTTCGCAACCCCACGGGCTGTAGCACACTGGGCTTCTCTGCCCCTCACCATTCCCCGGAGGTTGCCCAAGTTCATGTCTGTGAATCAGTGATGCCATCCAACCATTTCATCCTCTATTGCCCTCCTCTCCTTCAGCCTTCAATATTTTCCAGCATCAGGGTCTTTTCCAATGAATCAGCTGTTCACATCAGGCGGCCAAAGTATTAGAGCTTCAGCTTCAGCGTCAGTTCTCCCAAAGAGTATTCAGGGTTGATTTTCTTTAAGATTGACTGATTTGATCTCCTTGCTTTCCAAGGGACTCTCAAGAGTCTTCTCTAGCACCACAGTGTTACTAGTCAATTGTATTTAATTTAAAATAGTGAAAAGTGAAAGTGTTAGTTGATTAGTTGTCTCTGACTCCGTGTGACCCCAGGGACTATAGCCCACCAGTCCTATTTTCTTCAAGGAAATATAGATAGACTGCCACACAATATGATCAAATATCTTTTTTGATAAATGCTACAGAAGGAAAGACTTCTACTTATGTATGGTAATTGGTATCAGACAAATGCACACACCTACAGACCAAAGGAAAGTTGAACAAAATACAGAGATCATCTGTTTGGGTGTGATGAAGAGGCAGCAACATAAAAAAAGATGGACCTAGATTCAGTAGAGGAAGAACTTCAGAAAGATAAACTGACCTTCTGAAACTATTTTTATCCTGGGGAATTTAATGATTCTGACTATTAGCTGGAGACCAAGAATCTAGGAGTCAGAATCCAGAACACCTTTGCTGAGTGACAGAGAGAAATAATAGAGTTTTGGCTGATATTGAAGTAATTGGAAGCACATGGACAGTCATCCTCTAAGTAAAATTGCTAAGTTCTAGTTTTGTTATGGAGGAAGGCCATATAACCTAAGCAGAAAAATATAGGAGAGAAAGGTTCTTAGCAAAATCATGTAAGGCAAAAATCCTAGAAAGACAGGGGCAAAGCCAAGTTGACTCAGTCTTAAGAGGACTTCAACCTAGCCTTGACTCAGCACCAGTCAAGATTTGATTGACATAAGCAATCACTACCGTATATGCCCAGTGTGGGAATGGGTGAACTCACTCTTGAGAGAGAGAAGATAATCGGCAACCATGGACAGTTTTTAAACTACTGTCTGGCATTCAACTTACAAAAAAATCACTAGGCCCACCAACAGACAGAAATTCAGAACTGAAGCCACAGCAGAAAACAAAAAGCTATAAATGTAGACCCATAAGTGACTAAGTTATTGAAGTTAATTGACAAGGACTTTAAAATCATGTTTAAGAAATTGAGGGAAAGACAGGAAATAGATGAAATGATGAATTCCACCAGAGAGATGTCATCCTTAAGAATGGAGTATTATTCAGCCATTAAAAAGAATACATTTGCATCAGTTCTAATGAGGTGGATGAAACTGGAGCCTATTATACAGAGTGAAGTAAGCCAGAAAGAAAAACACCAATACAGTATACTAACGCATATATATGGAATTTAGAAAGATGGTAACAATAACCCTGTGTACGAGACAGCAAAAGAGACACTGATATATAGAACAGTCTTATGGACTCTGTGGGAGAGGGAGAGGGTGGGAAGATTTGGGAGAATGGCATTGAAACATGTAAAATATCATGTATGAAATGAGTTGCCAGTCCAGGTTCGATGCACGATACTGGATGCTTGGGGCTGGTGCACTGGGATGACCCAGAGGGATGGAATGGGGAGGGAGGAGGGTTCAGGATGGGGAACACATGTATACCTGTGGCGGATTCATTTTGATATTTGGCAAAACTAATACAGTTATGTAAAGTTTAAAAATAAAATAAAATTTAAAAAAAAAAAAAAAAGAATGAAACAGAAAATCTAGAAGTGATGAATACTATAGAAAATTTTGACCTGCCTCTTGAGAAACCTATATGCAGGTCAGGAAGCAACAGTTAGAACTGGACATGGAACAACAGACTGGTTCCAAATAGGAAAAGGAGTTCGTCAAGGCTGTATATTGTCACCCTGTTTATTTAACTTCTATGCAGAGTACATCATGAGAAACGCTGGGCTGGAAGAAGCACAAGCTGGAATCAAGATTGCCCGGAAAAATATCAGTCACCTCAGATATGCAGATGACACCACCCTTATGGCAAAAAGTGAAGAGGAACTAAAAAGCCTCTTGATGAAAGTGAAAGAGGAGAGTGAAAAAGTTGGCTTAAAGTTCAGCATTCAGAAAACAAAGATCATGGCATCTGGTCCCATCACTTCATGAGAAATAGATGGGGAAACAGTGTCAGACTTTATTTTTGGAGGGCTCCAAAATCACTGCAGATGGTGACTGCAGGCATGAAATTAAAAGACGCTTACTCCTTGGAAGGAAAATTATGACCAACCTAGATAGCATATTCAAAAGCAGAGACATTACTTTGCCAACAAAGGTCCGTCTAGTCAAGGCTTTGGTTTTTCCTGTGGTCATGTATGGATGTGAGAGTCCAACTGTGAAGAAAGCTGAGCACCAAAGAATTGATGCTTTTGAACTGTGGTGTTGGAGAAGACTCTTGAGAGTCCCTTGGACTGCAAGGAGATCCAACCAGTCCATTCTGAAGGAGATCAGCCCTGGGATTTCTTTGGAAGGAATGATGCTAAAGCTGAAACTCCAGTACTTTGGCCACCTCATGCAAAGAGTTGACTCATTGGAAAAGAATGATGCTGGAGGGATTGGGGGCAGGAGGAAAAGGGGATGACAGAGGATGAGATGGCTGGATGGCATCACTGACTCGATGGACCTGAGTTTAAGTGAACTCCGGGAGTTGGTGATGGACAGGGAGGCCTGGCGTACTGTAACTCATGGGGTTGCAAAGAGTCAGACACGACTGAGCGACTGAACTGAACTGAACTGTGATTAATTAGTTCCAGAATAATTGACTTGAAAGACAGATTTAGATTATATAATCCAGACAGGATATAAAATGACAACAAAACAAAACAAAAAAATTAGAGACCCATGGAATTTAAAGAATACGTCTAATATACATGTAATTGGAGTCCTTGGAGGACAGAAAAGAATAGGTCAGAAATAGTGTCTGTAGAGATAATGGCCAATAATTTTTCAAAAATTATTATGTACATCAATGTATAAATTCATGAAGCTTTGAAAACCCCAAAATAAGTGAATATAAAAATAACAAACAAAACCCCAAAGTAAAACAAAAAGTAAATCATAGGTTTATCATAACAGGTCTGCTAAAAATTTAAGAATAAATCTTCAAAGCATCAAAAAAAAATTACCATCAAAGGAGCAAGAATGAGACCGACACTTAACTTCTCAAGAGAGATGATAGAGGCCCTACAAAAATAAAAAGAAACACACAATAAATTAATCTTAAAAAAGAGGCATATTTTGTTAAGGTTTGTAGATGTGGTTTTTTTAATATAGAGTTGACTTAATTGTAAAACCCACAAAGATTTAAAAAATTTTGGAAAAGCACCCCTAGATTGGGTCAAAGAGACTAAAAACATCCAAATTCAAACAACACCTCTGGCCTAAAAATTTCTATAGCTAGGAAACAGCCTAAGAAATCATCTTAATCTCTAAGACTTAAATTATTCTATAATGTCTCTTTACTGCCTAAGCCACTAGGGCAGCCCAAGAACATATATTAAGGTGCCTGCATGCATGCTAAATCACTTCAGTCTTGTCTGACTCTTTGCAACCCCATGGATGCAAAGTCTGCCCCATGAACACAAAATCACTGTGGATGTTGACTGCAGCCATGAAATCAGAAAACAACTACTTCTTGGCAGGAAAGTGATGACAAAGCTAGATAGTGTGTTGAAAAGCAGAGATATTACTCTGCCAATACATAGTATAGTCAAGGCTATGGTCTTCCTAGTGGTCACCTATGGTTGTGAGAGCTGGACCGTAAAGAAGGCAGAATGCCAAAGAATTGATGTCTTAGACCATGGTGCTGGAGAAGACTGCTGAAAGTCCTTTGGACAGCAAGAAGATCAAACCAGTCAATCTTAAGGGAGATCGGCCCTGGATATTCACTGGAAGGACTGATGCTGAAGCTGAAGCTCCAGTATTTTGATCATCTGGTGAACAGACGACTCATTGAAAAAGTCCCTGATCCTGGGAAAAACTGAGAGCAGAATTAGAAGAGGGAGTCAGAGGAAGAGATGGTGGGACAGCATCACTGATGCAATAAACATGAACTTGGGCAAACTTTGGGAGATGGCGTGGGACAGGGCGGCCTGGCGTGCTGCAGTCCATGGGGTCGCGAAGAGTTGGACACGACTGGGCGACTGAACAACAACATATACTGTCTCTTTAGAAATCACCAACAAAAAAAAACTGGGAAAAAAAATGTATCCAAGAGTCATGGAGTCCTATGGACTTGGGACCATGCCAATGAAACAGATCAAGATCTCAATTAAGGAAGATTCCATGTCTCAAGAAAAGCCAAATGAAGCAAAATTTGTCCATTGAGATTTCAGAATTTCCAAGGAACAGTGATTGCTATATGCTCTGTATTCATTGCTCTTCTAAATGAGTGTTTGTTAATTTATTTGGCCCCTGAGTTAGGCATGTAGGATTGACTTGTCTTTTTTTTTTTTTTTTTCTCCCCTCTAAAGACTGCAAACAGGAGGAGGAAAATACTTACCTGACATAAAGCATAAAATTCTGGTCTCTGAGCCTCCTACCATGATCAGATAAAACTTTGAGAGTGTCTTGGGAAATTCTGTGTATTAGATAAATTTTGTGTATTAGAGGGATATAAATAAATGGCATCAAGAAAGCAAACTGTGAAAGGCTGTATTGTCATTCCCAATGTTTCACTATTCCCTGCATCCAGACATTTAAGTGATTTTGCAGCAGTGATATTGGACTTGATCATATGACTTGATTTCACCAATAAAATATGGACAGAAGTGACATTATGCTAGTTTTCAACCAAGGGTGGAAGAAGGATATATGTTTCCACCTATTTCTCTTGCATTTCTTCCATTGCCATAAGGATAAAGTGTCCTAGGTGGCCCACGGATCCAATTAGGATGAAGAATACATATAACTAGTCTTCAGCAACAGGATACTAAAAACTCATGTTGAGAATATAAGTTATTCAACCACTATTGAGTGGCAGTATCTACTAAAATGTACCATTTGTTTATCGAGCATTTCTATTTCTTGGTTTAAATTCTAAAGAAATGTATATGCCTGCATATTCAAAATCACTGATGAATCTCATAAGCATAATGTTGAAAAAAATCAAGCCATACCTAAGACAATCAATGATTCCAAAAAGCTCAGAAGAGGACAAACTAGTCTAAGTTCATAGAAATCAGGGGAGTGATTACTCTTGGGGAGAAGTGACCTTAGTAGAAATAAGGGGCTATCTGTTTGATGCTAATACACCATTTCTTGATCTGGGATCTGATTCCTGGGTGTTCATTTTGTGAAAATTCATTGAGTTTCAGACTCATGATTTATGTCTTTTCTGTACGTATGCTGTTCATAAACAAAACACAATAAAAATACCGCGAGAAGATTAATGGAGGATGTTCTAGTCTTCTTTCACCGGTTACCTCTCCTTTTGTTGCCAAAAAACTGTTAGTAAATTATAATTTAAAAATAAAATTAATCAGAAGGTCTGATTTATTTATTCCTGGGTGAACCAAAGATATTGATTAAAATACACATAGGCTGCACTTATATTAAGGTTTGTAAATAAAAAGGTATGTAGCTGGTATTGAGAAGATAATAGAATTTTTAAAAAATTTCAGAAAGGGGAAATGTTAGGGAAGGTAGAAAAACTGCAAAATATAAATTACAGTGAGCACACTCACTATGTTTTGCTGCAGCTAGCAGCTTGGGTTAGGCCCAGGCCGAACATATCAGAGAAATTAATAGTTTCACAAATAGGTTAACCCAAAGCATGTACAAAAGAAGTGTCAAAAATGTTGGGCCAGTTTGGATTTTCTCCTTACTCAAATAGACAATGAGATTTCTCCGCAGTTTTTAAACTGATCACAACCTTGCTTCAGAAAGCTACATCTGCCAGGAAGTAGAGATCAGAGTCACAAGTCATACCCATTTGAAAAGTTGTAAATTTTCAAGGCAAGAATAATCAAAGCCTAAACTTGGCCCATGAAAAGTAATTTCAATAGGAGTTCTTTTGTAACACTCCTAAAATGATGCAATGCAATCACTTGGCCAATTTCACTTCACAGGAACAAATTCTACTGATACCTCATTAGAAAATAGAAACAAGAAATAAAGTCCCTCTTTACCTAGCAAAGTCATCACCGTGTTGTGTCATGACCAGACAGACTCAAAGCCTCCATATGGAGCCACAAATGCCTTCTTAACATTGTCAGCCTCTACAGTTTCTGCTACTATACTCCTCAGAGTAGAGTTCCCTCTACCACGCAATGCATGTCCTACCACTGGGACTGTGGGTCAGAAAAGCCTGTGCAGATGACTCACAGCAATAAAATCCCAGTTTTATCCCATTTATGAAGTGCCCCTTTGAAACAGTATCTTTTTTCCAAGTAGAAAACAGATTATATCTTATCTCCCCCCAAATGCAGCTTCAAGTTATTCTAGCAGGTTACGGATATTCTTTCTATAGTGCATGAACATTTCTGGAAAGGTTAATTTTCTCTCTTTACTTCCCTAATGGTATAAGGCGGGCAACCAAGAGAGGGGAATGTAGCTACATCTCTGGAATCTTTTTGGCGTCAGAAAAGTTTTTGAATATAATTTTACTAGACACTTAATGTTCTCCTATTTTTTGACATACTGCATCAGTTCAGTTCAGTTCAGTTCAGCAGAGACATTACTGTGCCTACAAAGGTCCGTCTAGTCAAGGCTATGGTTTTTCCTGTGGTCATGTATGGATGTGAGAGTTGGACTATGAAGAAAGCTGAGCGCCAAAGAATTGATGCTTTTGAACTGTGGTGTTGGAGAAGACTCTTGAGAGTCCCTTGGACTGAAAGGAGATCCAACCAATCCATTCTAAAGGAGATCAGCCCTGGGATTTCTTTGGAAGGAATGATGCTAAAGCTGAGACTCCAGTGCTTTGGCCACCTCATGCAAAGAGTTGACTCATGGGAAAAGACTCTGATGCTGGGAGGAATTGGGGACAGGAGGAGAAGGGGACAACAGGGAATGAGATGGCTGGATGCCATCACCGACTCGATGGACATGAGTTTGAGTGAACTCCGGGAGTTGGTGATGGACAGGGAGGCCTGGAGTGCTGCGATTCATGGGGTTGCAAAGAGTCAGACACGACTGAGTGACTGAACTGAACTGAACCTTGTGGTATCTTATCTACCCTGACCAGAGACTGAACCCATGCCCACAGTAGTGAGAGCACTAAGTTCTAATCACTGGACTGCCAGGAAACTCACTCCTACTCTTATATACAAATATCTAAAATATGACTTTCTTACCTATCTATCATCTATCTATTTCTTTGTATGTAGCCTATCTCTTATAGATAGACAGATGGGAATAACTACATCACCTTTGTGTAACATTAATTATGTTGGCATGTACTTTTTGGGGGATTTGGCATGACAACACTTGTGAAAAATGAAATAAATACTGGTGTTTATAAATATCCATATATATATATGCAGGAGAAGGGCATGGCAACCCACTCCTCCAGTATTCTTGCCTGGAGAATCCCATGGACAGAGAAGCCTGGAGGGCTACACTCCATGGGGTTGCAAAGAGTTGGACACAACTGAGCGACTAACACATATACCTATATGCAAATGAATATCACATTCAGTAATGTAAAGCAGCTGAGGTATGTATTCAGTCAATTTAATATTTAGTTAATTAGAAACTCTCTTATTAAAACTCACACCTGGTGGAAAACATATAATTTCTGGGGATCTGCCAAGGGTCTGAAGGCCACTAAAAAGTGATAGAAATATTAGAGGTCAAATATGTTTCTCCAAAGTAAAATAGTTTTAAAGTATCCCAAAGGAATCAAAGTAATTGTTAGGACAGTGGAAGATGTGAAAAATTTTTGAGAGATCCATGCATTATGAATATCCATTGAATGTCCAAAACGGTTGCAAGGCCAGGAAGGTATGTTCTTACAAAATGGTCTCCAATGTTTTTGGCACTCGTGACCAGTTTTACGGAAGACAATTTTTTCATGGACCACAAGGTGGGGGAATGTTATTGGGATGATTCAAGGTCATTACATTTATTGTGCATTTTATTTCTATTATTATTACATCAGCTCCACCTCAGATCATCAGGCATTAGATCCCGGAGGTTGGGGATCCCTGTTTCTACAGGCAAGTGCTGAGAGGCTGTTTGGCATACGACATGCTTGCTTCCTGTCTTTACTGCAGATTCCATGAATGCAAAGAGAACTCTGCTAGGATATAAGAGAGGAAATAATGAACAGCATGGTTACGGACTGCATGCTCATAAACTCCTAAAATGTAGCTGTTGAAACTCTAACGTTCTGTTTGGCTGTATTTGGAGGCAGAGCCTCAGTGGAGGTAGTTAAGGCTAAATGAGGTCATAAAGGTGGGGCCCAGACCAGATAGGATTTGTGTCATATAATTAGAGAAACCAGGAGCTTGCTCTCTCCACTCACACATTACAAGAAAGGACCGTGTGAGGATAGACCAGGAAGGCGGTCACCACCTACAAGTCAAGAAGAGAGCCTGTACCAGAAGCTGGCCCTCCCCGAAACCTGAGCTAGGACTTAGAGCCTCCAGAATGGTGAGAAATGCTGGTTTAGCCACAGTCTATGATATTTTGTTATAGCAGCCCAAAAGACTAATACAGACATAAAGGAGAGCTTTTTCAACCGTCCCATGTATTCCAGTAGCTGCGTGAGCTTAAGAGACTTGAAAGGAAGGGCGGAAGCAAGTTAAAAACAAGAAAATTAACAGAAAGATCCCAAAGGGGCAGAGAAGATATACAATCTTTGTAAAATATTTGGGTAGTGAATTATGTGGCAGTGGAGTGTGAAGGTGTGAGAGAAAAATGATGTCTGCTTCATTAGATTTACACAGTAAGTCTAAAGCACTTCCCTTCCAGGACTGAATTACAAAGTTATGCATAGGATCACCTACACAGTATCACTTAGTAGCTTCAAAACACATGTTTTCAAGTCTTGCTCAAATTAGAGAGCCTGATGTTGAACTGGGAATCTGTGGTATTAGCAAGATTTTGTATGAAACTTTTAAATAATACATTTTGATAATTTGCAGTCTTAGAAGGAGAGTAAATGTGACTATTTACTACCTAGTCCTACTCAATCCATTTAAAATATTCTGGAATGAATTAAAAACCATGTACAGAAGAATAAACACATGCTTTGAGTTACACTAAAACATGATGAAGAAGGCTGACTAAAAGTTTAATAAAACAACCCATCTATGTCATCTAATACCTGTAAACATCATGGATTTATAGATTAAAAAAATATTTGAAAATTTCAGAATAAAGAAGAGTCTATTTATTGACTGAGATATTTTTTTACTTATACCAGGACTCTTTTGGTAGCTATGGCCCTGCAAGCAATAGGTATTGTCATAGTGATTTTTTTTTTTTTTCCAAAGGCACCTGATTCAGAAACTCAACCTATAAAACAGGTAAATTTGAGCAGATCTGGTCAGGTGAGGGTGGGGGCAAAGCATAGCTGACCCTGACTCTACCTTACCTGCGCAAACAGCCACTGAAACGCCCCCAGGCATTTGTTCATCGTTCAGTCACCCAGTCATGCCCAACGCTTTGCGACCCCATGGAATGCAGCATGACAGGCCTCCCTGTCCCTCACCATCTCTCGAAGTTTGCCCAAGTTCATATCCATTGCATCAGTGAAGCCATCCAATCATCTCATCCTGTGACACCCTCTTCTCCTTCTGCTCTCAATCTTTCCCAGCATCAGGAAGTTTTCCAGCATCAGCATCAGGGATTTTTCCCCAGACACTTGCATCCTCCTCAAAGCACAGTTTAAAAATGGTTATTGGACAGCCTCATTTTTGAATAGCTGTCTGCTAAACCATTGTAGGTGAAAGCCAACATTTATTTTACTAATCTGACTTTCCTAGGCATTTCAACCATTTACACTTTTCTTGTTCCTATCACACACAACAGGGTGACAAGCAAATGCCTTAGCTAAGTTTTGTGTTCATTGTTGATAATTTCTTCAGTGATATTTCCTAAAAATTGAAAGGATTTTAAACACTTAAGAATATTAGCACATGATACTACATTGTATGCACTCAAAAAAAATGAAAGTTGCTCCAGTGAATTCTCTTCCCAGCTTTATACCACGTACTCAGGTCCGGCTGACATTCATCACAGAACACTGTGTCTCACGATGGAGTCATTTTGTCCTAAATTAGATTCAAATGGAAGAAAACTACTGGCCCTGCAGCAGGCCTAGAATATCCCACCCCAAAGTCAGAGTCTAGTTTCACTAAAAGAAAGTGGGCTTGGATCATTGAGAGGAGACAAAGTAGGAGAGAAAGAGCTCGTGAGTATACAACTCACTGTCCCAGAGGCACTGGATTTGTGTCTCAGGATTACAAAAGATTACCATCAACTAGGTGGCTAAAAACAAGCACCATGCATTGTCTCACAGGCCTGGAGGACACAACTCCAAAATCAAGGTGCTGGCAGGACCACGCTGCCTCTGAGGACCCTAGGGGAGAATCCTCCTCGCCTCTTCCTAGCATCTGATGCTGGTCAGCAATCCTTGGTACTCTTTGGCCTATAGCTACATCATTCTGGTTTCTGCCTCATTCAAACAGCCTACTTCTCTCTGTGTCTTCAAATATCTCTGTCCTTACAAGGACATCAGCCATTGGATTTGGGGCCCACACAATTTTGCATGACCTCATTTTAACTTGATTACACCTGCAAAGACCCTATTTCCAATTAAGATCACATTCACAGATACGAAGAGCTTGGAGTTGAGTGTATTTTGGAAGGAACACAATTTATCCTCTAACAGGCCTTACGTGAATTCTGGAAAAAGGTAGTTCTTAGGCTGGGGGCTGTTCTGAAGAGAAGTCCAAAGGAATACCTAAAATTAACCTGGTCTTCTTTAGCTTCCTACAGTGTGACCTCTCCAAGTGGCATCCTGAATTGAAATCCTTCATGTGCTTATGTATGTGTGTGTGTGAAATGGTGCCACCTGCCATCCACTTTCTGCATCAGAAAGATAAACACACACTTAAAAGAAAACTCTACATTGTCAGAGAAACTAATTGCATCCAGAGATGCAACGGGATTCTGCAGAGTGCTCTTTGCAATCGCGGGGCTATTTCAATCCTTAAGTGACTCAATGCAGAAAGAAGAGTGCTATGTGCCCATTAAGATAAGTGGCACTTTTAATTACAGGCTCAGAAACAAAGGTTTCAGAACATTCTGTGATGGAGCACCCCACATTCCCTACACCTTTCATTACAAATACAGATCCTGAATCAGTTAAGTTAGTCCTTTTACAGCAAAATGACCCTAGATCCTCCATTTCACTAAACTTTCTTTCCTGCATAGGTTATAGTGTGCCTACAGCTGATAAAGTCAGAGAATACCAGATTTTTCTTGAATCAACACATATTTATTGAGCAGCAACTATGTGCCAGGCCCCACTCGGAGTTTCTTGAGATACATCAAGAAAACAAAAAGCAGCTGAAGTCCCCTGCTGTCCTGATGCTTACATTCTACTTACATCTTCACTGACTATTATTTTATATATCTATTTCTGCTGTTAATTTTGGATGCCAAACCTATTTATAGGTAGTTGAATTTTTCAAGATTTTTTTTTTTTTTTTCTTGATGTGGACCATTTTCAAAAGTTGTTACAGAATTTGTTACAATATTGCTTCTGTTTTATGTTCTGGTTTTTGTTTTTGGCCCTGAGGCATAGAATCTTATCTCCCTGACTGGGGATTGAACCCACACGCCCTGCATTGGAAGGCAAAGTCTTAACCACTGGACCACCGGGGAAGTCCCTAAATTTTTGAGTGAGTGAGTGTTAGTTGCTCAGTTGTGTCTGACTCTTTGCAACCCCATGGATTGTAGCCTGCCAGGCTCCTACATCCTTGGCATTATCCCAGCAGGAATACTGGAGTGGATTGCCATTTTCTTCTCCAGGGGATCTTCCTGACCCAGGAATCGAACCTGCATCTTCTGCGTCTCCTGCAATGCAGGTGGATTCTTTATCCACTGAACAATTGGGGAACCCTGAATTTTTAACTGGAATCAAAATGTGTAAGGATGAAAATGTTTTGTGTTGGAAAAGTCTAATACCTTTCTTTTCTTCTTTCTTCTGTATTTTCCTTCATATATATATATATATATATTTTTTTTTTTTACTTTAGAATTTTGACAGTTGTATGTGTTATAACCAAGATAAACTGACTAAAGTGTTTGTCTTCCTGGTATCTCCAACTAAGCCTTGATGGAATGCTCCCTTCCTGAAGCTCAACTTTCAAGGTATCTCCTCCAGCTCGTTTACTGACTCCCTACTTAAGGTGTTAGCAGTAGTGGAAAATATTCATAGATTTATATTCTTTGATTTTTCCAGTTAGAAAGGAAAAACTGGGACAGACCAGCATAAATATACCACAATGTGAAAATTATTGAATTTTCTCTTATATGGCACTCTATTCTAATGCTGTTTGTGAGCCCTGTTTCTCTAGCTCTGATAGTAAATTCTGTGAAGGCAAAAAAAAAATGCTTCTTTTGCTATCCCTACACTTCTCACTATAAGACCTGCCTCAGCCATACAGTAGATATCCAAAAAATACTTTTAGAAAGTACTATTTTCCACTTGACAATTCTTAGAATCCTGTAATTATGGATATTTCATCAAATGCATATATTTAGTTTATGGTCATAGTCAACATCATGAAAGAATGAAATTCAATCTAGGACATCAAATGCCTATGAAACATTCTCTTGTCCCATGCTAAACACAGTGTGTCTGACTTTTATAATGCTCACAATTAGCACAAGAATTTTAGACATGAAGAGAACTCCAATTTGCCAAATCTCAGCCTAAATATACTCCATTATATGCTTGTATCTCCTTGTTTCAAGCTTCTGTTTGAGTTGTGCCTGTGTTCATGTTTAGTTCAAATGTGGCTTTAATTGTTAACAATGTTTGCTTGATTCCAAGTCAAAAAGCTGCCTCTTTACAGCTATCATTAATGAATCTTAGGGCTGGTAAGTAGTTTCAACTCATGTGATGGACAGATTCTAAGGTGATTTCTATGATCCCTATTTCCTGGTATTCCTTCCTTCCCTTTAGGCATGGTGGGCCCTGTGATTTGCCTCTAACCAACAGACTATAGCAAAAGTGATGGAATATACATGGTTATATATAGATGATCACATTACAGAAGACTGGAACACTTATGTTGTAAGGAAAGTCCCTTCCTCTTGCTGACTTTAAGGAAATAAGCTACTATGTTGATGATGTCCATATGGCAAAGAACTGATAGCAGCCTCAGGAAAAAAAAAATGTTAGAAAGAAATTGAGGACCTCAGTTAAAAAAATCCAGAAGGACTGGACTGCTGCCAATAACCACTTGAGCATGGAAACGAATCCTTATTCTTCCTTCAAGTCTCTGATGATAACTCATGCTCCACCAACATCTTGATCAAAGCTCTATGAGATCCTAAATCAGAAGATCCAGCTAAATTGTACTCAGGCTTTGGACTTACAGAAAATTGTGAAATAATATATGTTTCTTAAGTCACAAAGCTTGTGGTATTAATAGACAACTTACACATTGCATATCCCAACTCTGAGCATTTTAGTTAAACTTCCTGGATTACTAAGATTAAGAAGGATTTTGAAAACATACTTGCACCCACCAAGAATAACTGCCATAAGGTATTAGCGAGGTTGTAGTGAATATATGTATGAGAAGTATATTTAATGCTTCAGCTCCATTCTACTGTCATTTATACTCTGTGAGATCAGAAAAAACAAATGAAATGTTTCCATGTATCAGCTCCTGTCCTCAAGATCAATGCTGTAGGCTGAAGGATTCAACACCTGTGGTCAGCAAATGGACATGGGTGACACGAGCTATGTGTAAGTGCTTATGCAAAAATTATATGAAGAACTGTGAGAGCAGCAAACTGTCCCAGGCTAAAGGACTCAGCAGTTCCTGGGCTAAAGAAAACGGTGTCTATGGAAGATGCTGGTCCAGTACTTCCATATCTAACCATGTTTCAACAGAAGCTGAACTTCTCAATTTTTATGTAATACGTTTCACTTTTATAAACACTAATTTTTATGCACAACTATTATATTAATTTCCTCACCATATTCACCGCACTATTGTTGAATCACACGCTGCTATGGATGTGCTTTTTTACGAGTTCACAGTCTGACCCATTATGTAATATTAGTTACCAATGCCATTTCATTTCCACCCATTTGAAAGGCAACTATGGTATAATTATCCATCAACTAGATTTTTTTTCCAGGCTTATGAATTAAGAGGTAGAGTGAATATCTGAGGATGAAATACATGGAATGCATAATATTGGGTTGATGGCATTGAAGGCAAGACTCTGCCCTCAACCAGTTTTGGGCACATACTTGCATTGTTGGTGGGAGCTGCTTATGAACGTTCGTCCAAAGAGCTGCTGAAGCAGAAATCATGATATGTTCATGGTAGTTTATAATCTATACCAAAGTCTTACTTTTTTTTCAGTGATGACCAAACTAGTCTAATTTAATGAACTCATTATTATATAGACAGCTCTGAATAATTCATTACATCTCTATAGTTTGTTAGCAATGATGATGAAGTACAAACTCTAGTATGAACTCTGAGGATCAGTAAGAAAAGATAGTATGTTTTGGCCCTCAGAAAGCTTATATTTTAGTGGAGACAATGAATAAAAGTCAAACAACTATAAGTGAGTTACTGATTTTTCATATAAGCTGACCTCAGAAGAATTTTGATAGAAAACAGCTTCATTCTCTCTCATTGTTCCTACAAATTCATTCTGTGGACTAATTGTTATTATTCTAGTGGATGAAATATTTCAGTAGTCCCAAAACCCTTTTCAGTTCAGTTCAGTTCAGGTCAGTTCAGTTCAGTCACTCTGTCGTGTCTGACTCTTTACGACCACATGAACTGCAGCACTCCAGGCCTCCCTGTCCATCACCAACTCCCGGAGTCCACCCAAACCCATGTCCATTGAGTTGGTGATGCCATCCAACCATCTCATCCTCTGTTGTCCCCTTCTTCTCCTGCCCTCAACCTTTCCCAGCATCAGGGTCTTTTCAAATGACTCAGCTCTTCACATCAGGTGGCCAAAGTATTGGAGTTTCAGCTTCAACATCAGTCCTTCCAATGAACACCCAGGACTGATCTCCTTTAGGATGGACTGGTTGGATTTCCTTGTAGTCCAAGGGACTCTCAAGAGTCTTCTCCAACACCACAGTTCAAAAGCATCAATTCTTCGGCACTCAGTTTTCTTCACAGTCCAACTCTCACATGCATACATGACCACTGGAAAAACCATGGCCTTGTCTAGATGGACCTTTGTTGGCAAAGTAATATCTCTGCTTTTCAATATGCTGTCTGGGTTGGTCATAACTTTCCTTCCAAGGAGTAAGTGTCTTTTAATTTCATGGGTGCAACCACCATCTGCAGTGATTTTGGAGCCCAGAACTATACAATGGACTATTATTCAGCAGTAAAACAGAGTGAACTTTTGATATACACAGCAATGCAGATGAGACTCATGTGTATTATGCTAAATGAAAGATACCAGACTCCAAAGATAGCATACTGCATGACCCCATTACTATGACATTCTGGAGAGATGAAGTTTGAGAAATAACAGTAGAAATCAAGTCAGTGTTTGTATGGGTTGTAGGTGTCTCGGTTAGTCAGAACGTTCCTTCCAAGGAGTAAGCGTCTTTTAATTTCATGGCTGCAATCAACATCTGCAGTGATTTTGGAGGCAAGAAAAATAAAGTCAGCCACTGTTCCCACTGTTTCCCCATCTATTTGCCATAAAGCAATGGGACCGGATGTCATAATTTTAGTTTTATGAATGTTGAGCTTCAAGCCAACTTTTTCACTCTCCTCTGTTACTTTCATCAAGAGGCTCTTCAGTTCCTCTTCACTTTCTGCCATAAGGGTGGTGTCATTTGCATATCTGAGGTTATTGATATTTCTCCCAGCAATCTTGATTCCAGCTTGTGTTTCTTCCAGCCCAGCATTTCTCATGATGTACTCTGCATAGAAGTTAAATAAACAGGATAACAATATACAGCCTTGACGTACTCCTTTTCCTATTTGGAACCAGTCTGTTGTTCCATGTCCAGTTTTAATTGTTGCTTCCTGATCTGAATACAGGTTTCTCAAGAGGCAGGTCAGGTGGTCTGGTATTACCAGCTCTTTCAGAATTTTCCACAGTTTATTGTGATCCACACAGTCAAAGGCTTTGGCATAGTCAATAAAGCAGAAATAGATGTTTTTCTGGAACTCTCTTGCTTTTTCCATGATCCAGTGGATGTTGGCAATTTGATCTCTGGTTCCTCTGCCTTGTCTAAAACCATCTTGAACATCTGGAAGTTCACAGTTCATGTACAATTGAAGCCTGGCTTGGAGAATTTTGAGCATTACTTTACTAGCGAGTGAGACGAGCGTAATTGTGCAGTAGTTTGAGCATTCTTTGGCATTGCCTTTCTTTGGGATTGGAATGAAAACTGATCTTTTCCAGTCCTGTGGCCACTGCTGAGTTTTCCAAATTTGCTGGCATATTGAGTACAGCATTTTTACAGCGTCATCTTTCAGGATTTGAAAGAGCTCAACTGGAATTCCATCACCTCCACTAGCTTTGTTCGTAGTGATGCTTTCTAAGGCCCACTTGACTTCACATTCCAGGATGTCTGGCTCTAGGTGAGTGATCACACCATCGTGATTATCTGGGTCATGAAGATCTTTTTTGTACAGTTCTTCTGTGTATTCTTGCCACCTCTTCTTGATATCTTCTGCTTCTGTTAGGTCCCTACCATTTCTGTCCTTTATTGAGCCCATCTTTGCATGAAATGTTCCCTTGGTATCTCTAATTGTCTTGAAGAGATCTCTAGTCTTTCCCATTCTGTTGTTTTCCTCTATTTCTTTGCACTGATCACGGAGGAAGGCTTTCTTATCTCTCCTTGCTATTCTTTGGAACTCTGCATTCAAATGGCTATAGCTTTCCTTTTCTCCTTTGCTTTTTGCTTCCCTTCTTCTCACAGCTATTTGTAAGGCCTCCCCAGACAGCCATTTTGCTTTTTTGCATTTCTTTTTCTTGGGGATGGTCTTGATTCCTGTCTCTTGTACAACATCATGAACCTCCATCCATAGTTCATCAGGCACTCTGTCTATCAGATCTACTCCCTTAAATCTATTTCTCACTTCCACTTTATAGTCATAAGGGATTTGATTTAGGTCATACCTGAATGGTCTAGTGGTTTTCTCCACTTTCTTCAATTTCAGTCTGTATTTGGCAATAAGGAGTTCCTGATCTGAGCCACAGTCAGCTCCTGGTCTGGTTTTTGCTGACTGTATAGAGGGCAGAGGCATTGCCCAAGAAGAGCTACCCTGCATCCCAGGTAAGGAGCAGCAGCTGCACTTTGCTGGAGCCGTGAAGAGAGATCCCATGTCCAAGGTAAGAGAAACCCAAATAAGATGGTAGGCACTGAGAGAGGGGATCAGAGGGCAGACAGACTGAGACTACAATCACAGACAACTAGCCAATATGATCACATGGACAACGGCCTTGTCTAACTCAATGAAACTAAGCCATGCTCTGTGGGGCCACCCAAGATGGGCGGGTCATGGTGAAGAGGTCTGACAGAATGTGGTCCATTGGAGAAGGAAATGGCAAACCACTTCAGTATTCTTGCCTTGAGAACCCCATGAACGGCTTGAAAAGGCAAAAGATAGGCTACTGAAAGGGGAATTCCCCAGGTCGGTAGGTGCCCAATATGCTACTGGAAATCAGTGGAGAAATAAGTCCAGAAAGAATGAAGGGATGGAGCCAAAGCAAAAACAACACCCAGTTGTGAATGGGACTGGTGATGGAAGCAGGGTTCAATGCTGTAAAGAACAATATTGCATAGGAATCTGGAATGGTAGGTCCATGAATCAAGGCAAATTGGAAGTGGTCAAACAGGAGATGACAAGAGTGAATATCGACATTCTAGGAATCAGTGAACTAAGATGGACTGGGATGGTTGAATTTAACTCAGATGACCATTATATCTACTACTGTGGGCAGAAATCCCTTAGAAGAAATGGAGTAGCCCTCATAGTCAACAAAAGAGTCCGAAATGCAGTACTTGGATGCAATCTCAAAAACGACAGAATGATCTCTGTTCATTTCCAAGGCTGCTGCTGCTAAGTCACGTCAGTCGTGTCCGACTGTGTGTGACCCCATAGATGGCAGCCCACCAGGCTCCCGTCCCTGGGATTCTCCAGGCAACAATACTGGAGTGGGTTGCCATTTTCTTCTCCAGTGCATGAAAGTGGAAAGTGAAAGTGAAGTCGCTCAGTCAAGTCCGACTCTTCACAACCCCATGGACTGTAGCCTACCAGGCTCCTCCATCCATGGGATTTCCCAGGCAAGAGTACTGGAGAGGGTTGCCATTGCCTTCTCCATTTCCAAGGCAAACCATTCAATATCATGGTAATCCAAGTCTATGCCCTGACCAGTAGCGCTGAAGAAGCTGAAGTTGAACAGTTCTATGAAGACCTACAAGACCTTTTAGAACTAACACCCAAAAAAAGATGTCCTTTTTATTATAGGGGACTGGAATGCAAAATCCTTTTGGTAGCCAGCTAATGAATAAATTGTTCTTTAACTTTGGCATACACACCGGAAACATACAAGTGCCTAATGCTGGTAGATGTAGTCTTGGCCCATCTTTGCAAGTTCTTAATAGAAGTTCTAGCACAATGCTCTGCTATGCTGGAAAACTTGGTACTTTTGTATTATTGATCTTTGGTATACCTGCTAAAACCACAGGAAAAATTATATTTACCATGCTACTGCCGATGCAATGAAGACAAATGTGAAAATAAGTGAAGTTTTGAAATGAAAAATTATTTAATGCTAGAGGAGAGAGTCTATCTGGATTCATCTAGTCAAATAATGAAATTACACTCGATGGAGCACTTAGAGCACACACTGCATCTCTTAAATCTGACAACAATCCTATGAAATTTTAAAATAGAACTTAAAATAGCTGAGTAAGATTGACTGTGTTTCAACCCCCATCTAGCACAAATTGATGTATAATCTTGGGAAAATGTTGAGCTTCTCTGAGAGTCATCTGTACAATTTCTTCATCTATTTAAATGAAGATAATTATTATATTATCCTCATAATATAATAAATGATTAATCTATTGATTATAATATGTAATAATTATCACAATAAATGATGAACAAGTATTATCTTCATAATAAATTAATCTTCATAATAAATGATTAATCTATTCCAGGCATTAGTCCATATATTTTACATGGATTATTTCATTTAAAACTCACCATAACCTTGTAAGATAACCCTACCATCATTATGCTAACTTTATAGTAATGCATGTGTGCTCAGTTATACCTGACTCTTTGCAATTCTGTGCACTGTAGCCTTCCAGGTCCCTCTGTCTGTAGGATTTTCCAGGGAAAAATATTGGAGTGGGTTGCCATTTCCTCCTCTAGGGGATCTTCCCAACCCAGGTATCAAACCCCACCTCATGAGTCTCCTGCACTGCTGTTAGATTCTTTACCATTAGAGCCATCAAGGACTAGCTCCTTTTGCCAGCTTTGCTAAGGAGGAAAATGAAGATCACTGTGGATAGGTAAGTAGTCACCAAGATCTCACAGGTATTCAGGCCTCAGAAGTTTGTTTCTAAAGCCAAGGATCTTAAATATTTTAGTATATTCATCACCTACTGTATTAACACATATATATGGAATCCAGAAAAATGGTACTGATAAACTTATTTGCAGGACAGGAATGGAGATACAGATGTAAAGCACAGACTTGTGGACACAGCAGGGGAAGGCGGGGGGCAAATGAAGAGAGTAGCATTAAATATACTACCATGTGTAGATGGACAGCTGGAAGGATGCTTCTGTTAGCACAGGATGCTTAGCCCAGTGCTCTGAGATAACCTGGAGGGGTGGGATGGGGGTTGGGGTGGGAGAGACCTTTCAGAGGGAGGGGATATATGTAAACTTATGGCTGGTTTGGGCTTCCCTGGGGCTCAAATGGTAAAGAATGTGCCTGCAATGTGGGAGACATGGGTTCGATTCCTGGGTTGAGAAGATCCCGTGGAAAAGGGAATGGGCACCCATTCTAGTATTCTTGTCTGGAGAATTCCATGGACAGAGGAGCCTGGTGGGCTACAGTGCATGGGGTCACAAAGAGTTTGACAGCTGAGTGACTAACACACGTGGCAGATTCACGTTGCTATATGGCAGAAACCAACACAACATTGTAAAGCAATTATCTTCCATTTAAAAATAAATTTAAAAAATTGAGTAATGCATATAAAGCAACAAGAACATGAAAGGTTTTCAATCCATAGTTGTGCATATGAATCAGGATAATAATATTCAAATAGGAAAATGTAGAGACTGAAGAGTTTTGAAGGAAATGCAACTACTGGTTTATTTCCCATGCCATCTAATTTAAATATGGTGTGTGTGTGTCAGGGTATTTTCTTGTCATCAAAAGACTTCTGTTTTTAGCACTGCATCTTTAGGGCCCTCTATGTGTTGGATGGGCTTCCCTGGTGGCTCAGACAATAAAGAATACACATGCAATGCCGGAGACCTCGGGTTGATTTCTGGGTTGGGAAGATCCCGTGGAGGAGGCCATGGCAACCAACTCTAGTATTCTTGCCTAGAGAATCCCCATGAACAGAGGAGCCTGGTGGGTTACAGTTCTTGGGGTCACAAAGAGTCAGACATGACTGAGTGACTAAGCACAGCACATGAGTTCGATATTAATAACCAAAGGAAAGAGAAAGTTCTTCTGCTCCATCCCCTGCCCTGCCCCTCTTGGAATGGGGGAATAGCCCTTGGGACAGCAGAGCCAATGCCATGTGGTTGCTCCTAACAGCCGTGCTATTTCCAGTTGGCTTCTTTTCTTTTAATGAGAAGAAACTTCTTTCCAATGTGAACAGCAATTCTCCATGGATCCTGCCTACAGAACAATGATGCTAGATCTCACTCTGGTTACAAATGGGAATCTAGTTGCCAGTGAAATTTCAGAGGACTGGCAAGGTTATGCTGACCCTGAGATTTAGGTTGCCAGTTGGCCTCCCCATAGAAGAAAAACCCAGCTGGTCCTCTGGGGAAAGCAGAGGTTATGAGCAGGTATTCTCTACGCAGTTCCTCATCTGTGACATCAGCATCCATACATGCTGACCAGACAACAGCCAATCCCTGGTTCATTCTTGGTAAATTGTAACAGCCTGGTTTTTAGAACTAAAAATTTGTATTTCTCATGTAAGCTATACAGCTTGGCTATAAAATAAATGTAGAAGAAAATGTGTATGCATCTGTTCAGTAGGTAAAATGAGTGATTTCTTACGTGTATAGTAAACGTAAAATAAGATGAACAGAAATTTAAAATGTACGGTGATACAACATTGAGCATCATAAAATAATTTGGTCATGAGGACATTAAGAGTCATGAAGAGTCATGAGGACATTACCAATGTGAATTCAAAACCTGAAACAATTTTATGGTTGTAGAAGTTTGATTGAGGTAATTTTGATTTTGATGTAGTTTTGATTTGATTGTAATTTAGGTACAATAGAGTTACTTCTGAAATATGATGTTTTTTAATCAGTCTGTAGCGTGAGTTCTTGTATGTCTATGTATATTCACATTCATGGACATCCAAGTTTAATGCATAGAGGCTGAGGCAGCTCTGGTGCACTGGGAAAGATCACTGAACTCAAAATTAGCAGACCTTGGTTTGAGAACCAGTTTTACTCCTTGTAATTAGCACTTAGAAAAATCAGTTAAGTATATAGGCCTTGTTTTATATCAAATGGAGATTGTAATGCCTACTTTGTTGTTCTGAGAAGCATAATGAGGTGAAAGATATAAAAGTACTTCATGCTGTATCTAGTCCATTGCAATGGTAGTTTTTAAATCATTCCCTTGGAAAATGAGGGCAAAGATAAATTATGAATCAAGCTTATCTTCTGAAAAGATAACAGAGTGTATAGTATGGTATTTAGAATGTTTTCTAGTTAGGCATATTTGAACACTTAACAATGTATAACACTTACACAGCCCTCATTAAATCACAGTGTTCTAAGCACTATAGATATATAAGCCCATTTAATCATCACTGCAATCCTAGAGTAGCTTGATATTGCTTCTCTTTCTTTCAAAGAAAAGGAAACAGAGTCATGAAGAGATAAAATAGTTTTCCCGAGATCCTTTCTATAACCAGTCATTACATTTTTAAAACCTGTTTCCCTGCCTGTGAATTGGTTATAATAATAGTCCAACTTTTAGGTGAAGATTAAATGTGAAACTTAACCCAATTTTGTGACATGTGGTAAGAAGGTAAGAGTGTTAACTCAATAGAAATTCTTAAAGACTATAAAAGTGAGGCTAAATGAGATTATCAATCAAAGTTTGAGTTTAGTGGCTAGAAACAGAGGCTTATAATAAATGTGGCATCAGAGAGATGTGCTTTTTCCCCCCTGTCCTGTAAAGAGGGGACCAGAGATAGGCAGTTTAGAGCTGATATAAAGTAATGCAACTTAGGATCCTGCTTTACCTCTTTAAGACACTGCTTGTCAGCTTGTGGTCACAAGGTGGCTGCCAGGATTCTACCCATCAAGTTCAGATTCCAGACAGGAAGAAAAGAAGGGGAAAAAATCAAAAGGGTGTGACAGTCGAGCATGCCCTGCTTTTTAAGATTTCTGAGAAGTCTAGACCAGTGGCTGCATTTCATTAATGAAAATTTTGTTGTATGGTGAACATGTGAGGTTTCTAGAGTAAAGTGATGAAGAATGGTTATTGGATAGGCAATGAGCAGTTCTTGCCACCCAAGATTAAAGGAATTGGCTTCAATGCTGATTGCTGGTAAATTCTTCCCTAAAGACAGTGGTGTGAACATTACTCCAAATTTGCAGGTAGCCTTAAAAATGCAAAGCCAATTTGTTTATCAATGATATGATTATGCACTTTTATAAAATGAAACTAATTTAAAATGCATCAATCATAATAAAATCCCTAAAAGTTCTAACTGGGTAGATTAAAGCAACAGAAATTTATTCTGCCCTACTTCCAGAGGCTGAAAGTCCAAATGCAAGGTGTCAGTAGGGTTCCTCCTGGAGCCTCTAAAGGAGAATCCGTTCTGTGCTTATTTTCTGTCTGGTGGTGGCTGGCAATCCTTGGATTTTGTGGTTTGTTGACAATCACTTCAATCTCTTGTCTCTGTTGTCACCTGGCCTTCCCCTCCGTGTCTCTGTGTGTCTTCTCCTTTCCTGCCTCTTATAAAGATACTCCTTGTTGGATTTAGAGTTCTCCCTAAGCACAGGATGATCTCATCTAGAGACCCTTAATTATTTCTGCACAGCCACACGCATCTACAATTATCTCAAAATAAATATTTCCATAAAAAGGTCACATTTGCAGGTACGAAGAGTTAGTATTTGGATATATCTTTATGAGGCCACTATTCAACCCACTAAGCAACCAAAGGACAGAGTGAAAGGGTTAGGAAGGTCACAGGCATGGAATGTCAAGATATTCATAGCTCAGACTGGAACGGATAAGGGAGAGAGCCAAAGAGAAACCATGGCAGGAGTCCATTGATCAGCACAGCCTGCCAGCATCACCATTCATTTAACTCCTTCAGGGAAAGAGGATACTTATCTGATCCCCCAAAGAAACAAAGGCCCAATCGGCCATGCTGAAATTAGCTTTTAGCTTATTCTCGACCAACAGAAACAATAAACAGACTTGTTGTCCATGATTAGGTTTTTCTTCTTTCAGAACAGCACTCTCCAGTGCAGCATGGCCTCCTCCCATTATCACCGGATTTTAAAAGCTGCATTCATGGCAATAGCAAGGAAATGTAGGAAATATTTTGGTTGTTTTTCTTTATAACCGACACATTTTTGGCAGGGTTCTTTTAAATATTTATTATGATGATATTCGGAGAAGGCAATGGCACCCCACTCCAACACTCTTGCCTGGAAAATCCCACGGATGGAGGAGCCCGGAAGGCTGCAGTCCATGGGGTCACTAAGAGTCAGACAAGACTGAGCCACTTCACTTTCACTTTTCACTTTGATGCACTGGAGAAGGAAATGGCAACCCACTCCAGTGTTCTTGCCTGGAGAATCCCAGGGACAGAGGAGCCTGGTGGGCTGCCGTCTATGGGGTCACACAGAGTCAGACACGACTGAAGCGACTTAGCAGCAGCATGATGATATTGGCTTGTTCCTTTTTTTTTTTTTTAAACCACACAACACGTTAGGTCTTAGTTGTCCTACCACAACCTACAACCCCAGCATTTAAGGGCAGAATCTTAATTACTAGACCACCAGGGAAGCCCCCTGGGGAGTTTCTGTACCAGGAGTCTGCAAATACATTTGTTTGGAGGGGCCAGTAAAATCAGCTTTGTATGAAAAATCCATTACCATCTCTGGTTTGGTTTTGTTTTCATTTCTTATCGAAGTATGAGTTCAAGAATGGTTTTAATTTTTTTTAGTTGAAATTTAAGAAAAGTGATATCCTAGTTCATGAAAGAAAATGGCAACTGATCTTAAATGTCAGTGGCATGGAGTCAATGGGAAATGAAGGGAAGGACAAAGTGGAGAAGTCTGGGCCTATCCTAAGAGAGATGGGCACAATAAAGCTACTCTTGATTATTATCCTAAAGGAATGGAGGTCATGGGGGACCACATCCTTTCAATATTTTTTTGAAAAGTATCCAGAAATTCTTTCTCTTTATAAAAATATGATAATTTTCAATTCTAAAATATTAGGAATGATTAGAAACACTTCCTATTTTAATACTCATTGAGCAGATTAATCCTGCACAGATCAAGTAAAAATAAGGTGGGATAAATTCAATTTAAAATTTCTGCATACACATTTATAGGTGAATGCACACAGATATATGTTTCTGGAAAAACAGCACAATTCTAAATTATAAATCCAGGCACATGCATGTCAAGGAGACAATGACATCCTTGCCTTTAAGGAAAGCAGCAGCAAGTGTATAATTTCTGAGTTTTACATAAGAAGGTCGTTTCTTGCTGAAGGAATATTTTTATTATCCTATCTTGCAGGTCAATTTTTTCACAACTGTGTCTTGTTGTTAGATGTTTCCTTAAGAATTTTCTTTTACATCTGTGGTTTGATATTAAAATGAGTTACACAGATAATACTGGGTTTCATTAAAGTCATTTTGAGGGTCATTTTAATACTTTATATATTTGGTTGATAAAATGAGGCTATTGTCAAAGCCTCCAGGGCCAAGTATAAGGCCAAAGTCTAAACCAGTCTTCCTTTAACATCCTACCAAGTTCCATATTCTATTCAGGGTCTCACTGATGATATACATATTTTTCTTTGAAGATTTGTTGTTGTTGTTTAATCGCTATGTCAGACTCTTTGCAACCCCACAGACTGTATGTAGCTTTCTAGGCACCTCTGTCCATGGGATTCTCCAGGCAAGAGTACTGGGGTGGGTTGCTATTTCCTTCTCCAGGGGATCTTCCTGACCCAGGAATTGAACTCATGTCTCCTGCATTGGCAGGTGGATTCTTCCTGCTGAACCACCAGGGAAGCCCCCTTTAAAGATTAATAGGCCTGAATTATGGAGAAGGCAATGGCACCCCACTCCAATACTCTTGCCTGGAAAATCCCATGGATGGAGGAGCCTGGTAGGCTGTAGTCCATGGGGTCGCTAAGAGTTGGACACAACTGAGCGACTTCCCTTTCACTTTTCACTTTCATGCATTGGAGAAGGAAATGGTAACCCACTCCAGTGTTCTTGCCTGGAGAATACCAGGGATGGGGGAGCCTGGTGGGCTGCCGTCTATGGGGTCGCACAGAGTTGGACACGACTGAAGTGACTTAGCAGCAGCAGCAGCAGGCCTGAATTATGGTGGTATAACTTTTCTCCAAGGTCTTGGAATAAAAGCCCGTAGGTTTCTTGGAAACATACTTTGTTCTAAATTCTTTGAAGAAAACAATTTTTCAAACTTTACAAATTAGGGTACCCTCTTATACTTGTGCCAAGTGTTAAAAAGACAAAGAATTCAACTCTGCAATCCTTCACCGAATAAGGGTTCTACTGAATTACTATGCTGTGCTCAAGTTTGTGCTAGAATCTAAGATATTATTCATGTTTCCAATTCTCAAGCCTTGAATCCTTGAGTAAGATTATGAGAACTTCATTCATAATGTATCTCTCACAAGTCATCAAATCTACCCTTTCTAACTCCTATTACAGAAATTAACATGCTGACCACATCAACACTCTAACTCAGAATTCAGGTACTTGGAAATCCTGGGATTTCTACTCATAGACCAAACCAGTGCTAAGCTCCATGAACAACTGTTAGCCCGCAGGTGCCCATTTTAAACTCAAACTTTTCAGAGGTTCCCAAAGATATATCTAAGCAGATGTCATGAAAATATTTTAAAGAATTGACAAATACAACAAGACTTTTTTGTATGATTAGTTTAAGGCACTAAGGGATCAAATATTTCAGAAGGAAGGTTAAGATTGGGATACTATTGGAGGATATTGTGGGAAGGAGGCCAGAAGTTTTGGATCTGGCCTCAGTTGTGTTCTACAGTCTGGCAAAATTCTCAATAAATGTAAAACACAAGAAATTAGAACAAATTAATGTCAACCAACCCCACGGCTTCTCTGGTGGCTCAGCAGTAAAGACTCTGCCTGCTATGCAGGAGAAGCAGTTTTGATCCCTGGGTTGAGAAGATCCCCTGCAGAAGGAAATGGCAACCCACTCCAGTATTCTTGCATGGACAGAGGGGCCTTCAGGGCTACAGTCCTTGAGGTCATGACTTAGCAACTAAACAACAACAAAATATCAACTCCCAAGTTGATTTTGAGCCCCACAAATCAGTGAAAATTTATGGTGAGCCAGACTGCTAAGTCACTTCAGTCGTGTCTGACTCTGTGTGACCCCATAGATGGCAGCCCACCAGGGTCCCCGGTCCCTGGGATTCTCCAGGCAAGAACACTGGAGTGGGTTGCCATTTCCTTCTCCAATGCAGGAAAGTGAAAAGTGAAAGTGAAGTCGCTCAGTCGTGTCCGACCCTCAGTGACCCCATGGACTGCAGCCCACCAGGCTCCTCCGTCCATGGGATTTTCCAGGCAAGAGTACTGGAGTGGGTTGTTATTGCCTTCTCTGAGCCAGACTAGACTAAACAAATGATTCTAGGAGATAAATCCAAATTAGAATCTAGGCATACCACATGCCAACTCCAACAGAGAAACAGGCAGAACAGAAACCCACGGCTATGTGCTGATCCTCTGCAGCCCACTGACTCCTCCCTTTCATAAACACAGTCCAGTCAAGGTTCTGAAGTCTCCCCAATTAAAACAGTTTCCTTCACCTGGAGAGAAGTGAAGATGGGAGCATATACAGGAGGTCTTGAAAACATGCCATTTCTTATATATGAACACCACTTCTTAGATTCTCTTAAGTTACAAGAAGATACAGTTTATGGGACAATCTCCATATCATATAATGAAACTTTTTAATAATAGTGAATCATGAGATGTGTAATAATGTGATTTCATACTTATAGCCTCTACTTTTTTCAAATAATCAAATGTGCAGATCTTTAAAATTACACGCCTCTTATTAGAACATAATCATAAGGGATTTGATTTAGGTCATACCTGAATGGTCTAGCGCTTTTCCCTACTTTCTTCAATTTAAGTCTGAATTTTTACAATAAGGAGTTCATGATCTGAGCCACAGTCAGCTCCCAGTCTTGTCTTTGCTGACTGTATAGAGCTTCTCCATCAGACATGACTGAGCAACTGAACATATATACAGGTAAGGAATGTTTTCTTCGGGTATATGAACAAATAATGTAAACTGTGCTATCATTGCAGAAACAGTGGTGTATTTAAATAGCAGTAGCACAGATGAAGGATGAATTAATTCTATGGGAGACAAGAGGAACCAATCCCACGATCTATCAATTGTGAAGGAGACGTTCAGAAGGCAGATGGGGGTGGGGGTGGCAAAGAAAGGCTTTTCTGTTGGAGGAAACAAAATGCTCAAAGGCTTAGAAGCTTAAAACAGCATGGTACCTTGGAATGAGAAGAAACAGTTGGTCTGTGTGATCTTATGTTTTGCTAAATATGAGGGGAGAGTAAAGGAATTTACATAGTTCGATAAGTAAAGGAATCCAAGAGAACAGTCTATAGCATCTTCACAAAAGCCTATTTATTATATTATCTCTGTCCTGTGTTTAGATTTGCTTCTCCAAATACTGAGAAATAACTAGAAAACATTTTTTTTCCAGTGGCAATTTAGTATTTCTGTCTGGATTAATAACCTACATTATTTATAGTGAATATTCTTGCAGGAAACTAATAATGGCTAATCTCCAGAAGGAGCATATACTGAGGTACCTAACACCTGCAGCTCGCCATACTGCAAAGGCACCATGTTGGGAGGTTAATTACTGGAGGGTAGGGAGTAGCCAAGAGGCCCTGAGGCATAAAATAGACAGAATCATGTTTGGATTCTTTGGAACAGTGGGAATCTCTCATCACTGATGCAGTTTATTCCACCAGAATTTGCCCAGCACAGCTTGGTAATACAAACATTGAACAGTGAACGAAACAAGCAAGCAAAATACATGAAGACAGCTATGTTCATTACAATTCAGGACAAATATAAAATCATCTTAGAATATTTTGCAATGTGTACCTACTCCATGCACAAGATTAAAACAAATACCTGGGTTAGTTTCAACTTTCAGCCTAAAGCTAGAGGAAGTTTGGCATTGACTTTAGCAGAATATATACTATCAACCAGATCATCAATGTGCTCCTGCCCATATTGATCCAATATCATAGAATATTAAAGTTGACTTTGTTGCTATTACTGTAGTACACAGTCGTTCATATTGTTTTGTTTTGTTTTTTTTTTGAGTACATGGTAAAGATTCTCATCCCTTTCTGTATCCTTTTCCAATGCTTTTGTTTCTCACATATCATTCTAGACATGATTTATGCATATATGAGTAGTATCTTTTTTCTATTTTCATAAAAATAGTGGCATACCAAATACATTTCATGAAACTTTTATTTTTCATTCAAAAAATACATATAGACAGTGTCTGTACATAATGAACTTCATCATTTTATACAGCTGTATAGGATTACATTATTTGAGTGTACTAACAATTTAGGTAACTAGTTCTTCTTTATGATCATTTAGGATATTTCTAATTATATCTTTAAGAATGTCACAGAATAACTTTGTTCACCTGTAATTTTGAACCTGTACAGAACATTTCTAGGATAAATTCATGGAGGCTAACTATGTTCGGAAAATGGGCAAAGACATGAACAGATTTTTCACCAAAAAGGATATACCAATAACAAATAAGCACGTGGAAAGATGTTCAACATCATTAGCAACTAGGGAAGTACAATTCAAAACCACAAAAGGATATCACTATCAAAATAACTAAAAAGTAAAAAAAGAATGGCAACACTGTATGTTGGTGAGGGTGTGAAGAAAAGGGGTCACTCATACAATGTTGGTAAGAATGTAAAATGCTAAAGACAATCTGGGAAACTGTTGTTCAGTTCCTTAAAAACATGGAACTACCATAATACCCACTGATTAGAATCTATTACGACATTTATGGCATTTATGGCAAAGAGATGAAGACTTATGTTCACCAAACACTGTACAAAACTGTTTAAGGTAGTTTTGTGTGTACATGTGTGTGTATGTTAAGGTAGTTTTATGCAGAAGGGTCCCAAACAACCCAATGCCCTTCAGCGGATAAATCGTTAAACCATGCTACATTGAATACTACTCAGCAATATAAAGGAACAAATTATGGTTATATGTGAAAATATGGATAAATCTCCAATCATTCTGGATGAAAAAAAAAAAAAGCTAATCCCAAAACACTATATGATTTGATTTATATAGCAATCTAGAAAAGTTGTAATTAAAGAAATGGAGAATAATTCATAGTTGCCAAGGGTTAAAGGTGGTAGGGGCGGGAAGGAAGTGTTTGTGACTATAAAAGAGCAATATGAGGGATCCTTGTGGTAATAGGAACGTTCTGCATCTTGACTGTGTCAGTATCAATCCTGGTTGTAATACTGCAAGATGTTAACCACTGCTGCTGCTGCTGCTAAGTTGCTTCAGTCGTGTCCAACTCTGTGAGACCCCATAGAAGGAAGCTCACCAGGCTCCCCCATCCCTGGGATTCTCCAGACAAGAACACTGGAGTGGGCTGCCATTTCCTTCTCCAATGCATGAAAGTGAAAAGTGAAAGTGAAGTCGCTCAGTCATGTCCAACTCTTCACGACCCCATAGACTGCAGCCTACCAGGCTCCTCCGTCCGTGGGATTTTCCAGGCAAGAGTACTGGAGTGGGGTGCCATCGCCTTCTCCACTAGGGGAAAGAAAATGGGAGAAAGGATGCAAGGACTCTCTCGGTATTATTTCTTATAACTGCACACACATCTATAATTATCTCAATATAAAGATTTAATTATAAAAGGAAGTCTAATTGTAGTCTAAAGATATGTACAATTATAAATTTAGTAAATACAGCAAGACTGACTCCATTTTCCCCCTTTGTTCTTTTTTTTCAAATTTACACTCCAACTAGTAGTGAGTGAGAGAATCTTGTGTTCAACACTTTGTGACTTTGTGTCTCCAAATCCAACAGGTAAAATGGTGAGATTTTCATTCTTTTCTGAATGTGTTTCTCAACCAGAAGATAAAAGACAACTCACTTCCCAGTAAAAATAAAAACATACAACTTCAATGACAAGAAAAGCAAGCATACTCTTATATTAGGAAAAAAAAAATCTGACAGAAAAGCACCAACAAAATGGATTCAAAATTCCACTTCCAGGAAAAAAAAAATGTTTTTTACTTAGTGAAAATACAGATGACTAATTGTATTGAAGGTGGATCCAAAGTTGGATGACAAATTAGCCGGAGTTCTTTAGGGCTTTTTTTAGGTATCATTTTAATTGATTTCATTTACTTATTTTTAAGTTCAAACATCCATATATCACAGCAATAAGCTGAATTTATGTCACACATGTCTTCCTGCATCTGGCGATGGTAAAACAAAAGGCTCTTCCTGCTTTTGAGAGCCCATTTATTAACATCCAAGGAACAGTAGGCAGAAAAAAGTCACAGCAAACAATTAAGAGCAATTATCACATTATTGAGTTTTGAGAGGCATTTCAGCTTTAGGTAATTGACTTCAAACCAGCTGTGAATCAAACTGATGTACTTGTGACCAGCTAAACATTTCTAGTGCTCTCTAGTGCTTCCAACAAGCTAGCTCCAGCAATACAAAGAACTGCTTTAGGATTTTCCAAAAATAAAAGGAAAGGTAAGTTCTCAGAGTTTTTTTTGCTTGTTTGTTTTTCCTTTTTTGTCTGGTAGACAATGACGTTACCTGGTGTTCAGAATTCTAAATGTTAAAGTGAAAGAGTTAGTCGTTCCGTCATGTCTACCTCAAAACCTGGTCTCCCGCACTGCAGGCAGATTCTTTACCATTTGAGCCACATATTAATCACCTAAGCATTTCGTTAATGGTGTTTCTGATTCAGTAAATGTAGAGTGAGGCGTGAGATTCTATCCTTTTTACCAACTCCCAGGTGATGCTGACACCCCTGGTTTATGGCACACATTTACAATAGTAAAGATGTGGAGAAGAGGAATATGACTCACACTGATACAACTTCAATCCTTAAATCAGACTCTGAGTTTCCTGTGGGGTTATAACCTCTTGTTGCATACGTATTTCCAGCCAGATGAACTATAATCTCTGCCATTTTCATAAAAAGCACATAAAAATAAAACAACTTTGATGTCTTTCCCCATTAGAAAAACATCAGCAAATCCAAAAAATATATTCCTATAAAAAGGACAACACATGATAGTACTTACATTAGTTTGCTAAGGCTTCCATAACAAAGTATCATAGATGGGATGCTTGAACACTGGAAATTTATTATTTGCTAGTTCTAGAGGCTGGAAATCCAAAATTGAGGTGTTGCCAGGCTTGAATCCTTCTGAGAGTTATGAGGGGAGGATTTTTCAGGCCGCTCTCCATGGCTTACAGATGGCTGTCTTCTTTCTATGTCTCCTCATACTGCTGTCTCCCATCTTTGTATATCTATGCATCAATATATCAAATGTCTCCTTTTATTAAGGACATTGGTAGTATCGGATTAGGGCCCATTCTAATCACCTCACCTTAATTTGATTACCTCTGTAAAGGCCCTGTCACCAAACAAGGCTACATTTTATAATATTGGTGGTGGGGTTGGGAGGTGGGGGTGTTGGTTAGGACTTTAATATGCAAAATTTGGGGTGGACACAATTCAACCCGTTACAGTAATTTTCATTTGCTTCTTCCTGTTCTAATCTTTCATCTTGTTGTTTTTGTCACCCCATGGACTGCAGCACGCCAGGCTTCCCTGTCCTCCACTATCTCCCAGAGTTTGCTCAAATTCATAACCAGTTGGTGATGCTGTCTAACATCTCATCCTCTGCCACCCCCTTCTCCTTCTGCCTTCAATCTTCCACCTTAAAATGGATAAATTATACCATTGAAACCATGACATTTAGCAACCATGGATAGAAGAAGAGGCATCACTCCACCAGCTGATAATTTCAAAGATGTATATAATCTGGAATAAATATTGAAATATCTTTCCATTTAATGGATAGAAAGACAGGGAAAAATAAATGTATGGATGTATAAATATCAAGCCTCTATGACTCACTAGATCTATGACTTTTCACTCATTACTGAAACTTCTTAAAGCTCAGATTCTTGTGAAATGGGGTAAAACATTTTCTCATGAGATAATTGACCATTAAATTATCTCATGTGGTAGACTGGAGATTGTCCCTAGTTATAGGAGTCAGGGTCTTGTCAGGACAAAGAAACCACACCAGTAATTTGAACAGGGAATTTGTAATATAAACAACTGTAAATTAGGAAAAGGTGGTTATCTAACAAAAATATTTAAAAAAAACTCTAAGGGGCATGCAAGAACCAAATACAGGAGACATTTACTACCTTTAAAGCAGAGGGAGAATGAACAGGAAAGGGACAAGCTATGTAGAAGAAGCCTTCCCCTCCAGGCTGAAACTGTAATGCCTTGGAGAATGTGTGACTGCCCGACCAGACCACAGGAACAGGATCCTGCTGGTGGTGAAGGAGCCTGCCAGGATCTGATCAGGAGCTGTGTGAGGAGTGACGTGTTGGAAGGTGAAGGCTGAAGCTGAACTATGGGCCTCTGATATGATTGTCACACACTAACCCCATGTCTGTTACAACAGAAAAACAAACAAACAAACCCAAAACAGCTCAGTGGAATCTGGATGGATTTGTCAGAGAAAATACAGGACATCCAGTATAATTTAAAATTCAGATAAATCATGAATAACTATATCCCTTGCAATATTTGCTATATGCTCACCAGTTCAGTTCAGTTCAGTCACTAAGTTGTGTCCGATTCTTTGTGACCCCATGAACCACAGCACGCCAGGCCTCCCTGTCCATCACCAACTCCCGGAGTCCACCCAAACCCATGTCCATCGAGTCGGTGATGCCATCCAGCCATCTCATCCTTTGTTGTCTCCTTTTCCTCCTGCCCTCAATCTTTCCCAACATCAGGGTCTTTTCCAATGAATCAACTCTTCACATGAGGTGGCCAAAGTATTGGAGTCTCAGCTTCAAAATCAGTCCCTCCAATGAACACCCAGGACTGATCTCCTTTAGGATGGACTGGTTGGATTGCCTTGCAGTCCAAGGGACTCTCAAGAGTCTTCTCCAACACCACAGTTCAAAAGCATCAATTCTTCTGCACTCAGCTTTCTTTATAGTCCAACTCTCACATCCATACATGAACACTGGAAAAAAATAGCCTTGACTAGAAGGACCTTTGTTGGCAAAGTAATGTCTCTCCTTTTTAATATGCTATCTAGGTTGGTCATAACTTTCCTTCCAAGGAGTAAGCGTCTTTTAATTTCATGGCTGCAGTCACCATCTGCAGTGATTTTGGATCCCAGAAAAATAAAGTCTGACACTGTTTCCACTGTTTTCCCATCTATTTCCCATGAAGTGATGGGACCAGATTCCATGATCTTAGTTTTCTGAATGTTGAGCTTTAAGCCAACTTTTTCACTCTCCTCTTTCACTTTCATCAAGAGCCTCTTTAGTTCTTCTTCACTTTCTGCCATAAGGGTGGTATCATCTGCATATCTGAGGTTCTTGATATTTCTCCTGGCAATCTTGATTCCAGCCTGTGGTTCCTCCAGCCCAGCGTTTCTCATGATATATGCTTTTAAGACAAAGCAAATCATTTATTACTTATCTGAAATTCAGATTTGCTAAGAATCCTTAATTTTGTTTGCTCAATCTGGCCACCTTCTGGCCAGAAGGAAAACCTTTTGCCTGGCTGTGTCTTTGCAGTATCTCTCCAGCATCCTCTATTGACAAAGTTTAACACTGAGCCTGCTGTGTGTGTGCTGTGGTCAGTTGTGTGACCCAGTGGAGTGTGTGACCCCATGGACTGACCCCATAGACTCCTCTTTGTGACCCCATGACTATCGCCTGCCAGACTCCTTGGTTCATGGGACTTTCCGGGCAAGAATACTGGAGTAGGTTGCCATTTCCTTCTCCAAGGATGTTCCCAGTCCAGGGATGGAACCCACATCTCTTAACGTCTCCTGCATTGACAGGGATATTCTTTACCACTAGTGCCACCTGGGAAGCCCACTGAACTAACAGATGTTTGCAGAGTTCAGCTCCAGTAATACAAAGTAAGTCCATAAAATGCAGATTTGGAACTGAGTCAATATATTGGGAATAGGCATTTTGATAATTTCCTTCTAAGTTTTCTGTTAAAGGGGTAGAACATCTGTGACAGTTACAGTGTGATTTGCAGGTTCAGCTCACTATTGCATAGCACACATCTCACCCCACTGATGTTGAGTCTGGTCATATGATGTGCGTTGGCCAATGGAACATCAGCAGATGTAACATATGCATCATCAGAGTGAAAGCTTTAAGGAGCCTTGTAAGTTTCCACAACTCTTGATTCTTCTCTGCTGCCATAAAGATGATACATCCACCTTTCAGCTTGGATCCCCAAACATGAAAATGCTTGGGGCAGACTTTCAGCATCTCACGTAAAACTGCTGACAAGCAATGTGAGGAAACAGATATGTTTGATCTTAAAAGCAACTGAGATGTGTCTTTAACTGCAATGCAGCTGAGTAATACACTTAATGAATATAAAGCACCAGTTATACTGCCTAGTATATCAGAGAAGGCAATGGCACCCCACTCCAGGACTCTTGCCTGGAAAATCCCACGGACAGAGAAGCCTGGTCGGCTGTAGTTCATGGGGTTGCTAAGAGTCGGACACGACTGAGCAACTTCACTTTCACTTTTCACTTTCATTCATTGGAGAAGAAAATGGCAACCCGCTCCAGTGTTCTTGCCTGGAGAATCCCAGGGACGGGGGAGCCTGGTAGGCTGCCATCTATGGGGTCGCACAGAGTCGGACACGACTGAAGCGACTTAGCAGCAGCAGCAGCAGCATATTGTTTGGCTTTGGATAAAATAGGCAATATGGCATACAACATGTATTTTGAAAAGTAGGTTTGCTTTCCAAATAAAATTTTATTATATAATATCCAATGTTACTGTAATAAAACAATCCCCAAAGAGGAGCTAACCACTGAAGGATACTGGCAGGAAAGCACCATCATCAACTCTATTGAAGGAAGTTTGCTCTCATGAGGTGTTCAGCAAAATTTTGCTGTGAATGTTCAAATAGCAAATCTATAGGACACTGGTATGTGTTACAGTTACTGAACTCTGCTACAGTTGCATGACAAGAGTCACAGACAACATGGATATAAATAAGTGTGGCTGTGTTGTTATAATATTTTATTTTCAAAAACGAGAGACAAGCAGGATTTGACCTATGGGTCATACTTGGCTAACTACTCCTCTGGTGGAACTTTTTCATTCTTAGCCTTTGACAAGCAACTCTCCACATTAAAGCCAACATAATCTATTTCAAATATAAAACAGATCATGTCACTATCCTGATTAGTAACATTAAGTGTGTTTCCAACATACTTAGGATAAAATGTACACTCTGTACCATGACATCTTAGACCTTTAAGACTTTGTACAGTGACCTCTATGTTTCTGGTCCTTGACTGCTTTTCCTTAGTCACTGTGAATGTCACTCTACAGTAAATGTATTAGACGTTTCTGAGCCTTGGGGTCTCTTGTTCTCAGCACCATCGCAGACATCAGCTCTTGCTGGGCCCTGACTGCATTCACACAGGTGCAACTTGACAACACCTTCCTTCATGCTCTACAATGTGTCTCACATCTCCTGCCCCAGGGCATCTGCACTGATTCTGAAATATGAAAAAAACAAGACTTCCTCTTGGTCTAAAGCATGTACCTCCAAGAAGTTCCGGGGATTAATACTTTATGGTGCAGACTCCTTTGATCAATTGACAAGGATGGTCGACAGATCATTTTTCTCCTTGAGTTCCAGTTTTCACGTGATTTGTAGAGGATGGGTCTTTAAGGTCAAGCATGCAGGCACTCTTAGCAGTCAGCTCGATTCCACATCCTGAGATTGGCCCACCTGCCTACTCTGTTCCATTCCCCTTGAGTCTTACTTCTGCTCCCTGGGCTTTCACTTTCTAATAGACCTGTACACATGTGTTTTGGCTCAGAGCCTGATATTTGGAATTAAAACAAACATACAAACAAAACTGAGGTAGTCCATCTCACTCATGGTTTTCTAGCCACCACCACCCTGTCCGTAATCGGAACGTTTAAGCTTGCTCTTATCCTAGGGTATCTGCCCTTGCTGTTTCTTCTTCCTCCAGATCTTTGTTTGAATGGTTATTTCATGTCATTCAGCCTTCAGCTCAATTGTCTCCACCTCGGAAAGCTTCCCTGACCACTAAGTCTAAACAACTCATACTCGTCTGTACTGCATATTCCAGTTTAATTATGTTCATACCATGTATAACTCTATGAAAAATCCTAATTGCTGTGTTTGATTGCTTTGTTATTTCTCTTTTCCCACCGCTTCTAGTCAACTCCCAGTATATCGTAAGCTCTGTAGGAGTGGAGCCCTTTTCCTCCGTGCTTACTGAAGCTGCCCTGCACATGGAATGGTGTCTGGCACCTGAGAGGAACACCATTGCTGTTATTTAGTCGCTCAGTCATGTACTACTCCTTGTGACCCCATGGACTGTGGCCAGCCAGGCTCCCCTCCCCATGGCATTTCCCAGGCAAGAATACTAGAGTGGGTTATCATTTCCTTCTCCAGGGGATCTTCCCAACCCAGGGAAGATCCTGCCTGCAATGGCAGGTGAATTCTCTGCCACTGAGCCACCTGGGAAGCCCAAGAGGAACACTGTACATAGTGTTTAATGAATAAGTATAAATCCAAACAATGGAGAAGGGCTGTGATTTGAAATGCTACTTCATTAGAAACTGTGGGAATCATCACCAAGAACATAAAATCAATAGAAAAAGAAGTTTATCTTTGCAAAGCAGATACACTGTCTCTGAGACGGGTACAGCTAGACCTACACCAAGTCCCCCCAAGTGCCCAGAGAACATCTGAAACCCTAAATGACACACCAAGTTTAACAATGGCTTTAGGAATCTAAGTCACCAATCACATTATCTAGCTTGTAATTTTCACAAGAGAAGGCTAACCAACTGTGTTTTGAACTGGGGTGAAAACATGAATTCAGGAGGCAGGAGAAGCAGCTTAAAATGATCATGTATGACATGATCCCCTGGGAGTATTAGATAAATCTTTGTGAAACAATCACTTTGATCACTTTCAGGAAGTCATTGTAAGAACTTAGTATGTTGCAAAATGCTTTTCTCTCTGACTCTGATTAGAGCTAAGCACATGCTAGTTATGCACAAGCACATGCTTGTTATGGCTTTGAGAAACGAAGTTTCAGAAAAATAAGGATAATTAGTTTTAACTCAGAATGGCATAAGGAAACTTTCCCCCAAACCTGCTGCAGTGTCATGCTTTAACCAAGGCTAAAGTAATACAGAATGAGATAGCACAGCTTACCTACAACTTCCTACATCTAACAAAATAAAAACCAGCAAATATCAAAATCTTTAAATATTGTCTCATTTTAAAATGGTTTATATTCTAACACCAGAAGAATGCCAGAGGAAAGTCTGTCCCATCTTCAATGAGATTATTCTTTCATTTCCCTTACTTTCTCATTTCCATCACATCATATTATCTTTTTCAACTTTCTATATATTTATTTAAAAGTGTTCATTTAGGACAGGTGATTCTGAAAATGTGTAAAAATAATTTATGTATTACATATATTATCTTGATCACATAATTAATGTCACCTCATATTGTGTCTGTTACCCAGTCACCACTCAATAAATATGTCTAAAGTCAGGAATTCCTTACTTAGCCCTGGATTTAATGTATCACTGCTACTAAATGACATTTTGGGGATTGGGATGCTAATTTTATTCCCATAATATCATCTCTAGGTAGCAGGATACTACTTGAACTCCTTTCTGAAGACACACAAATGATTCCCTATAGCAAGGAACAAGCATATGACTATTTATGCACCAGAACATAAGCTTCTTGATTGCAGCTGTTACTATGAAATTTAAATGCCCTGAGATAATGAGAAGTCCCGTTTATTACATACTGAGACCCAAGTCCATCTGTTCTCAAAGACAATAGCACCCTGACCTAAATCAAAGCTCATTCTTCTTTGATGAGCCTTATACAGGACATGAATCCATTGGAGAAATCCTGGAGACTGTCCTTTCTTAAAAGACAATTTTTCTTCCCCTCTCTTTATACATTTTCTGCCATCACTTGAATAGAAAGAGATAAAAAGAGATAAAAGGCCATTAAAGTATGCAGGTAGCACAGTCTGTAATGAAAAGACTGTTTAAGTCCCCAGAAGAGGGCAGAGGTGATTTCTCAGCTGAGAGTTTTCACTCTGGTAGCACAGAGGGCAGGAAAAAACTTAGAACAAAAATTGAAGAAAATTCCACTTTTTCCTCATATTTGCCCAAATCTAAGTATAAAGATTCAAAAGAATCAGAGAAAAGGGGGAATGAATCATTCATAAGGCCCTTCAAAAACTCAACCAACTCTACGGGAGGGGAGGATGCTATTGAACATAAAGCAGTTGAATGAAACTTGGCTGAGCTGTAATGACCCAGCACTACATATGCTAAAAATAAGAGCCTAAAATAGTGTCACACTAGAAATGTAAGCAGCATCATTCCTGGATGTCATATCGCCTCTGAAAACTCTAATTAACCCTTGAAGCAGAACCTTCACTTTCATCATTGTCTTGAGCATCATACCCTTAGTTTAAATACTTGTTAAAACTAGCCCCCAGCTTGTTAAATATCCTTTTTAATTAAAACATTGTGTCACCATGGTGACCTAGTGGGTCACCCTAGTCATTGAGATCAGTAGAGAAGTTTAATCAATTCCTAAATAATGAGTCAACTTTTTATGCCCTTTGTAATCTCATTGTAACACACTGCAATTCAAGGCCATTATACTACATTTACTTTAATGAATAATAAATGGTACATTGGTATTGACTGAACAACTGATTAACTATTCCATCGGTAGCAGAACACAGAAATATTTTTAATTATTGATAAACCACAAGCTTTGCTTATCAGGTACAATCATCTTCTGGCAAGAACAACTTATTTTTCATTTTATTATCAGAGACAAGTGGAATCAAATGTCATTGCAAACCACTTCTGGTCATTCTCCAGCATAGAAATGTCAATGTCTAGCCTTGCTTCCTTCCAGGTGTAAAGGGCAACAGGTTTGCAAAAGAACAAAAAAATATGAAAAAAGCGCTCATGTAAAAACCTGAGAAAGAAGGTTAGAAATAAAATTATGTTCTCAAACTTCCCTATGCTGATTTAAAAGGATAGATGTAAAAAAACAATATTTGTGAAATATTATGGGACAAATATATAAAATTGCTAAGACTTAGAAAATATACTTATATGATGCATAGAAGAGTTTACCCTTATCAAAGAGAGAGAGAGAGAGTGTGTGTGTGTATATATATATATATATATATATATATATGAAATATATATGTTTTATCCTCACTGTATCCATAGACAGGAAGCAAAGATGCTTCAAAATATAGAGATAGCCATTCACTTCTCACCCTTTGAACAAATGCCTCTCATAAGAGACACCTTCGTTAAACAGCTGTCATGTCTCATTGGCTAGAATGGCTAAGTGTCTGTCTCTAGATTAATAACCTAGAACACCTCTAAAAACATCAGGTTACTGTTCTAAGGAAGAAGACAGAAGGTAGATTTTGGGGGGACATAAAATAGAGTTACCTGCCATGGATCTTTAGAAAAGAAGCTGTGCACAGAAACAGATGAGGCTGTACATCTGATAAACAACGTGCAAGTGGCAGGTATAAGTGATAAGGGAGGAGCACTCTACAGTAATAGGTGGGTGGTTCACGCAGGAAAGCAGCTACGATGCGCCACGACCAAGATGACAAATCTTCAACTCTGTCCATCCATAAAAAAGGGAGGGGGAAGGAAGAGGCAGGACAGCACTAGAGCAGATGGTGTACTGTAAGTCAGCTAATATTTATTGAGCATCGAGTATCTGTAAAGACTTTTATCAAGAACTGCAGACGATTCAGAAATGTGTCTTCCTCTAGTATTTTAGCTCCTCTGCTTCTCTAGGTTTCTCCATACTCACTCAGTGTATATATAGGAAAGGATGTGTCTGAATTTTGTGACTTCATATAACTTAAAGGTAGCTAAATACTGGGTTGGCCAAACAGTTCGTTTATTTTTTTTACCCATAACATGCCTCTAGTAGTACTCTGTTGTCTAACTTCATCTGAAGCATTTTTCCTAGACTGCATTATCACAGCTGTCATAGCAGCCTGCATTAAAACGAACAAACATCAAAACTGGTGAATTTTGGTGTAGCCACTTTAACGCTGCAAATGGAGGGAAAAAGTACATTTTTAGGATAGTATGCCTTATTCTTTTAAGAAAGGTAAAAATGCAACTGAAAAGCAAAAAAATAAAAAGATCTGCACAGTATATGGAGAAGGTGCTGTGACTGATTGCTGTATCAAAAGCAGTTTTTGAAGTTTCATGCTAGAGATTTCTTGTTGGATGATTTTCCACGGTCAGGTAGACCAGTTGAAGCTGATAGCTATCAAATCAAGACATTCAATGAGAACAATCAATGTCATACCATGTGGGGAAGAGCTGACATACTCAAAACATCCACATCAAGCGCTGAAAATCATTTGCACCAGCTTGGTTACATTAATCACTTTGATGTTTGGGTTCCACACAAATTAAGCAAGAAAACCTTCTTGATCATATTCCACTTGTGTTTCTCTACTTAAACATAATGAAAATGCTCCATTTTAGAAACGAATTGTGACAGGAGATGAAAAGTGGATACTGTGCAATAATGCAGAATGGAAGAATCGTGGGGCAAGCAAGACGAAGCACCACCAAGGACACCAAAGACCAGTCTTCATCCGAAGAAGGTGACACTGTGTATACGGTGAGATTAGAAGAAAATCCTCTAATTTCCTTCAAGCTCCTTCCAAAAAACAAAATGATTGATTCCAACAAGTACACTCCCAATTAGACCAACTGAAAGTACTTAATGAGAATAATCTGTAATTAGTCGACAGAAAACGCATCCTCTTCCATTAGAATACTACAAGACCCTACGTTTCTTTGATGACCAAGAAAAACCTGTTAGAGCGTAACTGGGAAGTTCTGATTCATCCACTATATTCACCAGACATTGCACCTCTGTATTTCAATTTGTTTCTGTCTTTTAAAACTTCTCTTAATGGGAAAATTTTCAAATCCCTGGAAGACTAAAAAAAAAAAAAAAAAGGCACCTGGAACAGCTGTTTGCTCAGAAAGACAAAAGGACTTGAGAAGATGGAATTATGAAGTTGCCTGGAAAATGGTAGAAGGTAGCAGAACAAGCAGACTCATTGGAAAAAATGCTGATTCTGGGAAAGATTGAAAGCAAAAGGAGAAGGGGGCAGCAGAGGATGAGATGTTGGATGGCATCACTGACTCAATGGACATAAACTTGAACAAACTCTAGGAGATAGTGAAGGACAGAGGAGCCTGGCATGCTGCAGTCCATGGGGTTGCAAAGAGTCGAACACGACTTAATGACTGAACAACAGCAGAACAAACTGTTCGATATATTTTTCAATAAAGTTCTTGGTGAATATGAAAAATGTGTCTTTTATTTATACTTAAAAACCAAAGGAACATTTGGCCAACCTATTAATAGTCCCTGATTAAATAAAGTTGAGAAGATGGGTTTCTAAATTGTCTATGCTGCTAAGTCACTTCAGTCGTGTCCGACTCTGTGCGACCCCATAGACGGCAGCCCACCAGGCTCCCCCATCCCTGGGATTCTCCAGGCAAGAACACTGGAGTGGGTTGCCATTTCCTTCTCCAATGCATGAAAGTGAAAAGTGAAAGTGAAGTTGCTCAGTTTTATCCGACCCTTAGCGACCCCATGGACTGTAGCCTACCAGGCTCCTCCATCCATGGGATTTTCCAGGCAAGAGTACTGGAGTGGGGTGCCATTGCCTTCTCCAAAATTGTCTATAGCATAATCAAATCCCCCCACCTGGATGCCTAGCTTGCTGCTACAGGGGGTGATGAGTGCACTGATGTACAGTCTGCCTCATCCCCTGGGGCTGTTACTGCCAGACTCTTCTGTTTACCCCAGCATGCATTACGCGTATTATTGCTTACAGTCCTCTACGATGGGAAAAACAGTTGGATACCCCAGCCATAAATGAGGGTCTGATATTGATCCTTGAAAACTGGATGAATTATTAATTCCATAGTTTTCACCCAATTGGAAAACAGAGAAATGATCATTAAAGGTCAACATGCATTCACCAGGACAAAACTCCCAAAAATGTTGGTTTTCCTTTAACATTTAAATAAGATGAATACCAAAAGTAGAGTCTCTCATAATGTTATAGAAGTTAAGATGAGACAATGCTCATTCCTAACAAAACAAAACATATTTAGATAAATTAACTAAACCAAATCGAGGAGTTACACTCATGTTTTCAATAAACAAAGATTTTTTGAGTACCTAAGCTGCCCTGGTTCCTGCCCCATGACTCCAAGAACACAAACCATGCTACCTCTCATTTTGTACAGGCCTCTTCTGTAGAACAGAAAAATTACACACGGCCTTTTTCATCCGGCATTTTCATAGGAGTGACATTTTAGTGGAGCCATAAGGAAGAGATGAGATTTCCATATGTGGGAAGGACAGTCCAGATTGCAATACTTGTAACAATCATGGTGTTTACCTTCATAGGAAGATGCTTACTAGAGCTGGCTGGACACTAGAGCCTACAGTGTTAAGAATTAAGTGACAAGTTACGGCCAGTATCAGAAGCTGGGAAGTAAAGATTGATTTTAAGTTAGGGTTCTCCTGAATTTGCTATAGTTCCTGGAGTAACCCTCTTAAATAATGTTAGGAAACTGATTGCTGCATCACTCACGGGGCTGTCGGAGGCTACCCAGAGCTTGCAGAGATACCCAATCAATGAGTAATGAACCCCTGCTCAAAAGACTCATCAGGAGGCATTTAGGACCCAGGAAGTGGCCTGCCCACCAAAGGTCTGCCAAACTGGGATGATACACATGAGATTTGCATCTCTCTCTGGCTTCCTATGAGAGCCAGTTCAGCAAATAAGCCAAGAATGTTCCAAATGAAAATGAGAGGACCCAGCGGCGGATCCAGAGAACAGAAGCGAGGCAAAGATGGGGGAAGCAGCTTGATTTATAGTGACTTTTCCATTTTACCAAGATCTGAACTGACTCCATCCAATTAGCCTCCTTTTTATAAGAGGGCTAAAACAGATGGCTGTTTTTCTGTAAGGGAGAAAGACAACTTGTGGAGGAGGAGAACAGTACTCTACAAGGCTAAGAGAGGAAGGATCAAACATGCAACTCGGCTTGAGCACTGACTAGGAATGCAGTATCACTGGTAGGTATGGGTTTACACTTGAACACACACACGAGTTAGCCCTTAAGGTTTGATTTAGTTCTAAATTTAACTGGCCAAGCATACAAACTGTTAGAAGCAAAGAGATTACAGAGGCAGGACAGAAGCAGATAAGTCTTCCCTTTTTCCCCAAAATTTCAAAAGGAGACAAGCACCTGCCATTTTCAGGAAATGCAGGATCTTTCCACTCCTGGATTATTTGATGCTTAGCGTGGCCCTGATGTTTTTTAGACCTAAGGATGATACCACTGTTCTGGAGACTAATAGTGATAACAACAGGCTCTCTGCTGGCCCTTAGCAGCTACGTGACTCTGTTTGAGTCAACCTGTATATGCCTCAGTTTCTTCAAACATAGAATAAGGAAAACATCATTTTTTATCTAATACGGACTTTAAAGTATAATTTAACATACATAAATATAATAATGCTTAGGATTTAATAACTATTACATATTATTAATATTATACATATATTAATACTTATACCATAAATGTACAGCTTTTCATCTAAGGAAAGATTTACTAACAGTAGACTCTTCCAGTTTGTAAACCACTAATATCATGTTAGAAGGACCATATCCTTATCTGGAGGGACAGACAGACTCTACCCCCTGGAAATTCTGAAGAATATTTCTGCACTGCCTTTATAACCTCATGAAAACCCATCCCCGTGCAAGATAGCTTGATCTTCTCAAAAGCATGGTTCACATAACCCTGTCTGTCCCCACTGTACACTCAGTGGAAATGTATATATGCAATTCTGCTGTTATTTTACACTTCTCTCTTTACTAAAATCATCCAAACAAGCAGTAAATTCTTAAGGGCAGAAACCATGATTAATTTATCCCTGCAAGTCCAATGCCTGAAACATAATAGACATTGCTTTAATATTGGTTGAGTAGTTAGCTGAGGAATGAATGGATGAGAGTAACAGAAAACAAGAAGACAAGGTTAGAAAAGATGGCTATAGGGTCTTAGGGCTTTGCGGTCAGACAAATGGATTGAAAATCAATTTCACAACTTTCTGGCTGTGTGATTTTAGAGAAGTTACTTAATCTGTTGGAGCCTCAGTGTCCTCATCTGTCAAATTAGGATTATAATAAAAACTCTAGGTAAGGATTAAATGTAAAATCCATTTAAAGTGCCTGGAATAAGGTGCTTGATAAATGTCAGTCACTGTCCTTTTTATTCTTGGCATTATCATTACTGTGTTAGAGAGTGTATAGCAAAGAATTTGTTAAGGGATATCACAATGTTATAAAATATTATGTGATACAGTGGAGAAATTTTACAATCCTAAAAATCCTAAAAAATTTTATGTACATGAATTATGTACATGACTATGTACAGATTATGTACATGAATCCGTACATAAGTACAGAGTCATGATACATTTTAAGGCATTGTGAAAAAAATACATTTAAACACCAGGTATTTCAGAGAGTGTTTTGCCTATGTTCTCCTCTAGGAGTTTTATAGTATCTGGTCTTATGTTTAGATCTTTAATCCATTTTGAGTTTATTTTTGTGTATGGTGTTAGAAAGTGCTCTAGTTTCATTCTTTTACAAGTGGTTGACCAGTTTTCCCAGCACCACATCACAGCAGGATCCTCTATGACTCACCTCCTAGAATATTGGAAGTAAAAGCAAAAATAAACAAATGGGAGCTAATTAAACTTAAAAGCTTCTGTACAACAAAGGAAACTATAAGCAAGGTGAAAAGACAGCCTTCAGAATGGGAGAAAATAATAGCAAATGAAGCAACTGACAAACAACTAATCTCGAGAATATACAAGCATCTCCTGCAGCTCAATCCCAGAAAAATAAATGACCCAATCAAAAAATAGGCCAAAGAACTAAATAGACATTTCTCCAAAGAAGACATACAGATGGCTAACAAACACATGAAAAGATGCTCAACATTACTCATTATCAGAGAAATGCAAATCAAAACCACTATAAGGTACCATTTCACACCAGTCAGAATGGCTGCGATCCAAAAGTCTACAAGCAATAAATGCTGGAGAGGGTGTGGAGAAAAGGGAACCCTCTTACACTGTTGGTGGGAATGCAAACTAGTACAGCCACTATGGAGAACAGTGTGGAGATTCCTTAAAAAACTGGAAATAGAACTGCCTTATGATCCAGCAATCCCACTGCTAGGCATACACACTGAGGAAACCAGAAGGGAAAGAGACACGAGTACCCCAATGTTCATCGCAGCACTGTTTATAATAGCCAGGACATGGAAGCAACCTAGATGTCCATCAGCAGATGAATGGATAAGAAAGCTGTGGTACATATACATAATGGAGTATTATTCAGCCATTAAAAAGAATACATTTGAATTAGTTCTAATGAGGTGGATGAAACTGGAGCCTATTATACAGACTGAAGTAAGCCAGAAAGAAAAACACCAATACAGTATACTAACACATATATATGGAATTTAGAAAGATGATAACAATAACCCTGTATACGAGACAGCAAAAGAGACACTGATGTATAGAACAGTCTTTTGGACTCTGTGGGAGAGGGAGAGGGTGGGATGATTTGGGAGAATGGCATTGAAATATGTATAATATCATATATGAAACGAGTCGCCAGCCCAGGTTTGATGCATGATACTGGATGCTTGGGGCTGGTGCAATGGGACGACCCAGAGGGATGGTATGGGGAGGGAGGAGGGAGGAGGGTTCAGGATGGGAACACATGTATACCTGTGGTGGATTCATTTTGATATATGGCAAAACCAATACAATATTGTAAAGTTAAAAAATAAAATTAAATTAAAAAAAAAAAAGAAAACAAAACCAAAAAAAAAAAAAAGAAAAAAACACCAGGTATTATAATTAGCTATTCCAGCTTTTTGGCCTTCATATCAGTTAAGATCTGTTCAAGAACACAAAGCCAGACTGTGCATTTCAATAGATATAATTTAATATAGGCAATTTCTTAACACATGTATCCAAAGGCTGAAAAGTAAAAGAAAGCACTAAATGAAAAAGAGATGATAACAGAAGGAAGTAGCTGCGATCCTTAAGGCTGGGGGAATAATGGGCAGCGCTTGGAGTTACAAAAATGTGGAGAAGACTTTTAAAAAACAAAGGAAGCTAGAGGCTGGAAACAGCAGCTGCTACCGGGGTGAAGGATGTTTCCGAGATGCTGAGATGAGGCGGACAGGAACAAAAATGAAGGAAAAAACTAGTCCTTTCTGCCCTCCTCCTGATTTCCAATTCCCTACAACTGCTCCCCATTGGCAGGAACTTAGAGCAAGGCAGCTGGCAAAGGAAGAGCCCCAACGTCACAGAGAACTGGAGCTGAAACAGACAGTTCAGTGACTGGCTCAACCTGATGCCTGTTCAGAGACGAACTCAGCCTCCCTTCACTGTGCTTTCCGTTTCTGTTTCAATGCAAGCTGCTTCTCTCCTTGAAAGGGCACTTTCACATATGTTACTATATTGTCATTCACAGACTTCCTGCACTAAAGATATTAACCCCAGTACAAGGATTGAGAATACACAACTCAGAGCAGTGCTTCTAAACGTAATGCACAAACAAAACCACCTGGAGATCTTGTTATTACTCAGATTCTGATTCACGGGGTCTAAGGTTGGGTTTGAGAACACGCCTTTCTAACACACCCTCAAATACACTGAGACTGCTGGCCCACGGACCACAGTTTGGATGTAATATATACTAAGAAGAGGATCCACAAATCAGTCCTAGGTATTCTGATAATATATACTATGTGTTCTAATAATATATACTATTCTGATGATATATACTGTATGTTCCCCCCAGCAAATCACCATTCAGTTCACTTAATTTTAAATACCACAAGTTTTCATTAAAATAATAATTTTCTACTACTGTATTACTTTCTTAAACCCTACTTTATATGTGGGCTTCCCAGGGGCCACTAGTGGTAAAGAACCCACCTTCCAATGTAGGAGACATAAGAGATGCAGGTTCGATCCCTGGGTCGGGAAGATCCCCTGGAGGAGGGCACAGCAACCCACTCCAGTATTCTTGCCTGGAGAATCCCAAGGACAGAGGAGCCTGGCAGGCTACAGTCCATGGGGTCTCAGAGAGTCGGACATGACTGAAGCTACTTAGCATACATGCATGCACTTTATATTTATTATTAGTATAACTGGGCATGAAAGTATGAGAAGTATATGCCCCTTATATGTTGAAAGCTTATATTGTTTGTGTGTATCTCTGTGTGTGTGTGTATGTATAGCTTTTTTGCTTCTTTTGTGGCTCAGTGGTAAAGAAATTGCCTGCAATGCAGGAGATACAAGGGAAAATCCCATAGACAGAGGAGCCTGGCAGGCTATAGTCTTTGGGGACGCAGAGTCAGACACGGCTAAAGGGACTGAGCACATGCACACACATGTTTTAAATATATACTTATAGATTATATATGCTATATATAATTTTATTTACACAAACACAATGACATGTAGATTCCTCTTTCAAAGGGAAGATAAAATTTAACTTAAGGCTCATAGTCAAGTACGCATGAAATTCATGGCTGCTTCTCCTAACATTTCCCTCTGGTTTTGATTCTCAGGTTTGACCTATGCTTAGAGAGCAGAAAGTTATGTCAGCAGTTATGGTCTCACAGGTGCCACTCTGCCATTTGTTCAAAGTGCACCTTAGTGCTACAATTGCTGACTTTACCTATAAAATACACTGTGCTCCTGCTAACATTGCAAATTCTAAAGAGCAAGGGGCTGGTTACACCGAATTCCATTCTGCATTAGAACAGTCAGCACAGTTCTGAGGAGTGAAACTCTGTAACTTGACCAAAGGTACCTTGTTGGCCAGCTTCACTGTGGAGCAGGGAGCCATGGAGTTTAGGAAGACTAATTTGGGGATCACAAACTCAGCCCATTAAGAGTGGATTGATGTATTCACTTCGATGTAGACAGAGCCAATGTCGTCGTTTTTATTTGGACGTCTTAAAGCCAGAAAATGCACTTAAAAGCACATTTTAAGCAGTCATCAGTCACAATTTTTGTTTCTCACAATTTAGTCTAAATAAATTACTACATTGTTTCTATGCACCATTAATTTAACTGTTAACACTATAAGAAGATTAGATAATTGGTTCATACTCTATCTCCTGGTTCAGAAAGATACAAAATGAAATTAAAGTGTTATATACTTTGTATGGCTTTAGATAATAAACAAAGGGGACTAAGCATTGATTTTAGCACAGCAAGTTTTGCTAATATTCAATCATTCTAAATTAATCAATTTGAAGGACATCAAGATAATGCCAGGATATTCTAGTTTAATTCTAATTTCCAGATTTTATTTTCTAAATAAAACTAACTTAGCTTTCAAGGTTATTTCTTCTAATTCTGCTACTCTATGTCCCCTGCTAAACAGTGTACTATTTCTGAGTAGAGACCATGACACACTCTCCCAATTTAAGTCTGGAATCACTTTCCTATGTCATTTGTTAAGCAATCGTCTCACTACTATTCCACACCTTTCAAATTCTTCCTAAAATGTTATTAATTTCTGTTTTACCTCGAGATGTAATGCCCTTCTTTGCTAGATGTGTTTTCCTATCATTTTGTACTTGTTAGAACTAACCTTTTTAATTTGACATAATTGTAGATTCATGTGATTTTGTAAGATAATACCGAGAGAGCCTATGTATCCTTTATCAATCTCTCCCAATGATAACACCATACAAAACTAGTATGATATCATAACTAGGATATTGACATTGATGCAGGCAAGACATAAAATATTTCTATCAACTTAAGGATAGAGCTTCCCTGGTGGCTCAGATGGTAAAGAATATGCCTTCAATGCAAGAGATCCAGGTTCAGTTCCTGGGTCAGGAAGATCCCCTGGAGAAGGAAAAGGCTACCCACTCCAGTGTTCTTGCCTGGGGAATTCCCATGCACAGAGGAGCCTGGTGGGCTACAGTCCACAGGGTCGCAGAATCAGACACGACTTATTGATTTTCCACCTAATTTTCTTTCAATTGCTGAGAGAGTAAAATCACAGCCTTCAGCTATAAGATTAATTTTTGTCTATTTTTCCTTTTAGTTATACAATTTTTACTTCACGTATTTTGAAGTTCTGTTGTTTGGTACGCACACGTCTTTATGGGGGACTTTCCTTTCATTATTATGTAGTGTTCTTATCGGATTCTGGTAATTTTCTTTACTCTAACATCTACTTTATCTGATATCAATATAGACACCCTTTTTCTTTTAATTCATGTTTGCATGATATAATTTTTTTTCACTTTTTCTCTGAATTTATCCATATTGTTCTATTTGAGATGAATTTTTTGTGGGAATCACATAGTTGGGTTAAGCTTTTTAATCCACCCTTCCACATCTGTTCCTCAATTACTGAATTTAAATTTAACTTAAATTTACCATCAACACTTAATACAATTATTGATATATTAGGGCTTGTCTATTATTTGATATTCTTTCCTGCTTTTACTCCCTGTTTTAAATTGTCTTTGTTTTTTCTTATTCTGCTGTGAATTAAATGAACATGTCTTAGATTCCATATTGATTTTCTATCGAGTTTTTGTGTATATTTTTTACATATATATATTAGATCAGTCAATAAGTAGGTAGATAAAGAATATTTCTAGTTATTGTCTTCAGAATTCAGTCATAAGTATGACATTTTATCACAGTCTTCTGGTGCCAATATTTTACCATTCAAGTGAAGTGTACCTTGCCTCTCCCATTTGTAATGTAAGTTTCATAAATATTTCCTTTACATACATTGAGAAAAACAAAAATGTGTTATAATTTTGGTTCCATGTAACAAACATAATTTGGAAAACACAAAAAGAGAAGGAACAGGTATGAACTTACTCATTCTTTTACTCTTTCAGCTGCTTTTTCTCCCTTTATGATGTTCCATGCTTCCTTCGTCCATCATTCATCTTATTTCTGTTTGGAAAAGCTTCTTCAGTCATTTTTTAACGTAGGCCTGATGGTGACAAATTCTTAGTTTTTTTTCATCTTAAAATGTCTAGTTTCCTCTGCATTCCCGAAGGGTATTTGGCTAGATATATAATTTCTGATTGGTAGTTCTTTTCAGTAAGCACTTGAAAAATTATTATGCTGCTTTCTTTTGGCTCCATGTTTAACAAGCATTCAAATTGTTTTTCCCCTTAAGTAAGATGTCATTTCTCTCTTATTGTTCTCAACACTTTTCTTTGTTTTAGTGGTCAGAAGTTTATGCTGTGTCTTAGTATGTTTTTTTTTTTCTTTTTTTAATTTCCCCTCTTTGGAGTATGTATGCTTAGCTTCTTGACTCTAGGTTTATAACTTTTGCCTAATTTGAGGATTTTTCTATCCGTTATCTCTTCAAGTTATTTTTCCAGCCCATCTTCTTTCTCATTTTCTTCCAGAATTCCAATGAGGTGTCTGTTAGATTTCTCTTATAGTTGTCAGGTAGGTCCCTGAAGGTTATTTTTTTTTTTCTATTTATTTTCTGTCTGATTTTTCAGGTGGTTGATTTCTAGTTTTCCCTTAAAATTCACTGATTTTTTTTTTTCCTGGATGATCTCATTTCCATCCACACAGTTATAATTGTGGTTATTGATTATTTCTCGGTTCTAAATTTTCCATTCATTCTTTATATTTTCTATGTCTCTGCTGATACTTTCAAGTTGTTCTTTTGCTTCAAGCATATTTGCTATAGCTCATTGATGCATTTTATTATATAAATGGCCTAAAAATCACCCCTGAAAAGCAGCCCTATGTTCTTACTTCTTCACAGTGTTTTTTTTTAGCTTAAAAGCCCACCAGCACCAGACTTAAATTTTACATATTCATCATTGTTTAAAATATAGCCCCAAGAAGCCAATTTTTAACCACTTAACACCTTCCTGCATTGCATACTCCATGAAACTGTATCACTGTCTTCTTTGAACAGTACTCTGGCAGAAGAAGAAAGAGTTATAGTCAAGTAGAAATAGAATCTAAGGTCTCCACTAACCCTTTGTTGATACTTGAAGGGTAGCGCCTCCTTCCTGCTTGGTGGAATTCAGAGTTCCGGCTCCCCAGCAGAGCTCTGTTTAGGAGAGACTTTGAGAGGCACCTGTGGGCCTCACTGCTGCTGCCCTTGTAGCCATCACTGAGGTGACCGTGGAGGTCACCAAGGAGGTGGCCTTTTCACTGCTGGACAATGGTAAAAGTCCTAAAACCACACCAGCCCTCTTTTGACACTATCCAGCTGGAAGGATGGGGTCAATGTCTTGGCTCTGTATTCAGCCTTCTCTGACAACTCCTTGGTGGCAGCGGTGGTGGGGTGGTTGGCATACATTGTTATAACCTGGTGAATGTGGAACTCCTCACTTTCCTGTCAGATTTTGCTGTTGTCAGTAGAGGCAAGAGGAAAAGTTACAGTTTTCTCTGTAGTATTTGGTTAGAACAGAGCACCTGTTGTCTAAAAGATTTTGGTCTTACTTGCATGATTTGTTGGGCTTTTCTTTTTTTTTTCAATTTGTAGGTATCCACTGGCTGTATTTCTAGCTTCCTCATCTCTAAGTCTGGGATACATAGGAAGAAAGAAAACTCAGTGATTTTTACCACCATGTCATGTCTTGGAGCCTGTGGTCTGTAACCTGTCTGTCTTCTTCTCTTCACCTTTCAGAACTGTGGTGTTGGAGAAGACTCTTGAGAGTCCCTTGGACTGCAAGGAGATCCAACCAGTCCATTCTGAAGGAGATCAGCCCTGGGATTTCTTTGGAAGGAATGATGCTAAAGCTGAAACTCCAGTACTTTGGCCACCTCATGCGAAGAGTTGACTCATTGGAAAAGACTCTGATGCTGGGAGGGATTGGGGGCAGGAGGAGAAGGGGACGACAGAGGATGAGATGGCTGGATGGCATCACTGACTCGATGGACGTGAGTCTCAGTGAACTCCAGGAGTTGGTGATGGACAGGGAGGCCTGGCGTGCTGTGATTCATGGGGTCGCAAAGAGTTGGACACGACTGAGCGACTGATCTGATCTGATCTGATATATTTTTTTAAGACTTGGATATAAGGACCCTTTCCTTGTAATTCTTCCCAATCACTCCATTTTCTCTGATAGTGATATTCCTTTCTCTGTAAGTTCCCAGAGAACTTTTATTGTAATTTGTTTTCCTTTCATGGCTGTATCCATAAACTAGGTATACCAGACTATGAAATTCCTCAGAGTGCCTGTATTTGTCTTATTCCTTCCTAGGTTCTCCTGTGACTAGCCCCATAGTTCAAATGTGGCAGCCAGCGTTTACTAACTGAATGAAGGAGTGAGCATACCGTATGGTCTCTCAAGATATTTTTCATGATACAGACCACCTCTTCCAGAGTGCTTTCTGTGAAATCCTCAAACTGAGCAATTTCTCTACAATATTATCATGTTATCTCTTATGTCCCTCTAACATCATAGCACATCATCCTTATTGTATTCATTTCCTTTGCCACACAGCAAGAACCATATATTTGACTTTCTCCCTTGAGTTTTGGTGGAGATGTTTGGACATAATTATAAGATATACAAAGCCAGGCACCATGTTGGTATTGGCTCATGGCTCACAGGTATTCCAGAACTTAGCACAATTCTCAAGTACATAGTGCTTGTTGAACAAATGAACAAAATAAAAAATGAATGTAAAGATAATAGGAACTCAACAGATTATGAATGACTCCATGTATCTGTTGCATCTGTTACATGAAAAATCTATCCAATTTGCCTTCCCAGAAATGTCAAATTTGTCTCTTTGGATCTCAACATTTATGAATTACACATTTTTCTAATTATTTAAAAATAACTTTTGCTATATAAACTTTTTTTTTCGTGAATCATTTCAAAAACTAAATGATGAACTTGTTTGTGAAGTATCTACATATTTTCCCTCAAATTCCTTAAAGAATTTTAGTGTGTATTTGTCATAGTTTATGAGACAGCAAGAATGTAAAAGGGAGACAGCTCTTTCATGTGACAAGTGTTAGTAGACTGTACTTAGAGGGCTTTTTTGGAGGCCAGTCTGGAATATGGCTTTACTTGTCAGTCTCATAAATGGCCGAACCTATTGCTATGCCCTTCATAACTCAAAAACATTTCATAAATGGTTTCTCAGTATTTTATTTCCATGTCTCAAATTCATATCCACTCAAATCCAAAGTCCACATCAGTAAAAAATCTTCAAGAAGAGTTATTTTAAGTGTTGTAAGAGTCCCATGTGAACACTCATCTTACACAGTTAAATGATTTACCCTCTTATCCGCATGCCAGTTGGTTAAGCATTGCTGAGAGTGAGGCAAAAAAAAGAGCTGTAAGGCAAGAGTGCCTCTTTACACACAGCTCCAGGGAAAGACACTAAATGACAAAATGTTACAGAAGAGGAGGAAAAAGATTCCTCTAAAATCACAGTGTCACAAAAATAGAGACAAATTCTGATCCCCTACTATAATCCATTGACCGTCACTCCATTATATGATATTGAGGTTAGGTCTTGGTGTTTGGCATCTGCTCTGGAGGTTATATTTTAGAAATTCAATCTTAAACTCATAGGATGGGTGAAAGATAGATGTTTTGATACTGCCACAGTTCTTATAAAGCAGATTTCCTGAGGGGTTCCATGAACTTGGAACATATGAATCATATGTGATAAAATAAAGATGACACTCCCCCAAAGACTAATTACACAGATGTAAGACTCTATATTACATTTCAAAAGTTGTAGGGAAAAGAGAAAGAAAAAAGAATTAGTTTGAAATTTGCATTTTATGAGGACTGATTTGTAAAAGAATTAATGAAGAACAGAAACTGTGGGCATAGCTTATATTATGTAATCAGAAAATGAAATCAAATAATAAACTATTCTCAGGCAAAAATTTCCTGCTGCTTATCTTTTTTTTTTAAGTGGGCCATGACTATATCTTAGTCATGTCTGACTCTTTGTGACTTTTTAGACAGTAGCCCTCCAGGCTCCTTAGTCCATAGGATATCCCAGGAGAGGATACTGGAGTGTGTTGCAATTTTCCTCCTCCAGGGGATCTTCCTCACTCAGGGATCAAACTAATGTCTTCTGTGTCTCCTGTATTGCTGGCAGATTCTTTACCCAGTGAGGCATCATGGAAGCCCTTCTTAAATGAACAAAGCAAAAAAGAAGAGGAAAACAATAGAATGGGAAAGACTAGAGATCTCTTCAAGAAAATTGGAACCATCAAGGGTACATTTCCTGCAAAGATGGACACGATGAAGGACAGAAGTTGTAAGGAGCTTACAGAAGGAGAAGAGATTAAGAAGAGGTGGCAAGAATACACAGGAAAACTATACAAAACAAAGGTCTTAATGACCCAGATAACCACAACGCTGTGGTCACTCACCTAGAGACAGACGTTCTAGATTTATGAAGTCAGTGGGCCTTAGGAAGCATTACTATGGACAAGCTAGTGGAGGTGAGGGAATTCCAGCTGAACTATTTCAAATCCTAAAAGATGATGCTGTTAAAGTGATTCATTCAATATATCAGCAAATTTGAAAAATTCAGCAGTGGCCACAGGACTGGAAGATATCAGTTTTTTATTCCAGCCCCAGAGAGGGGCAGTGCCAAAGAATGTTCAAAGTACTGGAAAATTACACTCTTTTTGGATGTTAGTAGGCTTATATTCAAATTCTTCAAGCTAGATTTCAATAGTACATGCACTGAGAACTTCCAGATGTACAAGCTGAACTTAGAAAAGGCGGAGGAACAAGAGATCAAATTGTCAACATCCATTGGATCATAGAGAAAACAACAGAATTCCAGAAAAACATCTACTTCTGCTTCATTGACTCCTTGAAAGATTTTGACTGTGTGGATCACAACAAACTGTGGGAAATTCTTAAAGAGATGGGTATACCTGACCACCTTACCTGTCTCCTGAGAAACCTGTATGCAGGTCGAGAAGTAACAGTTCAGACCTTACATGGAACAACTGACTGGTTCAAAATTGGGAAAGGAGTACATCAAGGCTATATACTGTCACCCTGCTTGTTTAACTTCTATGCAGAGTAAATCATGTGAAATGCCAGGCTGGATGAAGCACAAGCTGGAATCAAGATTGCCGGAAGAAATATCAATAACCTCAGATATGCAGATGACACCATCCTAATGACAGAAAGCAAAGAGGAGTTAAAGAACCTCTTGATGAAAGTGAAAGAGGAGCATGAAAAAGCTGGCTTAAAACTTAACATTCAAAAAACTAACATCATGGCATCCAGTTCCAACACTTCATGGGAAATAGATGGGGAAACAATGGAAACAGTGACAGACTATTTTGGGGGGCTTGAAAATCACTGTGGATGGTGACTGCACCCATGAAATAGCTGCTCATCTGAAGATAGTTGTATTTTTCTGCAAATATGTATACTGAATACTCACGAGAGTCTTAAAATATATTCATTTTGAATTTACCATTTTCAGAATGTAGCTTTGATCAAGTCAAAAATAATCAGGTACACACTCTCCTAAAGGTTCTGTCACTACCCTAGTCTATAAGCTCCTGGAGATAAGAACCCTGATTTTTTTCAGTAATGGAATCTCTGGCATCTAACTTAGAAGCAGGCAAAAAGTTGATGCTCAAAGAAAGTGATCTGCTTAGTTGAACTGAATTGTCATGTGCAGCTCTCTGAATCTGGCATGAGCCCAAGAGGTCATCTGCAAAATTAAGGAAATATGTTTGATACAACAAACTATCTTTTTACTTAGCTCATAGAGAATACCTTATTTCTACTTCCTAGTCCACATTTCTGAAGAATGTTCTCTGCCTTGCTTGATAATTCATCACTGTGTTCAACAAATCTATTATCCTGCTGTACTTTGAGGATTTTATCCAAGACTTTTAAAACTAGATATTTGTTTATTTGAAAATCTATCACTCAGCCTGTATGTATAAATGAGTAACCACTGCACAGTTGATCCATTTAGCCTCTGCTCTATCTAGTCAGCATGCCAAGCAAATTCTAGTAAAGTACTGGCATTAACTAAAAAAAAAAAAATTAGGAGTTCCCTGTTAGTCATGAAGCATACTGAAAGTACTTTTTGCCTACTTACTGTTCACTTCTCTACTAAATCATAAATTTCTTCAGATTATAAAAGAAGCTTTTATTTTTCTATTTTTTAAAACCACCCAAGGGCCATTGTCTCTTGATTAGCTTCCTTCTAATTTCTAAATGATTAGACTATCATGGCTAAGCACATAGTCTCTAATGTAGAAAATTTATGCAGTCAAATCATTCTGCCATAACTAGATCTGCAAAGAAATGTTCTAGAAAGGGAACCATTCACACTCTATCTTCCCAGTCACTATTTTAGCAGTTGATCTTGAAATGAAAATATAACTTTTATGAAGTAAAAAAGTGAAAATGTTAGTCTCTCAGTTGTGTCCTACTCTGTGACCCCATGGACTGCAGCCTGCCAGGCTCCTCTGTTGATGGAATTTTTTAGACAAGAATCCTGGAGTGGGTAGCCATTCCCTTCTCCAGGGTATCTTCCTGACCCAGGGATCAAAGCCGGGTCTCCTGCACTGAAGCCACCAGGAGGACCCCTTTATTGAAAAAGACAGTCAAAAAGAAAGCACTTGAGACCTCTAACTAAGCCTGGCAATAACAGTCTATGAGCCATGAACATGAAAATCCATTTAATAATCAATTCTAATCATAGCAAAGAATTCCATTCTGCAAAAGAAAACCGGGAATAAAGTGATTTAAGAATGTCTGTTCAATGAGATTCTATCTCACTAAACTTTCTCGATTCATCCTCTTCTTTCAGACACTGAGCATTCCAATCAAACAGAAATAAAAAGAAAATAAGCCTCCCCTTCACATAGAAGGGCCAGTTCATTTTGACTCTCCAATTTTAACCACTGGTGGAAGACTAGTGTATGGAGGAGCAAGTGGTTCAGCACTCAAATACAGAACATAATGCCATCCTTAAAGTCCCACTTATGTCTACTTTATGTAAGGAATCTGTTTCAGGGAGGGCCTAACTAGAGCAGCACAGGGTTCCTTCAGGGGATGCTCTCAGGAAGACTTCTTCAAAGTGCAAGCACCAAGGAACCAACTCTCCATCAAATATAACCACTTATTTAGCATGAGTTCTTAAGACATATAGAAATTTCAACTGAGATTACTGTCCAGAATTGTGACATTCATTTCTCAGCTCCTTTTCTCTCAACTTGGGTCCAATTTAGATTCCAACTAAATGTGTCTGATAAACATTTAATGTGTAAGACTAATGACTTATATTTCTAAAATATATATACTGTTTATGTAATTTTACATGAGAGAAACTCTGTATTCTCCACTGAGTTCTGGTTGCCTGAGTAATGAGTCTTCGAGGTGTGGCTGGTGAAGAGTTAATTTCTTTGCCTTCTGTCTTTAAAGAGGACAATGCAAATGCAAATTAGGGGGATTAGCTCTGACCTGTTTACCAATAAGTTATTTGCAAAACTAAAATACTTGGCCTGATTCAGTATCAAAGCACAGTCTGATCTTTTTTTGTAGTTACAACTCATTAAGAATTGGCAATAATTATTTTTTATTTCTAAACATTAAAAGCCATGATTTTTGCTTGTTATTTTTTTCCTGTGTATCATCAATGTGCGTCTTCTTGCTATGCATGCTCAGTCAGTCCTGTCAAACTCTTTGTGACCCTTTGGACTGTAGCCCACCAGGCTCCTCCGTTCATGGGATTTTTCAGGCAAGAATAATGGAGTGGGGTGCCATTTCCTTCCCCAGGGGATCTTCCTGACCCAAAGATCAAACCTGCATCTCTTGCTGCTCCTGCATAGCAGGTGGATTCTTTACCCTACTAAGCCATTGAGGAACCCCCCCTATTATCAGTGAAATATATGCTTATTGTAGAAGTTTAGAAGGTACAGATATGCTCAAATTGTATATACAACATTTTATCTTGTGTTTTTCCATTTAGCATCATATTCAGCACATTTCTTGTTATTAAAAACTCTACAAATAGCATTTAAGTACCTTTGTTCAAATTTATAACTACATTAGTATTCTAATATTTTGAATAATACTGTTGTATATGAATTATCTGGACTTCCCAGGTGGCTCAGTGGTAAAGAATCCATCTGCCAATGCAGGTGTCAAAGACCTCCTGAAGTAGGAAATGGCAACCCATTCCATTATTCTTACCAAGAAAAGTCCATGGACAGAGGAGTTTGGCAAGCTAAAGTCCATGGGTTCACAGAGTCAGACACAACTGAGTGACTGAGCACACATATAAATTACAATGTTAGCTAAACCATCAGTGTTTTATATTTTAAATCACACTATCAACATACAAATATATCAAAGAATATAAAATATATGGCATATATATAGTAGGTTTTTTTATATGACAGAGCAAAGATAAAAAGAGTTGCAATTCAGGATTTTTCCAACTAAGAGGATTATTATTCATTTTTCCTCAGCACTCCTAAATTAATTTGAAATGTTAAAAAGTAGGAGATGAAAGAATTTATTTTCACTCTGATGAGTTCTCAGTAGAAAGGCTGAAAAGTCAAGAAGTCCACGAAAAGTAATAGAGCCATTTTATTTGTGAAATGATTTCCATTCCAGTGTAGTACTTTATTTTGCACTTTTTATTAGGGCATTATGAGGTACTTTTGTAACCGCTTGGCTCATTTCTCTGAATGGAACAGCCAATCCAAACAGAAGTCCTTTTCCAGTAATTTCTACTTACTACTGAGGTGTATATAAGATCCAACTTTGCTTGGAGTTCTGTTAGTTTTCATGGACACAGCCTAATATCCCAAATTGCAATGATAGGACTCTCTGAAATTGAAGGAGATCATCAAAAATGAAGGAAAACTGACTGAGATCCTGTCCTCTTTGTCATTCTGTGCTCAGTCACTTCAGTCATGTCCAACTCTTTGCAACCCTGTGGACTGTAGCCCCCTAGGCTCCTCTGTTCATGGGATTCTTCAGGCAAGAGTACTGGAATGGGTTGCCAAGCCATCCCCCAGGGGATTGTCCCAACCCAGGGATTGAACCTGAGTATGCTGCATTACAGGCAGATTCTTTACTGCTAAACCAACGGGGAAGCCCTCCTTTTCATTCTAGATGCTCTCATTTCCAATTCAGGAGATGCAATAGACATGGGTTTGATCCCTGGGTGGGGAAGATTCCTGGGAGGAGGAAAATGCGACCCACCAGTATTCTTGCCTGAAAAATTCCATGGACAGAGGAGCCTGGCAGGCTGCAATCCATGGGGTCTCACATGATTGAGCTACTGAGCATGCATGCATGGTATACAAGCAGCAAGGTTTATATGAAGGTGACAATGTGAAATCTGAATGACTGAATTCAAATGAAACCAAAGAGCAAGAAGCGAAAATAGGATACCAACGTACCAAAGACTGAGGGTAGAAAATGCAGGAGAATGTAGATAAATAGAAGGAAGCTAAGCCAGGTAGAATTTCTGGAATCTTATAGTAAGTTAAGGCAGGTTCACAGTTCCTCAGGGCTTTGGCATGAAACACGGGAGCTAGGAAAGGGGTTAACAAGAACAGACCTCAAACAATCCATGGGTTATTCCTATCAGGACCCCTGTACTAAACCTAGATTGAAAAGGTCATCAAAAGGGCATTTAGAAGGACAAAGAAACAAGAAAGAGATGAGTTGCCTAAATGTGGCAGAAATCTGAGCACGACAGTGTGAAACAGACTTTGAGGCATGTTATAGAAATTTGACGTACTAAAAATGCACATAAGGGAATAACAATTTAATGGGGTTGTTCCCCAAAAAATCTTTTATAGCTCTACTGGTGCATCACAAAAGCAGTAGCATCACCACTATTTAGCACACAAAGTACCATCCCTGGAAGACAGAGCCATGATGGATGGAAAGCGTTTCACCCCAGTAATGATGAACCAGCAAAGCGATCTTGCCAACAGTAGCGGTTTTCCCCCTCACAAATCTATTTGTTTTTCCTGTGTTGAAAATAATATTGTAAATAGAATTTAACGTGGTGGTGGAGGTAGGGGGAGTTGGAGACTCAACTCCCCCTACCTGCACCAGCACTTTCTTCCATGGTGAAACACCCAGAGCTGTGTTAAAACTCTTTCAGTGCGGATGCTCACTGTATGTGGCGAGACAGGAAAGCTGAGACATCAACCTTATGATGTAGGAAGAAGCTACTCCCTGAAATTAAAGGACAAGTGGGTTTCAAAGGATTTTTCTGTCCTTTATCTTCTCCACCTTGGTCTGTGGTTTAACCACTCTGCATCTCAGTTTTAAAATCAATATCATTGATAAAATAGGAAAAGCTTTTACTTAAAATTGTTATTGAAGTGTAATATTCACGAACACAAGTGTACATACGCATTTTTATAATTCAATAAAAACATCTGTGACACCAGTGCTCAGATTGAGAAACAGACCTCAGAAGCACCACTTTCAATCACTCCACAGTCCAAAGGAAACTATTTTACTAACCTCTCACAGAACCATCTACTTCTGAGTGTCGCTAAATTTTATGTGAATGGAATTGTAGCAGGAAGGGGGACCCCTTCCAGGGCCCGAAACTGGGCTCTTGTCTAACACTCAGAAATGAATTGTCTGAGGAGACACATGTGCTGACAAAGCAAGAGATTTTATTGGGAAAGGGCACCCGGGTGGAGAGCAGTAGGGTAAGGGAATCCAGGAGAACAGCTCTGCCACGTGGCTCGCAGTCTTGGGTTTTATGGTGATGGAGTTAGTTTCCGGGTGGTCTTTGGCCAGTCATTCTAATTCAGAGTCTTTCCTGGTGGTGCACACATGGCTCAGCCAAGGTGGATGCTAGCAAGACAGATTCTGGGAAGTGGACGGACACGCGGTGTCTCCTTTCAACCTTTCCCTAACTCTTCCGGTTGGTGGTGGCTTATTAGTTCCGTATTCCTTATCAGGATCTCCTGTCATAAAACAACTCATGCAAATGGTACTATGGTGCCTGGCCAGGGTGGGTGGTTTCAATCAGTGTGCTTCCCCTAACAGAATCATACAACCCTACTATTTTTATTAGGCCTCTTTTGCTCAAATTATGTTGTCAAGTTTCTCCATACTGTTGCAATTTTTTAAAGTTTGTAATAAGATAATTTTTGTGAAAATACGTCAGTAATGAATATAGAAAAAAAGCTCAACTAATAAGTTTTTGCTATTTTTATAGGAACTAGGTTACAACATGTAATAATAAATAAAATAAAAATTTTAAAAACAGTAGTAGCACTAGCTCAAGTGAGCTTAGTTGGCTTCAGTCATGTCCAACTCTTGGCAACCCTATGGACGTTAGCCCACCAGGTTCCTCTGTCCAAGAGATTCTCCAGGCAAGAATACTGAGTGGGTTGCCTTTTCCTTCTAAAGGGGATCTTCCCAACCCAGGGATCAAACCCACATCTCTTAAGTCTCCTGCATTGGCAGGTGGGTTCTTCACCTCTAGCACCACCTGGGAAGACACTGTAGTCTAAAAGCACAAGTCACTCTCTCAAAATAGATTCTGAGCACGACTGTGCCTCCTCACAGAGGTCGATGAGAGTGGGGCAGCTTTTACATCCAAGCGTGGGCTCACGCTACACCACAGGAACTCTGACATTTAAAGAGATAGTGTGCATTTATCACAATTGTCACTTGCCATTAATTTACATTCCCTTTATGCATCTGTTCAAAAAATAATTAGAATTTTATGCTGCAGTAAATATGCTTGTTCATCCATTAGCGCAAAGCAAAAGATTAATTGCATTACAATGGGAATCAGGACTACAACACTCGGAGCCACAATGATAACAGTGACAGCTGGGCTGCCCACAGTCCTTTGCTCTGATAAGCTTCAAACACAAGTGTAGATGGGAAAATAATTAAATCACTGACAAGGCGGCACCAGCCTTATTTTCCCTCTTGCATTCAGCTTACCATCACCCAACAAAAGGTTCTCACTGCATATTAACCAGGGGCCTTTCTTGTTTTCCCCGCACCCCATCTCCAAACACCCTGGTTTAACATTAGAAATTAGCTGAATTCTAACAGATCTCACTTGAGCCATTTATCTCAGCAAGCTAAAGAAGGGAGATCCAGTCTCCGGCTAGTTATCTACTGAGAAGTCAAAAGACAGGAAAAGCTCTATGGATATGTGTCCAGTATAGTCAAAGGGGGCCCAGGGCTTAGTTTAATGCTCTGTGGTCACCCCTCTTAAATTCTTAATACTTTTCCCATCCCTTCTGGACTTCCTTCCCATTCAGTTTACACAGTGTATCAAGTCGAGTTTCCTGTGCTCCCTAATGTTCTCATTAGGGAGGGGTTTTAGGCAATGGCACCCCACTCCAGTACTCTTGCCTGGAAAATCCCATCGGCGGAGGAGCCTGGGTAGGCTGCAGTCCATGGGGTTGCTAGGAGTTGGACACAACTGAGCGACTTCACTTTCACTTTTCACTTTCATGCATTGGAGAAGGAAATGGCAGCCCACTCCAGTGTTCTTGCCTGGAGAATCCCAGGGACAGGGGAGCCTGGTGGGCTGCTGTCTATGGGGTCGCACAGAGTTGGACACGACTGAAGTGACTTAGCAGCATATGTATTAACAGGGCTTCCCTGGTTGCACAGACAATAAAGAATTCTCCTGAAAAAAAAAAAAAATAATAATTCTCCAGCAATGCAGGAGATCCAGGTTTGATCACTGAGTCAGGAAGATCCCCTGGAGTAGTAAATGGCAACCCACTCCAGTATTCTTTCCTGGACAATCCCACAGACAGAGGAGTCTGGCAAATCTAGAGTTCCATGGAGTTGAAAAGAATTGGACATGACTGAGTGACTAATAATACACTATATATATTAATATATATATGGTTGATTAATTTCGCTGTATGGTAGAAATGAACACAACATTGTAAAGCAACTATACTCCAATAAAATTAATTTTAAAAAATTTTTAATATTTTTTTAACAATGGGCCCCACATTTTTGTACTGGGCCTTATAAATTATGTATCCAGTCCTTCCAATAGATATAATCAGTTCAGTCCAGTTCAGTCGCTCAATCGTGTCCGACTCTTTGAGACCCCATGAATCGCAGCACGCCAGGCCTCTCTGTCCATCACCAACTCCTGGAGTTCAACCAAACTCATGTCCATAGAGTTGGTGATGCCATCCAGCCATCTCATCCTCTGTCATCTCCTTCTCCCCTTGTCCCCAATCCCTCCCAGCATCAGAGTCTTTTCTAATGAGTCAACTCTTCACATGAGGTGGCCAAAGTATTGGAGTTTTAGCTTCAGCATCAGTTCTTCCAATGAACACCCAGGACTGATCTTCTTTAGGATAGACTGGTTGGATCTCCTTGCAGTCCAAGGGACTCTCAAGAGTCTTCTCCAACACCACAGTTCAAAAGCAAATAGATACAATAGTATAATCTATATACATTCCATCAGATCAGATCATATCAGATCAGTCGCTCAGTCGTGTCCGACTCTTTGCGACCCCATGAACCGCAGCACGCCAGGCCTCCCTGTCCCTCACCAATTCCCAGAGTTCACTCAGACTCACGTCCATCGAGTCAGTGATGCCATCCAGCCATCTCATCCTCTGTCATCCCCTTCTCTTCCTGCCCCCAATCCCTCCCAGCATCAGAGTCTTTTCCAATGAGTCAACTCTTCGCATGAGGTGGCCAAAGTACTGGAGTTTCAGCTTTAGCATCATTCCTTCCAAAGAAATCCCAGGGCTGATCTCCTTCAGAATGGACTGGTTGGATCTCCTTGCAGTCCAAGGGACTCTCAAGAGTCTTTTCCAACACCACAGTTCAAAAGCATCAATTCTTCGGCGCTCAGCCTTCTTCACAGTCCAACTCTCACATCCATACATGACCACAGGAAAAACCATAGCCTTGACTAGACGAACCTTTGTTGGCAAAGTAATGTCTCTGCTTTTGAATATGCTATCTAGGTTGGTCATAACTTTCCTTCCAAGGAGTAGGCGTCTTTTAATTTCATGGCTGCAATCACCATCTGCAGTGATTTTGGAGCCCAGAAAAATAAAGTCTGACACTGTTTCCACTGTTTCCCCATCTATTTCCCATGAAGTGGTGGGACCCATACATATATATATATATATATATATATATATATAGTACACACATACCCACACACGTATGCAAGCACATGTGTACACTCAGATATATGTCAGTGAATTCATGCTCACTCATACTCATTTCTGCATTTCCCCCAAAGGAAACAAAAACAAGCTCTCATTTTCCCATTCTTTTCCCTGGTCAATTAAAAAAAAAAAGAAAGAAAGTGATATTGAATGGAAACAGAGCATCTGTTTTTTGAGGAGACATCTGAGAAGGAAGAGATGTGCTATCCTTGTACTCTAATTCTCCTGACTACAGATATCAGATACTATTCCATGGTCCAAAATATACTGATCATTGTTTCAGCAACAATGGGAGTTGACAACAATCTTAAGCCTTGGGCTGGAGAGTATATTATTCAAGAAAACATCTGTGCAATGTTTTGAGTAATGATCTAGCCTACAAAATACATCTCCACCGCAAGAAAAAAGTCAGAAGAAATGGTTACAGAAGTGCTCAGTTCAAAACTTCTTTCTCTGATGCCGAATCAGTGTGACAACAAATGCCAGGGAACTACTCTCAGATCTGACATTCCCACAAAAAGCAACTAATAGATGGTGGTGATTCTAACCAAACTGAAATGTCTGGGTAATCATCTTTGATGGATCTTTTATCAAAGCAACTCCTCTCATGGCAGTGACTTCTCGTTGCTGCTGCTGCTGCTGCTAAGTCGCTTCAGTCATGTCCAACTCTGTGCGACCCCAGAGACGGCAAAATTTGACCCATTAAGGAATTGCTTGATGACATCATGTATCAATACTACTCAGCTGTTAGTAGCCAGAGTTTATCCTTTTATATGTTTTTTTTAATCTTATGTTTTTAAAGGTCTTTAGATTTGTTAAATATTATTAATCACAATTTTTCTTCTTCAAGTTGGAAGACAAGAGAGGGAGTTTTGTTACTGATAGGGGCTGAGCGCTTCAGAAATAGGTCAGGTACAACAATGAGTAAGATAGCCTGCTTCAGGGGAAGGGAAATGCAAATTAACTATTGTAGACGGGGGTTAGTTTTAGCCCTGGCAGCAGCTGCTGAATAATTAGGGCCCAAAGGCCTTCAAAAAGGTTATAAGTCTTGTTACTATGGCTAACCAAATCTGCTTGAGGAATTTTCCCATCACTATGGCAATTACAGGGTTTTAACTCACTAGGTAGCTGATTTTGTGGCGGGTACATATTTGATGTGTCGGGGAAAATGAGCTTCTGGCGCTCCCCTACGGACCACTTTAGAGCTATGACCATAAATCCTCACTAAAGGGAAACTGATTCTTGGCAGAGGCAGTTTTAGGGGTAGGGGTGGAGTGAAAGGTGGGAGGAAGTAGCAAACATTTCATAAGCAATGGATCTGCAAACCTAGACCGTGATACAATACCCAATGTAATATAATATCATGAGCTGGGCTACACTGTCTTTTAATGTCACATAACACACATTTCATCTTTTTTGGTTATACTACAGGTAAGCACTCATCCTAGACAATTTTGAGATGGCTTAGATCCATGGGTTACTTTTCCCATGAGTACCCCTTCCTTTCCCAAATGCCCCCTGTCAGGACTGTGAATCCTGGCCCTTATACTGCACCTTTTCTTATGGAATCCTGTGCCTCAACTCTGCTTCTCACTTGTCACAATATCAAGTTTGTCTCTTATTCTGACACAAAATCTGATGTTAAGATGGGCTAGAGAGGCCAACAGTGTGAGAACAGACGTGGATTTGATTTCTGATGGCACTAGTTCTGTGAAGTGGGTGATTAATTTCTTTCAACTACAGTTTTCTTACTTTTGAAATGCAAAATTGTTATTGTTAGAGGTTTCTTGCAAACATCAGATGTAAAAGCATACAGAAATGTTATTTTTAATCATAAGTATATTTGCCTATCATCTCTCATCATCTGGGGCTTCCCTGTAGCTCAGATGGTAAAGAATCTGCCTGTAATATAGGAGACCCAGGTTCAGTTCCTGGGTCAGGAAGATCCCCTGGAAAAGGGCATGGCAACCCACTCCAGTACTCTTGCCTGGAGACTCCCATGGACAAAGGAGCCTGGCGGGCTATAGTCCACGGGGTCTCAAAGAGTCAGACACGACTAAGTGACTAACACTGCTACTACTCTTATCATCTAGGTACCATTGCTTTCTTCTTGTATCTTCCATCTATCCATTTACCCATTTACTTTATCCTGTCTTTAATATGAAGACAAACACATTGATGAAGCTTAAGCATGCCAATTCACATCTTTATATAAAATATAAAGTCTATGTTATTAACACATACTTTACATAATTTCAAATCACTTTTGACATTTAATTAGTAAAATGAAAAAATAGTTATGCAACATAGCTTTAGTATGGTCAAAGAAGATATTCTATCCACAGCTGAGCATACAATAAGCCTGGGGATTGGTACTGTTGGCACTTGTATAACAAAAAGTCCATCAGTAAATGAAAGTGTATTTGCATCTCTACAGATTTTACTTTCCATACCAAGGATCCTGGTTCACAAATTTTATTTTATTATAGACTAAATAAAATACTGCTAACAGATAATGTTCTAAAATATAGATATTTAAATAGACATATAGAAATCATGAATTTATTAATAACTTATTAATAACTTTCCCTAACTAAATAGAGTTTTAATTTTGTGTATGTGTGCATAAGTGCCTCCTTTTTCAGTTGGTGAGGCATAAAGTACTTTATGTTGATTAATAGAATGTATTATTGCTGCTAAGAGACCTGGCCCAGGATTATGTTAAACTCTGAGGAAGTATAGTCAGGATATGGATAGTCATCTGTGGAAAAGGGGATATTGGGAGTCAGAAGATGGAATCAGTGTCAGGGAAAATATTTAATTATAAATTTACCAGCCTTCTTCGTTGTGATCCAATGTAGAAGGATAATCATAATCACCTTTGATGTGGACAATGAATATTTATGGAAATTATATGCAAATATGTATTTTAAACATCTAAGACTAGTTTACTTCTGAAATAGTGTGCTTGTGTGCAGGCTTAGTCTGTCAGTCATGTCCAGCTCTTTGTGAACCCATGGACTGTAGCCCACCACACTCCCCTGTCCATGGAATTTTCCAGCATGAATACTGAAGTGGATTGCCATTTCCTTTCTCCAGGGAATCTTCCCAAACCAGAGATCAAACCTGTGTCTCCTTGTCTCATGCATTAGCAGGTAGATTCTTTGCCACTGAGCCACCTAGGAAGCCCTTCTGAAATGGTGTACATGCATGCCAATGTGGATTCAAGATATGGCCCCAAATCGCTGACCTCTCCAACACACCCACTGACCTGAATGGCATCACTCAGTTTCTCCTAGATACACTTTCAGAAGCCAGCCATTTATGACAAGCCAAAATAAAACCTATATGATAAAGACAAATTCTCCATACCATAGACAGCTTATATAAGTACTACCTCTTAGGGACACAAAGAGGCAGAGTTAGTAAGACAATGATCTTAAGTTATAACCTCAAACAGTATCTAACCACAGGAAATCTGATCCTTAGAAGTAAGCTTGTCTGTGATTAAGCCAGACTGACTGAAAGGTTAGGTTAGGTTCAGTGTAGAAAGAAGCCAATGCCTGTATCACATGACTCTCCATCTCATTTCTACTTGATCTAATACAGAACTGGATTTATGCCTCCATACTTATGACAGTCCCAAAAGAGTAGAAAGGCAATAAAGCATATTTGAGATCACTTCAAATGTTAGTAACAGACAAAAATGGACTCCAAACACTTACTAATTAATTGAACTGAGCAAGTTATCTAATTTCTTTGAAACTCAGATAAATTTAATGGTTATTGTCAGGATAGAGAAAATGTGCATGACATTATTTGCATACTATTTACTATAAAATAACACTCTATAATGTTAATTATTTCTATTTTTATCATTGTTATAATTATTATTAATAAAAATATTAAATATGGTACATAACTACAGAGACTCTAGTGCTCTGATATATGGGGCAGAATATTTTTAACTTGGGCTTCCCTGGTGGCTCAGTAGTAAAAGAATCCCCCTGCAAAGCAGGATGACACAGGAGATGTGGGTTCTAGCCCTGGATTGGAAAGATCCCCTGGAGAAGGAAATGGTAACCCACTTCAGTATTCTTGCCTGGAGAATTCCATGGACAGAGGAGCCTGGTGAGCTATAGTTCATAGGGTTGCAAAGAGTCAAATATGACTGAGCTACTGAGCACATATTTTAAGCATAATATTCAAGCTTCCCATATACCATTTTGATTTGAAAGGTACAGACCAAGAGTCTAAAATCTTCTTTTGGGAATCCCTCTTCTGCTTCCTCTTTTTTTCAGCTAAAATGAACGGACATTTGTGTGGATGATTTGGTGTCTACTTCTTTATGAAACCATTCCTGGTAACTCTACTCAACACTGCTCACTTTGTTGACAGCCCATGGTGTTAATTATACAGAATGTGTTAACACATTTATCTCTTCATCAGAGGGTCTCTGCTGGGCTCCTGTGCATATTGCCTTATTAACACATCTGTTAAATTCCTGTATGTCAGGGATTTTGCCTTATGTTTCCTCTCGGTCTCCCATGGCACATAATTAGCACATTCCGGAAAGATTCTAAGTCATATTGAATCAGAATCCCATATTCACCTCATTTTTGGTAAAATTCCCAGTTGAATTTCAACTACTTCCTTTCAAAACACAGTTTCCATAATAGTATGTGGTACTCCACTGATGTCCTGAACTGTGCTACTTTAGAGTTCTGTTGTTGTTGTTGTTCGGTCACTGAGTTGTGTTCAGCTCTTGGCAACCCCAGGGACTGCAGCATCCCAGGCTTCCCTGTCCTTCACTGTCTCCCAGAGTTAGCTCAAGTTCATGTCCTTCGAATTGGTGATGCCCAAACCATCTCATCCCCTGTCACCCTCCTTCTCCTCCTGCCCTTAATCTTTCCCAGCATCAGAGTCTTTTCCAATGAGTTGGCTCATCACATCAGGTGGCCAAAGTATTTGAGCTTCAGCTTCAGCATCAGTCCTTCAAATAAATATTCAGGACTGATTTCCTTTAAGATTGACTGGTTTGATCTGCTTGCTGTCCAAGGGACTCGCAAGAGTCTTCTCCAATACCACATTCAAAAGCATCAATTCTTCAGCGCTCAGCTTTCATTATAGTCCAACTCTCACATCCATACATGACTACTGGAAAAACCATAGCTTTAACTAGACAGACCTTTGTTGGCAAAGTGATATCTCTGCTTTCTAATATGCTGTCTAGGTTGGTCATAGTTTTTCTTCCAAGGAGCAAGTGTCTTTTAATTTCAAAGCTGCAGTCACTATCAGCAGTGATTTTGGAGCCCAAGAAAATAAAATCTGTCATTATATCCACTTTTTCCTCATCTATTTGCATGAAGTGATGGTCCTGAATGCCATGATCTTTGTTTTCTGAATGTTGAGTTTTAACCCAGCTTTTTCACTCTCCTCTTTCACCTTCATCAAGAGGCTCTTTAGTTCCTCTTCACTTTCTGCCATTAGAGTGGTATCAAGTACATCTCTGAGGTTGTTGATATTCCTTCTGGCAATCTTGATTCCTGCTTGAAATTCATCCATCCCGGTGTTTTGCATTATTTTCTCTTCAGAGTTACTGTTTTCTAGATGCCTGTTTCTAAATTTCAGAGTCATCAAGCATTTTGCTTTTGTACCATTGTAATTGTTAAACTATTTTGACTTCTCTATATCCATAAGTTATTCTGTTTATGGTCTATTTTGATATCTGAGTTTTAGTTTATAACAATGCATGCATTATATAAAAATATCTTATTTCATCATTCCATTCACTTAATTATTATTCAAGGAATATCATGCTAATTTGTTAAAAAAATTATCACATTTTAAATTTGATCAAGATTTTAAGTCTGTATTTCCTGCTGCATAAGCCTCAAATTAAACTTGATTAATCTTTTACCATTCTATTATTTGGAAGATTGAGTCTACAAGATGCATATGTGTGGATGGAGTTTATTTTTTATTTAAACTTACAACTTTTTCCTATTTCAAGCAAATTAAATTGTCATTGAAGAAAATTTGGAAAATATGGAGAGGTCAGATTAGATCAGATCAGTCACTCAGTCGTGTCCGACTCTTTCCGACCCCATGAATCACAGCACGCCAGGCCTCCCTGTCCATCACCAACTCCTGGAGTTCACTCAGACTCACGTCCATCGAGTCAGTGATGCCATCCAGCCATCTCATCCTCTGTCGTCCCCTTCTCCTCCTGTCCCCAATCCCTCCCAGCATCAGAGTCTTTTCCAATGAGTCAACTCTTCGCATAAGGTGGCCAAAGTACTGGAGTTTCAGCTTTAGCATCATTCCTTCCAAAGAAATCCCAGGGCTGATCTGTGAACATTTTAAAACGTTTTTTGGAACCAATTTTAGATTTACAGAAAAACTGCTGAATTGTTCCTGATGTGTTCATACATTCCCTCAGGTAGATTCTCTTAGTGATGGCATTTTGCACAACCATAATGCAGGGGTCAGAACCAAGGAAAAACCATGGGTAGAATGCTACTGACTTTTTGGTTATTATTCTCTTCCCTAGTTACCACTGTCTTTACCAACCTTGTACAAATTTCCCTAAGCCACATCGGACTGGAGAGCAAATATGGTGAAGTAATAGTAACAAGACACTATTCCTCTGAATACAAACTCATCTATAGGGCTGAGGAAACATCTGGATCATTCACATTTTTCATTCATTCATTAACTGTTCAATTCCAGCTTCCTAAGGACCAGCTATTATTCAGGCTCTGGAAATACTGCTTGAGCAAAGACTTCCCTTGGTAAAGCTGTCACTCTAGTGAGGGAGACAAACAATATGAATTCATTTATATTACAGTGTCAGGAGGTAATGAGTGCTAAGGAAAGGAGCAGGGTAACGGGGTAGAATCTGATAAAGGAGGGAGAAAATTGTTTTACATAGTATGGATAGGGAAGATTTTTCAGTCATGTAGCATTTGAGCAGAGTTCAGTGTCAGTCTAGTGAACCTCTAGAAAAGGAGGTTTTTCAGGCAGAATTTTTTTTTTCTTAGAAGAACAAATGATTAAATAAGTGAGGTGAGTGTAATCAGAGCAGCTCTCAAATTCCCTATGGTAACAGACAAATTGATTTTTATTGATCTTTTGTAAAATAGAAAATAGGCTTAAGTCCTCATGGGTCAGTGGCCTACAATTTACTGACTAGTGCCAGTCCTCAGACCACACTTAGAGTAGCACGGATGTCTACCACTCCCCTAGCTTAGGAATTCTATCAACCTGAGGTTGGAACTAAACTGATCTCTTTGCAGGACAAGAGACTTATTAATCAATTTTTAAGAAATAAAAACACATGAAATAGAGCTTTGCCATTTAATTTCTTCACTTGCCCCAGAACACTGCAATCTGAATACGGGCTGCATTCAATCAGAGGTAACTACTGGGTGTTCTTCCCCTTTCCACTCTTATCATGGCTTTTTTAACGGGGGGGGGGGGAGCACCCTAACCATAAAGGAAGCTCAGAGTAGCAGTCCACCACTTTGAATAACTTAGCTTGTTACTATGTATCTGACCAGCTACCTTGAGTTACAGAAGGCAGATGGCTATTCTCCACCTCAAACTGGTGGTGACAGATGACGTGTCTCCCTTTGTCAAAGGTACTGACTGATAACCTCAGAGTAACTGCTGATAGTCTCAATTCTGCTGGGAAGAGATGGAAATACAGATGGATACATTGACCAAAGTTTTTCGACAGGGGAGCCTTTCTCAGGCAATACTCCAAATTACTAATAAACCGCAGTATTTAAAATCTTAGGACTTTGTGTCTGAGGAATAGCCATACAGGTATTTTCTAAACCTTGTTTTGCTTTAGTCAGCATTTCTTTGAAACCAGAGAAAATCAGCCCGTTAAATAGGTGTTTTTTCTTTGTCACTTGGAGTTCCTGGTAGAGTTTCTGACAGAAATTTTCTATCTCAAGGAGGCCCACTCATTTGAAAATAAATTAGAAATATCTGTCTGGCACAAAATTATCTTTGCAACAAGTGGTACATTCTCCAAGCTATTTATGATGATAACTATTAGCTAAAATTTCAAGCTCAAAGAAGACAAAAGGAAAAATTCTGTGTCTACCTCAATTTTTAAATCTTGAAGTAAACTAAGAGCTCTGCCCAGAAGATTTGGATATTATGTTAACTGTTGACATCACCAATAATATTCATTGCCTTCTTGAGTTATGAAGCCTACTGGGTGAAATATGATACATCAGCCAGGATCCTGAAAGAGTTGACCTATTCTACCATAGACTATCCAAGAAAGACCCCATGATTTAGCATTTTAGTCCTCTTCCAGCCTCATCCTATCCATGGGGAGAAAAAAAAGAAAAAAACTATGGTTCAAAGAGCTGTGTCCTCCAGGAGTCATAGCTAGTTTTCTAGACCATGTTTCAGGTACCTGGTACCTGTGAAATTTCCTGCCCAAATAGTCTGTATCCACTTGGAACTTCTGTGAGGGCCCCTCAAAAGATTCAACTTGCCTAAGGCAAAATACACAACCAGTATGCAAACCCATAAGCTCAAAGAGTGTCCAAGAGATGGCTGTGTGTCTAACTTGAACATATGAGCTGGGGTGCCTACACATACATGTATGAGGCCTCTCAAGGTGCTGGGTGGTGTTTATATAAAGGAGAAGAGAGAGAGGCAAGCCAAGGTATCTCCACATTCCAACTTGGAACTTATGGGGCCCAACAATTCTATATTCAAACCTGCTTACCCAAGTCATTTGTAACATTACATTTGTTCATTACATTTGTTCAAGTTCAGAGAATAGAACATTCTTTAAAGAGTTTGATAGAATGATTTAAGTTTCCTAAATATTTCAGCATATGGTGTATATGCCTCAGGGTTCCCCCTGCCTTACCCCATGTATTCAGGGAAGATCTGCAGAGGGCATACACGAAAGAGCTGAGTAAAGAGAGTTTAATGAAGGAATATTTACAAAGATGTTAAAAGGATAAAGGGAAATCAGTTGCCAGCAGTAGCAGGAATCTACTATCATTCGTAAGCATGAAGGCAAGGATGAGGCTTTATTTAAGGAACCTAGAGAGAAATCAGTTCAGAAGACATTCCCCAGATGTTTGAGCTTTTGCTACAAGAAAAGCAGTCACTGACAGCCCACAGCCTGGCAGAGAGGGACAGGCCATGAATATCACAAACTTCTTTCTTCCGCTCTCTCATCTCCTGGGAGTACCTTCTATTGGCTAAATCCAATTAAAAGCCAGATGTAAAAAGAACCTAATCAATGGAATCCAAAAAGTAAAGCCTCCCAGTTTAGAGTGCAGAATGGAGAAGAGCAGTGAGAAGGAAAAGGCAATATGAATAAGTTAGGGTCAAACAAAGTTCAGATCCAAACTCTTTAATAACTATGGTGCCTTGAGTAATTTGTTTACTAATTCAAAGTCTTCCTTTCTTCATGTATAAAATGAATGTCTTAATAACATCTTCTTTATAAGGATGTAAGGATTAAGTAAGAACACTTTTATAGCATTTATAATAGTATCAGGTCTGGTAGATGTGGAATTCTACAAGATGAAGTCACAGCTTTTAGTACGTTCAGTCATAAACTGTATGAGATATTCATTCATCAAAAAAAAAATTTTATTGAGTGTCTACTGAGTATTACTTTGCCAACAAAGGTCCATCTAGTCAAGGCTATGGTTTTTTCCAGTAGTCATGTATGGATGTGAGAGTTGGACCATAAAGAAAGCTGAATGCCAAAAATTTGATGCTTTTAAACTGTGGTGTTGAAGAAGACTCCTAAGAGTCTCCTGGACTGCAAGATCAAACCAGTTGATTCTAAAGAAAATCAGTCTTGAATATTCACTGGAAGGACTAATGCTGAAGCTCTAATACTTTGGTCACTTGATGCAAAGAACTGACTCATTAGAAAAGACTCTGATGCTGCGAAAGATTGAAGGCAGAAGGAGAAGGGGACAACAGAGGATGAGATGGTTGGCTGGTATCACTGACTCGATAGACAGGAGTTTGAGCAAGCTCCAGAAGTTGGTGATGGACAGGGAAGCCTGGTGTGCTGCAGTGCATGAGTCACAAAGAGTCAGACACAACTGAGTGACTGAACTGAAGTGAACTGAGTATCAGCCACTGTGCTGGACTATGGGATACAGAAACGAACAAAACAGGTAAAAATACCTGCTGTCTTGGATAAATGAGAAAAAAATTCCCTGCAGTAATGTAGTTTTTAAATTTACTGGGGATATAAACAAATAAACAAGAAGTTTCTATATAAGAAACTAAGTATGGGGGATATTGTATTTAATTACTCTGGAATCAGACTGTTTAGTTTTGAAATTTTAGATTTTCTACTTACTAGATTTTTTACTTTGGGAAATGTTCTGGTTACACCAAAACCTAACAACAGTTTAAAACAATCATTTTATTACACTCACTAATTCTGTGGTCATGGGTTCAAAAAGAGCATAATGAGCTTGGAACTTCACCTAATAAGTCTTGGAAGCTCACGATGAGGATGACTCAGGGATGAAATCAACAGGAGGTGGGTGTGTTCATTCCCATGTCTAGCAACAGATGCTGGCTGAGACTAGCTCTGGCTGTAGGCCAGAACGCCATGGCCAGTCCTTTTTACCTCAGCTTTCTCACAGCATGACAGCCACAAATCTTTTATCTGGCTGCTGAGAGGTTCAAAAGTGAGCATCCCAAGAGAATCATTTGAGAGTGATTGCCACAGCTCCCTCTCTAGCTTTAGAAGTCAGAGAGTATCTCTGCTTCTGTAGTCACAAGCCACCCAGAATCAGATACAGGAAATACAGACTTCATCTTGCAAGGGGAGCAGTGTTAGAGTTGTTATAAGAGAATATATAAGAAGCAAAAGCAGCTAGCTTTAGGAAAATATAGCCATGCTTATCCTCTCTGCAAATCTGTTTCCTTCATCTATAAAATGAAGATGGGATTAATACCTAAGAACATCATTATATTAAACAGGATGAAACATATATGCTTAAATTGTGCCTGACATACCATACATGATCAAGAAATATTAGGTGATATTTTTAAAACCCAAATACCACTGAAAGAGCATAGATAAGGTCCCTGGACTTAGTGGGATGTCAGTCAAGTAAGATATCTAAACTTAAATATGAGAAATAGGTAAGAATAGGTTAAGTGAAGCAAAGAGCAAGGAAAAGGAAGACTTTTTCTTAAGCAAAGACTGAGATGCTGTAACAAAAAGGCCCAATAACTTAAAACACAAAGAAATTTCTCTCTTGTATATAGCCCAAATGGGAATGCCTGAGTCAGCAATATAGATCTTTTTCACATTTTCACTTACAGGACTTGAGTTCTTTTTGAGTCTTTGCCTCTCAACTTTATAAGGCATAATTTATTGTCTGATATCATGTCAAAGCTGGTCACATAATATATGGGTTGCAAGCAGTGGGGAATGTGAAAAGAATGTGAAAGGGCATACTTGATATATTCAGACTGAGTCCTAGAAGCAATATACAACACTTCTTACTTTTTGTTGGCACATATTAGGCCACGTGACTTTCTCTAATAGCAAAGATAGCAGGACATAAATCTAGCTTGGCAGCCATATGTCCAATCAGAAGAATAGAATCGATACTGTTGGAAAACTATCACTCTCTTACATCCAGACTAAGGGAAAATACCCCCAAAGCAAGAGAGACCCTGGTGACTATAAGTTGTAAGTTTATCAAATAAAGCAGAGGATAGAACAAGATGAGAAGGACAATGACACAAAACTGAAGAGACAAGAGTTAGATTATAAAAATCATAATGAACCAAATTAAAGGGTCTTTATTATACATTAGTAGGAAGTCAATCAGAGTTTTTAATATGGAAGAAACATTGTCAGACTTGGAATTTCAAAACTCACTGGAAATCATGTGGAGAATGAGTTAATAAAGTTGACGTTTGGAGTCACAGAGATGAATTATGAGGATGCTACAGTAACTGGAACTTCAGTTCATCTGTAATTCTTAACATGGCATAGGAGAACATGTCTGGACAGGATGCACTTACAAAACAAGTGAATAAATATTCAGTTAAGTTCAGTCACTTAGTTGTGTCCAACTCTTTGCGACCCATTGAACTGCAGCATGCCAGGCCTCCCGGTCCATCACCAAGTCCCGGAGTCCACCCAGACACATGTCCGTTTATTCAGTGATGCCATCCAACCATCTCATCCTCTGTCATCCCCTTCCTCATCATTTATTCATTGCATATATTTTTCATGTCTTTTATGTATGTAAGAAATATCAATTAACTGATATTCATAAGTCAGAATTTGTGACTGTATTTAAAGATCTAAATTTATTTGTTTTGTTTAAAAATATCTCTATACTCTAACATTTGGCAGCACCATAACTGATACTATATATAAAGTATGTAGTCATTTTCTATGAAGTAATCTCACAGAAATATGACTTCATTTAAGCCAACACCACATTTGTTTATAGCTACTGCATATAAATAAGTCAATATACTTTAATGATCACAAATGCATCTTTTGGTTTTCATTAACATTCTTGAGCATTCACATTAACTCACATTGAAATTTTATGTACAAAGTTTATGTTCATTAACTTGAGTAGAAAGTTGAGAAAATGACCCAATGGCAACTATCAAAATGCAGTATGTGTATAACAGCTATCTGAAAAGAAGAATCTAGATTTGCATGTAGAGGTGCAAGTGATGAATATCTGGAAAGAGGGTAATCTAACTTAGATGTGGAGATCGAGAAAGGTAAATAAGCAGAGACATGAGGTTTGCTCAAGTTAGGAAGGCATAAGTTTTGGAAACAGATTTTATTTGGGGTTTTTAACTCCAGTTCTGTCACTCGCTAGCTCTAAGAGAGTCACTCTAAGAAAGTTATCTTACTTCTATAAACCTATTTTATTATATTTAAATTTATAGTATTTATGTGAAATATGAATATTGTGACTATTCAATTTATACACACATAAATATGAGTAACAGAGTACTGTGATAATACACGTTTCCTAGAGAAAATCTACATCCCTTTTCTGCTCTTTTCTGACATTTTGTTGGCAGCCAATCCCTGAAACCCAAGAAGAATTCTGCAAAGTATAGCAACAGCCACGATGTTGGGAATTTCATCTTTGCATTGAGAGCAATCTGTCAATATAGGAAGAGAGCATTGCATAGAAATACAAAATGTAATGGACTTTTAATTTGTGAGAATGTGATACTTTTAAATAAGGTGATAAAATAGAAAATTGAAAAGTAATAATTTTCCATTTGGGGAATTTCAATATGTTACCAAATCAATAATATCTTGCAGTCCATTTATTTAAATGATTTAGAATAATAAGCCTACTAAAAGAATAAGTATAAAATGTGCCCTAACTTTTATTTCTCTTTCTAGAGTAAGTTTACTGTTAACTGAGTATAGAATGGTATTCAAAATCTGCCCCAGATAATGTGTCAAAAATCCTGAAGGATAACAGAAATGTTCTAATTGGAGACAACAGGAGAGAACTAGGAATGTGGGATTTAACAGTAAAGTCTGATGAATCCAAATGTTAGCATACGCTTTTTAAAAATCCATTCTTTGGCATTCAGTACGATTGTCATCCTTTGGCATTAAAGACTGTAAATGAAGCTTTATGAGAGGAGTCTTCTACATGTTTAACATCTAAGTAGTGATTTCTAGACCAATGTAATAGGACAGCACAATTTTTCCTTAGATAACTTTTCTGTATTACAACAATTCAATTGAATGTAATAAACACTAATTGTATGAATGTTACATGAAAAGCAGAAGTCTAGATGGATATTGGGGGAAACAGCAAATGAAATACCATGCCTTCTTGATCTCACAAGACCAAGGGAGTTATTAATAGATCACAGACACACACTGAGAAATTCTTCTAAGGTTAACTCCACTTTTATTTTAAAGTAAAAAAAAACTGAAATCACTTGATTTTGTTTTCAAATAAGTTTGGGAGAAAATGTATTATGAATACCTGGAGAAAGAAGATGTCAATTTTATGTTAAGTGGGGGTAAAGGAGGTGCTTTGTAAAAGGCAGTATTTATTTAATGCTGGCCTTGAGAGAGATGTACAGGAATTCAAGGACAGAGGTGGCACAATTGAAAGAGAGTGAACACCACACGTAAGGGCATGAGGAAGTGGACCTTCAGGGAAGAATTATTTCTCTGTGCTCGTAGTAGAGTTCCAATGCTGGGGTGAGGACTGGGAAATAAATAAATTCTAAGAAAAAAAATCTGAAAAGGGAGATTTAAAAAAAATAGCAATGTACTGAGATATAATTTTGTATCATACATATAATTTTGTATCATACAATTTATGCATCTAAAATGTACAATTTTTTAAACCATATTTACAGTGTGGTTCAACCATCATTACAATCAGTCTTGAATATTTCATCATTTGGAAAATAAAGTCTCAATTCATTGCCAGTTATTCCTTATTCCCACCAAGCCAGAAAAGGGAATTTAATCTATTCTGTGAAGGACCTTAGATCTTGATTTACTAGATTATCATGCAAAACTATTGAAGTTTTTTAGTGATAGGCTGACATGATCACCTTCGTGTTTATGGAAAATGATTCTGGTAGCATTGTGTACTGTGGAAAAGAGTCACTTAAATCAGAGGAATGGATTTTTATTTTCTCATATTCTTTAATCTCTACTAATTCCATATATAACTATGGAAACACCATACTCCATGGGTTATATTCCACAGAAATTCCTGCATTTACAACACTGTAAGCAAAACATATATTAAGTATTATGTTTACAACAGAGGAGTGAAAAAGTTGGCTTAAAACTCAACATTCAGAAAACTAAGATCATGGCATCTGGTCCCATCACTTCATGGCAAATAAATGGGAAAACAGTGGAAACAGTGACAGATTTTATTTGGGAGGGCTCCAAAATCAATGCAGATGGTGGCTGCAGCCATGAAATTAAAAGATGTGTGCTCCTTGGAAGAAAGTTATGACCAACCTAGACAGCATATTAAAAAGCAGAGACATTACTTTGCCAACAAAGGTCCGTCTAGTCAAAGCTATGGTTTTTCCAGTAGTCATGTATAGATGTGAGAGTTGGACCATAAAGAAGGCTGAGCACCGAAGAATTTATGCTTTTGAACTGTTCTGTTGGAGAAGACTCTTGAGAGTCTCTTGGGTTGCAAGGAGATCAAATCAGTTTATCCTAAAGGAAATCAGTCCTGAATATTCATTGGAAGGACTGATGCTGAAGCTGAAACTCCCATATTTTGGCCACCTAATGTGAAGAACTGACTCATTGGAAAAGACCCTGATTCTGTGAAGGACTGAAGGCAGGAGTAGAAGGGGATGATAGAGGATGAGATGGTTGGATGGCATCACCAACTAAATGGAAATGAGTTTGAGTGAACTCCAGGAGTTGGTGATAGACAGGGAGGCCTGGCATCCTACAGTCCATGGGGTTCCAAAGAGTTGGACATGACTGAGCAACTGAACTGAACTGAACCAATGTTTACAACTAGGCTACTCTCTTTTCCTTTGATTAAAATCAGTTCTCCTTTTAGCCTGATTTAAGAGCACAAGATGGTCATTTTATATACTTCTCAAAGTCACCTGGTAGATTAATATGGTACAATTACTATCCCTGATTTTAAAGTAAAAAAAAAAAAAAAAGAATGCATGGTCAAAAATGTTAGTACTTTCTCAGGAGACTCACAATTACCAAATGTCAGAAAGGTTATTGAATTACTGACCTTCTGCCTTGGGGATCAAGGCCCTTTTTATACTATAGCACAGCAGCTGCCTCAGCAGTTAACCATGACCTGCTTTTATGTTGAGTCAGCAAAAATAAAAGCTTTTTTCCCCTCACCCCAGAAGTATGTGTGGATCTGTACATGCGTGCTCAGTCAGAAGTGTGTGCTGCTGCTAAGTCGTTTCAGTCATGTCTGACTCTGTGCGACCCCATAGACAGCGGCTCACCAGGCTCCCCCGTCCCTGGGATTCTCCAGGCAAGAACACTGGAGTGGGCTGCCATTTCCTTCTCCAATGCATGAAAGAGAAAAGTGAAAGTGAAGTCGCTCAGTCATGTCCGACTCTTCACAACCCCATGGACTGCAGCCCACCAGGCTCCTACGTCCATGGGATTTTCCAGGCGAGAGTACTGGAGTGGGGTGCCATTGCCTTCTCTGCAGAAGTGTGAGAGACCTAAATAATATGGGAGAAGTTAAGATATGCAATGATTATTCTTTCTTTAGATTTGTTTTAAAATGTTTTAGAAACCCAAGTATAGGATTAGGAAATACATTTTGTTAAAAAACATCAAGGATACAGAATTTTCTTAGTATGAATTTGACAAGAAAAGCATTAACAACAAACCTCCACCTATGAGTGTATAAACCCTAGAGTATAAACGCTACCTAGTGCATAGACAACCACCAATATTGAAGCTAAAACTCTTAAATTGACCATTCTAAACAGTAACTCACTCTTAACTAATAACTCATTGTGTTGTTCACATGGCCACTGATAAATAAACTTGTTCAGGTCACAAAAGCCATTTCCATGAAGCATCTGAGAGCAGCTCTCACAGAAACTCTACAAGGTAGAAAACCTAAGGCTATGAGAGGCACAAAGATTTTCCCATGTCATTGAATCCATAGGTCACTTGATCCCAAATAACAAGGGCATCTGAAAGGGTTAAAACATAGAATGTGCATTTTCTCATTCTCCTAGTCTTCCAAAGAAAGAATGCTTCATTAAACAAAGTTTAAATTCTATTCCCAGTGCAAGTCTTTGGCATTGGTCCTTGACCTGACACAAGCCTGAATTCTCAGAGGAGTATTCTTTTTCTTCCTAATGTGCCACACAATGCATAATTTAAAGGACATGAACACAAATTATCTTCTTCTACTCGAGTCCTTCACCTTAACATCAGCCTCCCAACTACATCAACAGGACTCCTCATCTAAGGTTTCAGTCTCCTTAATGAGTGCTTCTTTTCTCTGGGATAATTGTTTCTCTAATGTGTGGACTTTAATTAGGGTCCTCAGAATCCCAAATCTTAATACCTCTTCCTCTTGAGCATTCATAGAAAGATTGTGTGGAGACATGGAGATCTATGGATTTCACGTAGTTTCCTCCACTTTTTGACACTTCCTTATTTCAGTGTCACTCTGCTGGTTACAAAATTTTGACAAAAAGAGACCCTGGTGTTTCACTGACTATCTTTCAAAGTGTTGCCAAGTGTTTCTGGGAAAACATAAAACCCAATCTAAAGATAAAAGCTTCAAAGTTAATACATGGTATCCAAACACATGAGAACTTCCTTGGAGTGATATGATGTCCTCCAAAAGGGGTATCAGAGTGATTTGGAGATTAACATTCATATCGTATAATGAAGCTCCCTACTTTTGCTACTAAAAGGACGATACCAGGATGGATTCTCCATGCACACCCCATGTTGGCAAGAGTACAGAGAGTCGTTTGCCATATGTCTAAACATTTAAGGATGTAAATCATGCTCATGCTAAAAATAACTTTCTATCTCTGAACTTTATCATGACCTGGAAAGTCAAGTTTAAATTTAGAAATTCTCAGATTTCTCAGAGTTTTGTGCTAAAACCTGGCTGCATTGGGAGCACTGGTCTGGACTCAGAAAATGTCTTTTTTCATACATTGCTCCATGCCATTTGGGGGCCCCATCTGCAACTGGCATAGTGCCTCAGCCTCCCATCCCAAGTGCTCTGCCCCTTCCCAAAGAACCTTCTTTGAGGCCTAGAGGTCAGGATATCACTTGCAAATTCCACCTCTGAGGATGCATCCAGCCTTGGGAGCTCTGTCAGGTTTAAGGAAGGCAGGGAATTCTTGTGCTCTGATATCCACTGTGTGATATAGAAGAGGGTATGATATACACTTTGGGGAAAGGTATAACCAGAGAAGAGTCAGAGAAGACCCTTTAAAGAGCAGGATGGGAAACTTATTTCCCTTTTGTCCAAGTCTAAGTATTCTCTCTCCTACACACACACTCTAAGCAATCGATCGAAAAAAATCCACTAGTTTGCCACCTTGAAAGTCATGTAAATAACTTCAGTTCAGTTCAGTTGCTCAGTCATGTCCGACTCTTTGCGGACCCATGAACCACAGCATGTCAGGCCTCCCTGTCCATCACTAATTCCCAGAGTCTACCCAAAACCATGTCCATTGAGTCGGTGATGCCACCCAACCATCTCATCCTCTGTTGTCCCCTTCTCCTCCTGACCTCAGTCTTTCCCAGCATCAGGGTCTTTTCCAATGAGTCAACTCTTCTCATCAGGTGGCCAAAGTATTGGAGTTTCAGCTTTAACATCAGTCCTTCCAATGAACACCCAGGACTGATCTCCTTTAGGATGGATTTGTTGGATCTCCTTTCAGTCCAAGGGACTCTCAAGAATCTTCTCCCATACCGCGGTTCAAAAGCATCAGTTCTTCAGTGCTCATAACTTCAACCTATAGTAAATGGCTAACTAACTTCAACCTCTAGTAGAAATGGAGCGGTAATGATATTGACTGAACAGAGATCTAAGATGTCACCATGAACCTCAATGAGTTCAATCAACCAGAACGGATAGACAAATGGACATGAAGTTCCAAACAAATTTAATACAAAGATCAAAGGCATAAAATAGTGAGGGCAGGGAATTTAACCACTAAATTATTAATAAGACAAGAAATGCAATAGATGAGACAGTGATTCAGAGAAGTTCAGTAACTAGCCACATGTCACACTAATAATCTAGAAGAGACCAGTTCCAGGTCTGTCCATCTCCAAAACCCCATGTTTTTTCCTACTTCTTGGAAATGATCTTTTTTTTTAATTTTTTAAATATAAATTTATTTATTTTAATTGGAGGCTAACTACTTTACAATACTGTATCGGTTTTGACAAACATCAGCATGAATCTGCCACAGGTATACATGTGTTCCCCATCCTGAACCCCCCCTCCCTCCACCCTCCCCATACCATCCCTCTGGGTCATCCCAGTGCACCAGCCCCAAGCATCCTGTATCATGCATCAAACCTGGACTGGCAATTCATTTCATATATGATATTATACATATTTCAATGCCATTCTCCCAAATCATCCCACCCTCTCCCTCTCCCACAGAGTCCAAAAGACTGTTCTATACATCTGTGTCTCTTTTGCTATCTTGCTTACAGGGTTATCATTACCATCTTTTAAAATTCCATATATATGCATTAGTATACTGTATTGGTGTTTTTCTTTCTGGCTTATTTCACTCTGTATAATAGGCTCCAGTTTCATCCACCTCATTAGAACTGATTCAAATGTATTCTTTTTAATGGCTGAGTAATACTCCATTGTGTATATGTACCACAGCTTTCTTATCCATTCATCTGCTGATGGACATCTAGGATGCAATCCCTATCAAGCTACCAATGGTGTTTTTCACAGAGCTAGAACAAATAATTTCACAATTTGTATGGAAATACAAAAAACCTCGAATAGCCAAAGCTATCTTGAGAAAGAAGAATGGAACTGGAGGAATCAACCTGCCTGACTTCAGGCTCTACTACAAAGCCACAGTCATCAAGACAGTATGGTACTGGCACAAAGACAGAAATATAGATCAATGGAACAAAATAGAAAGCCCAGAGATAAATCCACACACCTATGGACACCTTATCTTTGACAAAGGAGACAAGAATATACAATGGATTAAAGACAATCTCTTTAACAAGTGGTGCTGGGAAAACTGGTCAACCACTTGTAAAAGAATGAAACTAGACCACTTTCTAACACCATACACAAAAATAAACTCAAAATGGATCAAAGATCTAAACGTAAGACCAGAAACTATAAAACTCCTAGAGGAGAATATAGGCAAAACTCTCCAACATAAATCACAGCAGAATCCTCTATGACCCACCTCCCAGAATATTGGAAATAAAAGCAAAAATAAACAAATGGAACCTAATTAAAATTAAAAGCTTCTGCACAACAAAGGAAACTATAAGCAAGGTGAAAAGACAGCCTTCAGAATGGGAGAAAATAATAGGAAATGATCTTTAGAAGTATGAAGTTTCTATCTTCCTTTCTCCTTTATTTTCCAGCAGAAATATGTTAAAGGATATTTCTTTATCTCATATGCACTTGTTATCCCCTTTTCTCTGCTTCATTTCAGAACCTACCAGGATTACTTACTTTAGTTTTGTTAATTTCTCAATTTTCCACAACCAGTGTTCCCTGTTCTCACCTCTTATCCCTTTTACTTTCCGTCTCTACCAACACATTAGTCTTCCAGAATTCTGATCTGATTTGTGAAGGTCAGTAGGGAGTACCACTTATCTGGGACATTTCATAAATGACAGGAAACTTGGACTTGAATAGCCAACTCTATCCACCTTCCCCTTCTACATGCCTTACCTGGCTCATTACCCACTGGGAAAAAAATGTTCTTCCTTGCTAGTTTCAAAGCACCAGGTGATTATGAAAACAATTAAGTGATGTGAATTTCTTAATCAATTTCATGCTGAGAGGATCAGCAAGTCATAACAGAAAGAGAATTTTAAGGGAATTAATACACTACCTAGTTTCAACCTTTCTCTGTATCCACCAGGCAGGCCTAGATACTCAACACTGTCAGCAAAATAAGCAATATGTCAATGGATAAATAAAACAGTGATCTTCAATTATGATACCTTTTCAAATACTAATTATCAGAGGCTGTGTATAGAATGAGAGTAACATTTGCAACTATCTGGAATGTTACATCTTCATAAAGATAATATAAAATAGCTGCAATCGGTAATGACCTACCAGGTTCCAGATGCTTTATATTTGCAATTTCTAATCTCTGCAGTACTGGTTTTTGGAATGCAATCTCTGCATTACATACTGGTTTTTCCAGTAGTCAGGTATGGATGGGACAGTTGAACCATAAAGAAAGCTGAGCACCAAATAATTGATGCTTTTGAACTGTGGTGTTGGAGAAGACTCTTGAGAATCTCTTGGACAGCAAGGAAATTAAACCAATCAATCCTAAAGGAAATCAGGGCTTTCATTGGAAGGACTGATGCTGAAGCTGAAGCTCCAATACTTTGGCCACCTGATGTGAAGAACTGACTCATTGGAAAAGACCCTGATGCTGGGAAAGATTGAGAGCAGGAGGAGAAAGGGATGATAGAGGATAAAATGGTTGGATGGCATCACCGACTCAATGGACATGAGTTTGGGTATATTCTGGGAGTTGGTGATGGACAGGGAAGCCTGGTGTGCTGCAGTCCATGGGGTCACAAAGAGTCGGACGTGACTGAGTGACTGAACTGAATCTCTGCATTTCTCTGAGTTATTTCTCTCCTCATATTAGATTTGAGAATATAAGATATTGAGAGGCAGAGAATTTTTCCAAGGTCACACAGCTGATGAGAGGTAACATTGATTTATAACCCCCTGTGTTTGAATCCAGCTTGACATCAAGTTATCCTGCTCTTCCAAGGTAAACCAAGGATAAAAAATAACCACAACTTTGGAGGAAATAATTCTAAAGCTTGGCTTCCCTGCTGGCTCAGTGGTAAAGAATCCACCTGCCATGCAGGAGACGTGGGTTCGATCCCTGCTCTGCGAGATTCCCCAGAGAAAGAAAAGGCAACCCACTCCAACATTCTTACCTGAGAAATCCCATGGACAGAGGAACCTGGTGGTCTATAGTCTATGGGGTCTCAAAAGAGTCAGACATGACTTACTGACTAAACAACAATTCTAAAACTTGGGAGCAAAACTTTTTCCCACCCCTGGGATAGTTTCAGTTTATTCTTTTTCCATGTTTCTAAAGTCTCAGTAGTTCTTGGAGTAATAGCTGAACATGATAGAAAAGATGGAGGTCTTGGGACAGGATGGACCTGCATCAGAACCATAGATATCCCTTTAATTACTTGTGAGACCTTAGACATGTTACATCATCTAAATCTCAGTTTACTCTTCTGGGAAATGTACTTTATACAGATGACTTCTAGTCCATTGTGAAGGTGAGCAGGAAGAGTAATTTATTTCAACTTAGCTAAATTTCTATAAGCCTTCATTCTGCAAAAGGAGGTCAAAATCTATCTCAGTCAATGGATGCCTTATGCTCCTTCCTTCATTTGGAATGTGAAAAGGCTTGCAAAAGCATTAATAGTGAACAGTAAAGAGGAATGATTCTAAATATTTGTCTGGACCAAAATCCACTGAGGCCAGCCTCCTCTTGGGTTGTATTTAAGCTCTAGTTCATGAAAGTCACCATAGAGCCATGTAAAGGTTCAGAGACTTTCTTAAGTATATTTTTATCACTGTGAGATACATGGAAATCCTCCTGATTCCAAAACATGTTGAGAAAAGAGATCCTCTATATGGCAGTCCCCAAAGTTTTTGGCACCAGGGACTGGTTTCGTGGAAGACAACCTTTCCACGGAACAGGGAAGGGGAGTTGGGGAGGATGGTTTGGGGATGATCCAAGCCCACTACATTTATTGTGCACTTTATTTTTATTATTACATCAGCTCCACCTCAGATCATAAGGCGTTAGATCCTGTGGTTTGGCAACACTATGACACTACAACCTCATCTACCCAGAAGAGCACTTGCCATCTCTCTGGTAGGGTCTTGCCTTGCCACTGGGCTCCAGCTAGACAATAAGCCAGAGCAGGCATGCCTAGAGTATTTGTTGTCCAGAGAGCTAGTTTTGAAAACTCATCCTTTATGCATCAAAATTGTCAAGTAATAATGAAATAACATGAACAATAATAATGGTCAAAAAAATACATTTAATGAAATTTTCTTTTACTGAAATTTCTATATCTGATCATACCAGTAGAAATAAATAATAACAATACAAAGAAAAAAAACAGCTAATAAATTTGTACTTTCTAATTGCCCTAATGTTTCTGTGGAGAAAATTAAAAATAAATAGTGCTCTTCTGCTATGATAACACTGTCATAATTTAATAATAACTACAATAAAGAGATGAAAAATCTCTAGGTTAAAGGTATTTAAATTCAGTAAAATATTTTATGCATAGACTAAGCTTATGTATACTTAACCAAGAAAAATATCGTACCTCGTAGTTCATGCTCTCTTGAACTCTTTAAAATTCTAAGTACAAGCAAAATTTTCATTAAGTCACACATTATGGCATAAGTGAAATAATTCAAGTTCTGTTTCTCATCTTTGTAACAACCATGCTATCACTATTTATTTCGAATGTTCTGTTAAGCACGGTAAATGGAGCCAAATGCTACAGAAGGGAACTATAAGGAATCCAAACCACCATAAGTTTACTCTAGGAATGAATTTGTGTACAGCTGAGCAGGTGGATGAAGGGGGTTCTATTAGTTTCCTAGGCCTGCGTATGAAATTATTAATACTTGGTGGGTTAACATCATTGAAATTCATTCTCATAGTTCAGAAGTCCAGATATCTAAAACCAAGGTGTTGGCAGGGACACCTTCCCTCCACAGACCCCAGGGAAGATCCTTGCATCTTCCAGTTTCTGGAACTGTCATTACTCCTGGGTGTGGCTGCAATTCCATATGTACTCTTCTCTTCTCTATACATCAATTTCCTATGTGTCTCCTGTAAATGTACTTGTCATTGGATTTAGGGTCCCCTTTCCTCAATAATCCAAAATGGTCTCATCACAAGAACCTCAGTTATATCTGCAGATACCGTTTTGCAAAACTGTCACAGGTTCTGGGAATTACGATATGCACCTAACCTTGGTGGCGTGGCACCAATAAGCCACTGCAGAGGCCAACTTAGGAGGAGTTCTCTCCATAACTTCTATATGGAGTACGACATTTATTAAAGGAAAACTTTTTTTAAAAGTATGAATAAATTGAAAGTTTGGGTATATGTTATTAAAATTCAACATGAACTACAGCAATTGTTTAGAAACTATCTTTTTTCTGAGAGAAGCATTTTAATACTGACACTGTTTGGAATAACCTGCTCATGGTGATAGTAAAAAGCAGACTTCAAGGGCTTCCCCAGTGGCACAGCAGTAAAGAATCCACCTGCCAAGGCAGGAGACGCAGGAGACACAGATTCGATCCCTAGGTTGGGAAGATCCTCTGGAGTAGAAAATGGCAACTCACTCCAGTGTTCTTGCCTGGATAATTCCAAGGACAGAGGAGCCTGGTGGGCTACAGTCCATGGGGTTGCAAAGAGTCAGACACAACTGAGCATGCACACAAACTTTTAACTAGAGCCCTTGCTCCACATCAAGAGTTTGAAACGGTGCCGCAATGAAGAGCCCACATGGGGCAATGAAAACCCTGCACAGTCAAAAACTAAATAAACAAAAAAAAATTTTTTAAAGCAGACTCCAAGTTGGTTTTATTGCTGTTGTTGAATTCTTACCATCAATGCACCTTTTTACTGCCTGTGGCCAGGACAGACTTGGCCTCCCACTTCCCTCAATTACTTTTGTTACCACATGGAAGGGCACAAGCCCCTCTGTTTTCAAAACCTATGAACATATTTGATGGTTCATCACTTTCTAGAATTTGTCCCAGAGAGCAGACACTGGGCCCCTTCCAACAGGACTTACCATCAATTCTGTCTCATTTTTTCCTTGACTCTCATTTCCTCTCATCCTAGAAAAATCCTTTCCTACCTTGAAGGACAGACAGTAATAAGTAGGTGGGAGCAAGTGGAATTTAAACTTCACACACTGCTTTCTCTCCAAGGTTTTCCTATATGCCAACACTTAGATTCCCTTAGGGGCTTAGGTATTCTAAGCCATGCAGTCATGAAAAGTCTCTTTCTCTCTTGCTTTCTGTTTCTCATCCTTTCCCTAAGGCATACCACTCTTTGGGAGCACTGAAATAGAAAGTGAAAATCTTTATCTCCAGCCCTTTGGGGTTAGTTACTGTGTCCCCCCAACTTGCAGAAGCAGAGACATCCCCTTAAGGCTTACTTATTTCCCAAATGTTTTTCTTGACCAGAAATTTAAAATATTTTCCCTTAGGCCTCAGGCTTTAGAATCTGCTTAGTTCAGTTAGGCTGAGCAAGATATGGATATGGATGAGGTCTTGACTGCAGGTTCAATTCTTACATACATGCTATCTATCTATCTATCTATCTATCTTTCTCTCTATATATGGTTTCCCAGGTGGCTCAGCAGTAAAGAACCCACCTGCCAATTCAGGAGATCCAGTTTCAATCCCTGGATCAGGAAATTCCCTTGGAGAAGGAAATGACAACCCGCTCTAGTATTCTTGCCTGGAAAATCCCATGGGTAGAGGAGCCTGGCAGGATACAGTCTATGTGGTTGCAAAAGAGTCGGACATGACTAAATGACTAAACAACAATAACAAAATATATATATAAACAATATTAACAATAACTAATATATATATACATATATATATATATATACGCCTATATATATGTTAGGTTGCAGGTTAATTCCTTTATCTTTATTACCTGTAAGAAACAGGACTGTGTAGACACTCAGTGTTGCCTTCTCCTCCCCAGCCAACTATCTTCTAAATGCACGCTCCCTCACATGATGTGCCTTCATTGGAAATCTAAACTATAAAGCACAGCACAGTTCCTAAACATAAGGGCTGGTAACAAAGAGCATGATTTAATCCTCAGTTAACCCTGGTGGCTCAGAGGGTAAAGCGTCTGCCTGCAATGCGGGAGACCTGGGTTGGATACCTGGGTCGGATCCCTGGGTCAGGAAGATCCCCTGGAGAAGGAAATGGCAATCCACTCCAGTACTCTTGCCTAGAGAATCCCATGCACAGAGAACCCTGGTGGGTTACGGTCCCCGGGGTCATAAAGAGTCGGACAGAGTCAGACACAACTGAGTGACTTCATTTTGACTTTTCTCTTTCAATGCAGATCAAATACACTCAATTGCATCATCTTCCCAAACACTGTCTCCACTCGTCAGCACCTCAGAGGCTTTTCCATGTTCTGTGGACCAACATGATATGTGTCCTACCCTATTTCAAAATTAAAAGTGTAAAGAAGATCTCTGCAAAATGGCAAGTTTTTAAATCTTGGTAGCCTTCCCCAAAACATCTATGGATTATTCTTAAAAAGTGAGCTATTAAGCTTCTTCATTTGCCTGTGTTTCATTATTCATTCACCTCAGAGAGGACTAGAGCCAGCCTAATGGAGAATTTTGTTTCTACTACTGAGTTTCAGTTTGTTTTCCATAATCTCATTCTTACATTTTCCACACAGTTGCAATATCCCTCTTTCTATACAAGATTGACTATAAAGTTTCTGAATCATTTTGGATACCGTATTTGAAAAATGTAGTGGTAACAAGTTTCATTGAAAGTTTCTTTTTTCTTACATATGCTTTCAGGAGAGATCTGTATTCTGCTTTATGAGAGCACGGGAGAATGAGTTTGCCAAATGGGAATCTCCTAAAAAAATACAGTTGTGGGGAGAGAATGAGAGGGAAGCTGCAACTGTCCAGACTGTTTCCAGTAGGAGTGTGCTATGTCAATCCAATATGACCATTAGTATTTTCTTTCTAATAAGAATTGTTCACAATACTTTAGAATCCAGCAATAAGCATGGAAAAAAAGGGAAATTAACATCTTTCTTTTAGAGGAATTATTACAGTTGAGACTGCTTTTGCAGTTGAGACTGTCCATTTAGTTGTTGATTTTTTTAAATTCGTGTCTCCTGTACATTAGTCTGCAAGCTTTACTGAGGGCAGGGACTATGCCTTTTGCTTACTTTTCTGCTGGGTTCTACAAAATACTCCATGCCTAGTAAAAACAAAAAAGTCTGATATACAGAAGGTACTTAATAAATATTTGTTATATGAATGAACCGGCTTCCTTCCTTAGTAAAAAATGACAGTACTGAGATGGGCTTTCTGACTGCTGGGAAAAGTCACGACAGTAATTAGTCTATGGTTTTGTTGCTCATTTGTGTCTAACAATTGCTTCAACTCTACAAGATGGGTTTCTAGGTGGTGTTATAGAGACATGATGACACGCATATGGTCTAATCTCTGGACCATTTGGCAGCCCCTTAATGATGACATTTTCCACCAATCCCAGGAATCCTGTCATTAATCAGAGAGCAGGTTCCAAAGCTCACCTGCTGTATCTACAGTTTGTTATTATTACTCATTCATTTGCCTGACTTGGATCATAATATTGAAACCCTGGGAGCCTTAAAAGAGACCTGGTTCCGCAATAATGCATATGCAGATTTTCCCCTTGGCATGCGCAAATAGAATAACTGTGGTAACAGATGCCTTCTAAATATGACAGTGAAATATATATAGCTATTTAAATATTTTATTAGGTAGCTGTAGAGGTTAAAAGGGAACTCCCATTATTTGAAATCAAACAGCACCAGTGATTGATAAATTCTGTTTTGTTGATCAGTTCATACTAAGGCTATTTGATCTATCCACATCTTCCTTTGTGTATACATACTCCCTCCTGCACAGAGCTGTGGTGGTACTCTTAACATTTCTAGAAGTAAGAGACTGTTCACTCTGCCACCCTCCTCCTAGTCCACCTCACCAGTTTTACATCTTGACTTTTAAACCTCTCTCTAGAGAGTGATTCTCCCATCAAAGACCAACCACTGAATAAGTAAAATAATGCCTTCTAGCCAAGCTGATTTTCTACCACTTTAACTCAATACTTGTAACAAGTTAAAGGTAAAAACAAGTTACATATCAGGCTAGTTTAGGATATATTGAAAGATGATACTTCAGGGAAATCAGTGAAAACAATAAATGTAAAGTTTGCAAGCTGGCATTTAGAAGCAGTCCTGATGGAAGATGGGTAATGCTAGGAACCAGTTCATATTCATTATGAAGTAAACAAACATCCAAAACAGCCTTCATTCAACCTCAGTAACCAGTAACCTTCTCTCCTGGATGCTTGAAATGCTTCAGAAATGTATACTGATCATATCTCCATACTTTTCAATAGCTCCTTAGCAATGTACAGAATGAGGTCATTTTAGAGTCATGATAACTTTGGGGGTCCACCTGAATGAGATGTGATTCATATTTCTTCTTTTTGCAGTACAATCAACACAATTTGAATCAACATTTCCAGAGGTCTACATCTGTAATGAAGACAGGGTCAAGCTTCGTATTACTATTCTTGGGCTTAGGAAAAAGAGTGAATTTTCTCTGTAATGAGTTCTAGATTCACTGAGTTTATTAGTTCTGAGCTGCACGTATCAGTGAGGATGGGCTACACAGGTTACGCTGCTGTGAAAACACCAAATACCATTGAGTTAAAACAACACTGGTAAACACCCCTTGTGTAGCACCTGTCAGCCTCTCACGGGTGGAGCACTCACGCTACTGACTGTCAGTGCGTTCCACACTGCTGAAGGAAGCACTGTCAGAAAAGCAAAAGAGCTGTAGAACCAAAGGGACAGCTTTAGAGGGTCTTCACACAAGTAATTAAATTCTCCTACTGGAAGGGATGCATATTACTTTTCCTTATTACTTGTTGGCTAGGACTGTCACTTGCCCCACCCAAACAAGGGCGTACAAGAAATATAATCCAATCCAGTGGCAGTAAAGTGTCAAGGGAGAAATGGTTAATAAGTAGCAGTGATAACCTCAATTTCATGAGCTTCATAAGGAAGGATGCATAAAGAGGTGAGATGTCAAAATGGCATTCTTCAATGGAATAGGGCTTAGCAGGGTAGAGTTTATCTTAGTTAGTTAGTTCAGTCGCTCAGTCATGTCTGACTCTTTGCGACCCCATGAATCGCAGCACTCCAGGCCTCCCTGTCCATCACCAACTCCTGGAGTTCACTCAAATTTACATCCATCGAGTCAGTGATGCCATCCAGCCATCTCATCCTCTGTTGTCCCCTTCTCCTCCTGCTCCCAATCCCCCCCCAGCATCAGAGTCTTTTCCAATGAGTCAACTCTTCGCATGAGGTGGCCAAAGTACTGGAGTTTCAGCTTTAGCATCATTCCTTCCAAAGAAATCCCAGAGCTGATCTCCTTCAGAAGGGACTGGATGGATCTCCTTGCAGTCCAAGGGACTCCCAAGAGTCTTCTCCAACACCACAATTCAAAAGCATCAATTCTTCGGCACTCAGCTTTCTTTACAGTCCAACTCTCACATCCATACATAATCAATGGAAAAACCATAGCCTTGACTAGATGAACCTTTGTTGGCAAAGTAATGTCTCTGCTTTTCAACATGCTATCTAGGTTGGTCATAACTTTCCTTCCAAGGAGTAAGCGTCTTTTAATTTCATGGCTGCAGTCACCATCTGCAGTGATTTTGGAGCCCCTAAAAAATAAAGTCTAACACTGTTTGCACTGTTTCCCCATCTATTTCCCATGAAGTGATGGGACCAGATGCCATGATCTTCATTTTCTGAATGTTGAGCTTTAAGCCAACTTTTTCGGTCTCCACTTTCACTTTCATCAAGAGGCTTTTTAGTTCCTCTTCACTTTCTGCCATAAGGGTGGTGTCATCTGCATATCTGAGGTTATTGATATTTCTCCTGGCAATCTTGATTCATCTTAGTCTGCCCTATTGTATAGCTCCTATTATGCTAGACCCCTTTGTTTTTGCTTATTTACTTTTTTCATAATCTAACATTCCCAATGATACTCTAAATTACCTTTTATTTTAGAATATCCTATAGACTCCATGGGTAAGAGATACAGTTGATTGTTTTTGCTTCCCTTTATGTGCAATATAGAATATGTGACTCCTAAATCATCTTCACTATAGCCTCTGAAATTTTGAGTGGAGAGATAACTGAGACTTAGAGGAAAATACCTGGGGTATAGAAACCAAACAAACTCTGATTAAAAGATAATCTTATGTTGACTGACTATTTTATATCAAAGCTTCATACAATCATTGAGTGATTTCTTTGATGAAATATTATGGAAATGGAGAGAAGGATTTGTCCATCTCTTCCTATATCATGAATCCTTATGGGAGAGAAACCACTGTATCATAAAAGGAATTGACTAATATAAATGGGGAAATTTATGTTTTTGAGCTGCATTTGAAAGGCTGTCTTGTCTCCTTATAATATTGGCCAAAGGGACAAGATAAAAGCATTTTCTAAGATTCTGCAAGAAAAAAAAAATGAAGCTTAGTCTCTGTTCTGCATAAATTACTGGGTCACCACAAAGAGTTCAAGGTTACTAATGGGATGCAGTATTGACAAAAGAAAGGACAACTAATACAGGAATAAAGTAGAAGGGAAAAGCAAATAATAGAGGAAAACATAGCAGGTTAAATGCATTATTTTCTTTTCATATTAATATTGGCACTGAGGAACAAAACATTATTCAATGGCTCCCCCACTACCTCCCCCAGTAAGTACAGAGAGATGCTACTGAATTCAAGGTTCTCAACCATAGATCATTGCATTCAAGATCCTCTGTGCATTAATGAGTTAACTTTTTCCTGAGAAACTTTTGACACTTTGTCCTGGCTCCTGGGAGGGAACATCTAAGTCCTGCATGCCTTGCCTGATAGGAGGCTCTTTGTTTTCTTCGGCACTGGGCCACACCAGACAGTCTATTTTAACAATGTGATTTATTGTGGCAGGTGAGAGGAGAGACTTGGACCATGCTTATCAGCTCAACATCTGGAAGGACTGGAGGCTAAGGTCAGTCATATATGTCATATGTGCAACCAACAATGTTCGTGTGATTAAGCCCCAATAAAAACTCTAAACACAGAGACTTGAGTGAACTTCCCTGTTGGGAATCAGCTGTGACAAGATGGTGAGGTTATTCATGGGTTAGAAGTTGGCAGCCTCTTGGTTGACACAGGCCCTCATCTCTCTTTATAACAAGCCAACATTTTCTGCTGCTGCTGCTGCTAAATTGTTTCAATCGTGTCCAACTCTGTGCGACCCCATAGACGGAAGCCCACCAGGCTTCCCCATCCCTGGGATTCTCCAGGCAAGAACACTGGAGTGGGTTGCCATTTCCTTCTCCAATACATGAAAGTGAAAAGTGAAAGTGAAGTCGCTCTGTTGTGTCCGACTCTTTGTGACCCCATGGACTGCAGCCTACCAGGCTCCTCCATCCATGGGATTTTCCAAGCAAGAGTACTGGAATGGAGTGCCATTGCCTTCTCCACAAATTTTCTACCAGATACTAAATATGCAGCAAACCAAACCTACGGTTCCCCAAACTTCTCCAGGTATACAACTTTGCTTGGAAGCAATCTAATGTGAAAATAAATAAGCAAATAAATATACTGAAAGCCTGTTCCATTTGCCAAAAATATCAATTTGTCAGTGACAATATGCCAAACTCGCCAAAGGTACTGACTTCCCAAAGACTATTTTTTTGTGGTTTCTCTATGGACACCTTTGAAACAGTCCTCTTTTATCTTTTTAATGGGACGAGAGAAGGAAGGCTCATTCCCTGAGAAGGGCCCCTACCACCACCACCTCCAACAGCCCAAGGTTAGAGAGCTTGGCTCTGGCCTTGGCTGAGGAATTTGAGTTGATTCTTTGCTCCTTCAGACAGGGAAGTGGAGCTTCACCATTTCTCACCTGCATGCATTCACTCCTGGCCTTTATGAGTCACAGCCTGCATGGGTCCGATACCAGCACCGCACCACCCAGAGTCTGCTGTGGCCCCACTCAGATCCGAGGTAGCACAGCCAGGGGGGAAATGGAGGCCGGCCTCATCCCACCCATGGCATGAGTCCCCCTCTCCCACTGGTCAGAGGGACACTGATCTGTTGCCCCTAAGCTCTGGCCTTTCTTTTTTGGTATGCAGCAGTGTTTTTTGTATATTACATATTATACACTTCTGTTATATATATTAGCATAAACATATATGTGTGTATATAAACACACACAGACACACACATATATATATTTGGTTTCTCTGGTGGCTCAGTGGTAAATAACCCGCTTGTGAGTGCAGGAGATATGGGTTCAGTCCCTGGATTGGGAAGATCCCTTGGAAAAGGAAATGGCAACCCACTCCATATACCTGCTGGAGAATCCCATGGACGGAGGAGTGTACAGTCTGTGGGGTTGTAAATAGTGGGATGACTTAGCAACGGAGCACACACATGTATGTGCACATGCATGCACGCGCACACACACATACACACATGCACACTCATATATATATAAAGTCAATATTTTGAATATGACTCAAAATTTCCGTGTCCATTTTACATCAAAGCAGAGACTTTTTGGCCAGAGACTTTTAGAAAGATTCACATTGCTAAAGGATAGAAAAAGAATTTGAGTTTTCTAAAGTACATGCTCCAAGAGGAGAGGGGAGAGACATATGAATTCTGTAAGGGCCCAGGTAAAGTGCAAGTCAGGGGCCTAGAGTCAAGAAGAACTTATCTCAAGTTTAGACAAGTTGACAAACGTTAAGGCCATCTTGGCCAGGTTAGAGCTCTGTCTTTTTCAGAGCCCTATATGTGTCGGTCACATTCAATGTATACCTTGTGAGTTTTTCGAGGACCTGAAATTTGCCTTGCCAATACTCATACCTCTCACATGGGGGACTGTAATTAACAGGTAATTATAATGTATGCATTGAATCAGTATAAATACCAGACAATGATAACTGTGTGCGTGTGTGTATGCGTTGATGCAAGGATTGTTTCTGAATCGGTCCTATTCCTTCTCTTTTAAGGAGCTCCTTTGCCCTCTATCACGCACAGAGTAAGAGATGGAATTCTAATAATGCTTGAGGAGCTACTCTCATCTTCCGACCCCAAGATATGCTGACAACTCATATTAATTGCCTACTCTGCTGACATTTCTCTGGAAATAGATGCCATTTTCTCACAGAAAGGCTCTGTCAGAAAAAGGAGGTAAGGCAGGGAAGTTTGGATGAAAATACCAAGAGCATATTTTGATAGAGATACAGACTCTCTCCCATCTTTTCAAATGTCAGTCTTGGAATCCAGCCTGCACAGGGAAATGTAAGACAGGGCGGAGACGTGCACTGAGCCCACAGGATGGTCCCTGAGTCTCTGATTCATGCTGTGCTGTGACTAATGCACTATCTGAAGGACCACTTAGCAAATAACTCGTATGTTTCTTATGCCCTCAAGCTTCCACCTCAAAGATACTGAGTGTAGATAATTTTCCCCTGAAATAAGAAAGCCAGGATTGATAGCCAGAGCCTCTGAAATCTCTGCACCGCAAATGCAAAAATAAACAAAAAATTCAAGGATTCTTAGAACTCCTTAAGACTATCCTTTGAATGCAGAGCTGAAAGTACTTTTGCTTCAGTTCTGATCATTAGTCTTTGCCTACCATAAATGGGAAAACAGCAAAATGTGCAATAGAAAGTCAGTCACTCCGGAGAGTCTTGCAAATAAGTTGGTCATTTGAAAGGATAAATCATCTCCAATCACAACCCAGCGGTAATCTCATTTGAAGCATTCTCATCTCCAAAATGGCAATATATTGAGTTGCTTTGCTTAGAAATATGCTAAGAAAGGCTTTGCTCAACATTTTATTCCCACAGTAAACACAGCCAAGCTTTTCTAAGGCACTAATCCCTCTGGAGCTCTTTGCCTAGTGTGAATGCAAATGCAGGAGACCCTGGCCTCCAGCATGACAATAAAATCACCTTCTTTAAAGAAATGAACCCTAACTCTTCCTTCTTTGTTTTCTTCCCTTTCTCTGCCTTCCTTTGAAAGAGACTCACTTGGTAAGCCATCTATATGTAGATTTGTGTGTGTATGTGTGTGTGTGTGTACATATTACATATACATCTATGTATATATATGTATATAGATGTATACATATCTCAGAATAAATGAAGTAAAATAAATGATTGTGGGTTGAATTGTGTACCCCCAAAAGATGTGTTAAAATTCTAAACTCCATACCTGTGAATGTGATCTTATTTGGAAATAGGTTGTTTGCAGATATAATCTGGTTAAAATTAGGTCATATTTGATAGGGGGTATTTTAATCTAAAATGACTACTTTCTTTGTTAGAAAAGAGGACAGAGACACAAGAAGAGGATATCATGTGAAGACAAATAAAAACAAAGAGAACAGCCACGTGTAGATGGGGGTTGAAGCTGGAGCCCATAGGGCTGTTAAAAGTTAGGAGATGCAAGGAAGGATCCTTCCTAGAGGCCCTAGAGGGAGCACGGCCCTGTCAACACCTTGATTTTGGACTTAATGGCTGCCAGAATCATAAACGAATAAATCTGTTTTGAGATTCCCAGTTCGGGGTAGTTTGTTACACAGCAGCCCTGAGAAGCTAATACAAATGGTTAGCAGCCTTTTAGAAAAGGAAACTAGGAGCCGTCATAGTATCCAGCACTGGACAAAATTACTGCTTGTCAGAACCTGGGGTTTCCTCCTGCACTTTGGCAGTGGGTTCTCCCCTGTGAGAGGAAGGAGCCTGACAATTCTCCATTCACATTCCAACTCTGCTTCTTATAGGCAATTATTTCCGGTGGTGATTTAGCCTCTAAAAGTTTGATTCCGCTCTGCAAAAATGGGTATAATAATAGCTACTATGCAGTGTTTTGGTTTTGCTTTAGTTTTGGTCTTAGGATTAAAGGAGATGATATATGTAAAACACTGGACATATTAAACTTTCAATCAATCTAGATCCCTTCCTTAACCTTACCATCTCTTGTTTCTTTGTAGGCATCCACCCTCCCAACTACCAGCCATCAACTAATCCCCGCTAAGGTTCGAGCTGATAATAGCTTCAGATTTTATATATCCCAGAGATACCTATAATTTAACAGACAGAAAAGCCCTTGAGGCCAAAGCAATGAATTCTAATAGAAAACTTCAGGCCTTTTGATAGGCAGTGGAGTAGTTATATTTTGAGCTGGGGAACTTGTCAGAAGGCAGTCAGATCACACCCAAAAGGCTTCTGGCCCAAATCCTGCAGCTAGCCCTGCTTGTTAATCGTTTCCTTTTGGAGAACTGAGTCTTTATATTTTCTGATCTGTTGCTTCTTTTCATGCCTTCATTTATTAATCAGTTATTCCTTTATTCTTGTATTCATTCTCTCATTCAATTTATTAAGTTCATAGTCTATTCAGGATCAACTTAAAGTGACTGCTTGCTTTTAAGGAGCTTGTTATCTAGCAGACAAGAGGAGACACTCAAAAAAAAAAAACAGATAATAAATATAATTTACAAATTTCTAATATTCAGAACTGAGATTTTTGTTTTTGTGAGACCTTCCTAACTAATCACTTGATCTCGTTACTTTCTATCTTTACTTTACTCTCCTCTCTTCTTGCCTCCTTCTCATCTTTTCCCTCTCTTTTTTTTCTTCGTCTTAAATTTACATTTATGAGAGTAAGAGCTGATGTGCCTGCAATAAAGCCTTTTTTCCTATGTTTATGTGTAAGAATGTGTTAGTGTGTACATTTGAGATCATCTACAACTGAAGACTGTAAATTGTAGAAGTTTTTTTCTCTCACAGTAGTCTCAATTATTGAGACTAATCCCATTTCTGCATTGACTTACTGCACTGGACATTAATGTCAGTATTCTCCTTCCATTAAAACAAGTTCATTTATTCATTCCACCTCTGCTGAACCTCTCTTATAAGTCTGAGAACACTATGAAGATGATTTCTCCATTCTCTATTTTCTCTAATCTAGGGGTATCCAACCTCCAGGATCTAATGCCTGATGATCTGAGGTGGAGCTGATGTAATAATAATAGAAATAAAGTTCACACGGAATGTAATGTGCTTGAATCAACCCGAAACCCTCACCCCTACCCCTGGTTCATGGAAAAACTGTCTTCCACAAAATCGATCCTTGGTGCCAAAATTGTTGGGAACCACTGCTCTAATCCAGGTAGCAAACATTTGAGGAATTAACTCTTTTAAAACAAGTGTTTTTTTGTTTTAAAGATTGCTAGACTTAGAGTCCATATATCTGAGTTGATGCTCTACCTCTGTTCTTAAATAACTGTCAGGTTTTTTTCATCAGTGGTAGCAATACTAGTAAGAATAACTGTAGTATTAGTTTATAATAGTTGACACCTGCTGAATATTTATTTATGTACTAGACACTGTGACAAATTCAAGGAGAATTATATTACTATGTCAGTAATTCAAAGAGAAATATATTCGTTTTTTTATTTTTAATATAAGCTCTCAAAAGTTATATAAGAAACAATAGCTTTGAAACTCAAAGTATTTGATATGCATGAAGCAAATGTTTCTGAGAAAAGTCTACTGAAAAATAAAAAGAAAATCCCTACAGGAAGCAAGATTTAGAGTGGACACATTAGCAATAAATTGAAAAGAAAATAGAGAATTATGCCCAAGGAAAACTAAATGAGGATCAACCAGCCTGGGAAGGGGCAGAAGACTGGGATACGAAGAGGCATGGTTGTGGATACCTAACACAGCAAGGCTGGACCTGGAGATTAGAGAGGACCACATGAAAAGGAAAGGGTCAGGGTGCAGAGGCAACCAGATATCATCACCATGATCAGAAGGTTGCATGTTTGAGGATCAATAGCTATGCCACTTAATTTTATATGTCAACTTGCCTGACCGGGGGTATGCAGATTAAACATTATTTCTAAATATGTCTGTGAGGGTGTTTCTAGATGAGATTTGCATTTAAATTGGTGACCTCCCCAGTGTGGATGGGCATCACTCAATCCATTGAGGGCCTGAATAGAACCAAGGTAGAGCACGAAGGAACTTGCTCCATCCTGCTTGATTACTTGAGCTGAGACATCCTTCTTTTCCTGCAATCGGTGTTCCTGGTTCTCAGGCTTTAGGACTGAGACAAAATCACAGCCCTGGGTTTTTTGGTCTCCAGTTTGCAGATGGTAGATCATGAGACTTCTCAGTCTCCATAATTACATGATCCTATATATAATCTCCTATTGGTCTGTTTCTCTCGAGAATCTGGACAAATTCAATGGCTATAATTTGAATGAACACATGTTGCCATGTTAGTTCTTCATATGCCAGTGTCTTCTTTCTACAGCTGTCTGAAAGATAGCCATGGCTTTTTCAGCAGAAATGATACCCATGTGTGTCCTAAGTCTTTGAGGATTTCCTTCCAAATGGATCCATAGAAACATCCTGCCTTTTGTTAGCTCAAAACACTTATTAACACTCCAAACATATCTGAAGCAGTAAGATGCTTCAGGAGAAAAGACTCCAAAATCTATAAATTAAACAGAATGGGCCTAGCTGACAACTTATCATGAAAAATCAACTTTGATTTATACAGTGATAGCACCTGTAATATATTAACCTCTGAATTATCTGGGTGCACTTTCCAGCTCTACTCATTTCAGAATGCCTCATGACTGGAGTAGCACATCTAGACTGAAAAAAAAAATAAATAAATCTCCCACTTGCCTCAGCATCTTTCCAAATGGGTTCCAAGCATCAAAAAGGTGCTTTTGGATAAAGATTATCCATCTCAATCAGAGATTAGTGATAAAGATGGTGGTAAGAATTAATCTGAAATCACAAAGTTTCCTCCATGACTTCTAAATTTATTGGGGCATATTTGTTAAGTCAGTTCAGCTACCCAGTCATGTCCGACTCTTTGTGACCCCATGGACTGCAGCACACCAGGCTTCCCAGTCCTTCACCAACTCCCAGAGCTTGCTCAAACTCCTGTCCATTGAGTCAGTAAAGCCATCCAACCATCTTATCCTCTGTGGCCCCTTCTCCTCCTGCCTTCAATCTTTTCCAGCATTAGGGTCTTTTCAAATGAGCCAGTTCACTGCATCAGCTGGCCAAAGAATTGGAGTTTCAGCTTCAGCATCAGTCCTTCCAATGAATATTCAGGACTGGTTTCCTTGGATGGACTCATTGGATCTCCTTGCAGTCCAAGAAACTCTCAAGTGTCTTCTCCAACACCACAGTTCAAAAGCATTCAATTCTTCAGCGCTCAGCTTTCTTTACAGTCCAATTCTCACATCCATACAGGACTACTGGAAAATCCATAGCTTTGACTAGACAGACCTTTGTTGGCAAAGCAAAGTCTCTGCTTTTTAATATGCTGTCTAAGTTGGTCATAGCTTTTCTTCCAAGGAGCAAGCGTCTTTTAACTTCATGCCTGTAGTGACCATTTGCAGTGATTTTACAGCCCAAGAAAATAAAGTCTGTCACTGTTTCCATTGTTCCCCCATCTATTTGCCATGAAGTGATGGGACTGGATGCCATGATCTTAGTTTTTCTGAATGTTGATTTTAAGCCAACTTTTTCACTCTCCTCTTTCAAGTTCATCAAGAGGCTCTTTAATTCTTCATCGCTTTCTGTCATAAGGGTGGTATCATCTGCATATCTGAGGTTATTTACATTTCTCCTGGAAATATTGATTCCAGCTTATGATTCATCCAACCCAGCATTTCACATGACGTATGCTGCATATAAGTTAATTAAGCAGGGTGACAATATAAAGACTTGACATACTCCTTCCAAAATTTAGAACAAGTATGTTGTTCCATGTCCAGTTCTAAATATTGCTTCCTGAATGCATACAGATTTCTCAGGAGACAGGTCAGGTGTTCTGGTATTCCTATCTCTTTAAGAATTTTCCACAGTTTATTGTGATCCACACAGTCAAAGGCTTTGGTGTAGCCAATAAAGCAGAAGTAGATGTTTTTCTGGAACTCTCTTTCTTTTTTGATGATCCAGCAGTTGTTGGCAATTTGATCTCTGGTTCCTTTGCCTTTTCTACATAGAGCTTGAACATCTGGAAGTTCATGATTCACGTAGTGTTGAAGGCTTACTTGGAGAATTTTGAGCATGACTTTACTAGCGTGTGAGATGAGTGCAATTGTGTGGTAGCTTGAACATTCTTTGGCATTGCCTTTCTTTGAGACTGGAATGAAAACTGACCTTTTCCAGTCCTGTGGCCACTGCTGAGGTTTCCAAATTTGCTGGCATACTGAATGCAGCACTTTCACAGAATCATCTTTTAGGATTTGAAATAGCTCAACTGGAATTACATCACCTCCACTAGCTTTGTTTGTAGTGATGCTTCCTAAGGCCCACTTGACTTCACATTCCAGGATGTCTGGCTCTAGGTAAGTGATCACACCATTGTGGTTATCTGGATCATTAAAATCTTTGTTGTTTAGCTCTTCTGTGTATTCTTGCCACCTCTTCTTAATATCTTCTGCTTCTGTTAGGTCCATACCATTTCTCTCCTTTATTGTGCCCATCTTTGCATGACATGTTCCATTGGTGTCTCTAATTTTCTTGAAGAGATCTCTAGTCTTTCTCATTCTATTGTTTTCCTCTATTTCTTTACACTGATCACTGATGAAGGCTTTCTTATCTCTCCTTGCTATTCTTTGGAACTCTGCATTCAAATGGGTATATCTTTTCTTTTCTCCTTTGCCTTTCACGTCTCTTCTTTTCACAGATATTTATACGGCCTCCTCAGACAACCATTTTGCTCTTTTGTATTACTTTTCCTTGGGGATGGTATTGATCACTGCCTCCTGTGCAATGTAACAAACCTCCATTCATAGTTCTTCAGGCACTCTGTCTATCAGATCTAATCCCTTGAATCTATTTGTCACTTCAACTGTATAAGTGTAAGGGATTTGATTTAGGTCATACCTAAATGATCTAGTGATTTGCCCTATTTTCTTCAATTTAAGTCTGAATTTTTCAATAAGAAGTTCATGATCTGAGCCACAGTCAGCTCCCAGTCTTGTTTTTGCTGACTGTATAGAGCTTCTCCCTCTTTGGCTGCAAAGAACATAATCAATCTGATTTTGCTATTGACCATCTGGTGATGTCCATGAGTAAAGTCTTCTCTGTGTTGTTGGAAGAGGGTGTTTGCTATGATCAGTGTATCGTCTTGGCAAAACTCTGTTAGTCTTTGCCCTGCTTCATTTTTTTACTTCATGGCCAAATGCACATGTTACTCCAGGTATCTCTTGACTTCCTACTTTTGCATTCCACTCCCCCATCATAAAAAGGGCATCTTTTTGGGTGTTAGTTCTAGAAGGTCTTGTAGGTCTTCACAGAACTGTTCAAGTTCAGCTTCTTCAGCATTACTGGTTAGGACATAGACTTGGGTTACTGTAATACTGATTGGTTTGCCTTGGAAACAAACAGAAATCATTCTGTTGTTTTTGAGGTTGCATCCAAGAACTGCATTTTGGACTGTTTTGCTGGTATGATGCCTATTCCCTTTCTTCTAAAGGGATTCTTGCCCACAGTAGTAGATACAATGGTCATCAAAAAATCAAGAGAGTTCCAGAAAAACATCTATTTCTGCTTTATTGACTATGCCAAAGCCTTTGACTGTGTGGATCACAATAAACCATGGAAAATTCTGAAAGAGATGGGAATACCAGACCACCTGACCTGCCTCTTGAGAAACCTATATGCAGATCAGGAAGAAACAGTTAGAACTGGACATGGAACAACAGACTGGTTCCAAATAGGAAAAGGAGTACGTCAAGGCTGTATATTGTCACCCTGCTTACTTAACTTAGATACAGAGTACAACATGAGAAACGCTGGGCTGGAAGAAGCACAAGCTGGAATCAAGATTGCCGGGAGAAATATCAATAACCTCAGATATGCAGATGACACCACCTTTATGGCAGAAAGTGAAGAAGAACTAAAGAGCCTCTTGATGAAAGTGAAAGTGGAGAGTGAAAAAGTTGGCTTAAAGCTCAACATTCAGAAAACTAAGATCATGGCATCTGGTCCCATCACTTCGTGGCAGATAGATGGGATACAGTGGAAACAGTGGCTGACTTCATTTTCCTGGGCTCCAAAATCACTGCAGATGGTGATCGCAGCCATGAAATTAAAAGATGCTTACTCCTTGGAAAGAAAGTTATGACCAACCTGGATAGCATATTAAAAAGCAGAAACATTACTTTGTCAACAAAGGTCCATCTAGTCAAGGGTATGGTTTTTCCAGTGGTTATGTATGGATGTGAGAGTTGGACTATAAAGAAAGCTGAGCATGGCAGAATTGATGCTTTTGAACTGTGGTGTTAGAGAAGACTCTTGAGAGTCCCTTGGACTGCAAGGAGATCCAACCAGTCAATCCTAAAGGAGATCAGTCCTGGGTGTTCATTGGAAGGACTGATGTTGAAGCTGAAACTCCAATATTTTGGCCACCTGATGCAAAGAGATGACTCACTGGTAAAGACTCTGATGCTGGGAAAGATTTAGGGCAGGAGGAGAAGGGGATGACAGAGGATGAGATGGTTATATGGCATCATCGACTCGATGGACATGGGTTTGGGTTGACACTGGGTGATGGTGATGGACAGGGAGGCCTGGAGTGCTGCAGTTCATGGGTTTGCAAAGAGTTGGACATGACTGAGTGATTGAACTGAACTGAGCTGAATTTGCCCATTCCAGTTCATTTTAGTTTCAGTCCATTTAGGGGCATATTTGAGTGCTCCTTTATTTTATTGAGGAAGGGGGTAAGATGAGATGCAGTGGGTGTTATATTTTCTAACAATGACCACAGCAATGAATCACATCCTACATCTAATATGTATGTTCTGCAGTGTGACTGCCATTCTGGTTTTGTTTTGTTTTGTTTAATTTATTGGGGTATATAGTTTCTTCACATCATTGTGCTATTTTTATTGTACAGAGAAGTGAATCAGCCATGTGTATATCATACCAGTCAGAATGGCCATCATCCAGGAATTTAGAAACAACAAATGCTGGAGAAGTTGTCAAGAAAAGAGAGAGAACCCTCTTGCACTACTGGGGGGAATGTAAATTGATACAGTCACTATAGAGAATGGCATAAACATTCCTTACAAAACTAAAAATAGAACTAAAACTTGACCCAGCCATCCCACCCCTGGGCATACACCCCAGAAATCCATAATTCTAAAACATACAGGCACCCCAATATTCATTGCAGTGCTATTTACAATAGCCAGGACATGCAAGCAACCTCAATGTTCTTCAACAGATGAATAGATGAAGAAGTTGTGGTACATATACACAGTGGAATATCACTCAGCCATTATAAGGAACAAAACTGGGTTATCTGTCATTATGTTTAAATTGCTTTCAATTCATCCCATTCCCACCCTAGATTCCAGTTTAGGATTATTGGAGATGGCTGAACACACAATAGTCAACTCTAGACACGTAAGAGGAATGGAAGTTATTAGCCACATATATTCAGAGCCCTAGGGAAGAGGACATCGTGTGCCATGCACTGCCACCCGGGGAACGCACTTGGGAACAGAGTGAAAATCCGAGGGCTGTGAAAGGCAGGCATTGTAGTACCAAAAGGGTGACACCTGGGCCCCGATGGAGAGAGTGACTGGCTTGTTTAAATAGCTCTGCAAGCTGAAACAAATTACCCAGAAGTAAGTGGGAACTGTGCCTGCTTCTCTTAATAAGGGCGGTTGTTTGTTAGAACACCTTATCTGTGAGAGCAGAGAAGGGAAGAAAACTTGCAGTTAGGCCATCCAAGGTGAGGCTCTGGTTTACCAGATGTCAAGACAGCCTATAGCATTGGTTCTTAATTGTAACCTTCACAACATGTGCCTCCATAATGAGATGGGGACGAATACTCTCCCTTTGTAACCAAGAGAATGTGGTGAAAGTGATATCTATAACTTCCAAGGGGGGAAGTCAGAAGAAACTGGAAGCTTGTTTGGGAGGCTTATTCTCTGGACAATCTTCTCTCAGAATCCTTTCTGTGATTCCAAGGAAGATGCCCCAAGAGACGTGAAAGGTGAAGGTGGCCAATTAAGAGTCCCTGCTTTTTTTACCTAATTGGATTGTCACTCAGAGGGAAAAAGAAACGAAGGAAGAGAGAAAGAAAGACCGAACTGCCTGAACAGAAAATCTCTTATTTAAAACCAGAGGATATGAACTTATCCTTAAATTGACAATTTTAACTTGGTGACATTATAAGATGAGGTAGAAGAAACCAGCAAGAGAACAGAAGGGATTTTACTTTTTTTGCACATCTAATTTATGCTGGGGGAAAATATACTTGCTGCGTATTTCTTCAGTCTCAACATTTAACAAATACTTAATACATGCCGATGATATGGCTGTAACATCCTAGTTTGGAGATGTCCTCAGGGTCTTGAACAAAGGAGCAGAGCTGGGGAGGGAGATATTCTAGGAGCTCACAGCTGACCCTGCCAGGCTGAAAAGTAACTGGAAGAGTATCATGCATTGTAATAGGTTCTCTGAAGTGTTTGGCAGGGAGGTGGAATAGAAGAGAGGCCCTCCGCCAGAACTGGAAATTCAGAAAAGGGAAATGGAAGTGGTTAAAGCAGATTGATTATTTGTTCCTCCTAGTACTTTTATTAGTAAGCTGCCAGGCAGCCTGAAGATGTGAAGAATAACAGAATTAAAAGAGCATTCTGCTTCTTCGTGAGTCCCTCTGACCCCAAAGTCTCCAGATTGTCTCTACCTATAACCTCAGTGCTCATCTCCCATTACTCTTGAAGCAGGCCCCAGTTTTATACAGAGGGGTGTACCATTCTGAGAAAGTCAATTCCTAGGCAGATTGATAAGAAGTCCAGGGTCCCCAAGGAGGAGAAAGGGGTCTGGGGCTCTTGAAGTGGAGATAGGGGTCTGGAATTCTCAAGGAGGAGAAAATGACAAACGTTTTTATTCCTCTACATTCCTTCAGTTCAGTTCAGTTCAGTCGCTCAGTCGTGTGCAACCCCATGAATCGCAGCACGCCAGGCCTCCCTGTCCATCACCAACTCCCAGAATTCACTAAGGCTCACGTCCATTGAGTCAGTGATGCCATCCAGCCATCTCATCCTCTTTCGTCCACTTCTCCTCCTGCCCCCAATCCCTCCCAGCATCAGAGTCTTTACCAATGAGTCAACTCTTCGCATGAGGTGGCCAAAGTAGTGGAGTTTCAGCTTTACCATCATTCCTTCCAAAGAAATCCCAGGGCTGATCTCCTTCAGAATGGACTGGTTGGATCTTCTTGCAGTCCAAGGGACTCTCAAGAGTCTTCTCCAACACCACAGTTCAAAAGCATCAATTCCTCGGTGCTCAGCCTTCTTCACAGTCCAACTCTCACATCCATACATGACCACAGGAAAACTGTCTTAGTCAATTACACAACTCAGTTTAAACTCTGTACTAGGGATTATACAACAACAATGTATCCTGCTTGAGGACAGTTTCTCCTTCCTGAAAACCTTTTGGCTAATCTTGTTATTTTAAAATACAAATTGTGGGAGTGGGTCTGGTAAAATTTTCACAAACTTGAGACATTCTTTTGATGCATTGTAATAACTAATTAAAAGGTATATAACTAACATGAGCAAGGGAGTACACTTTCTGCCCCCTTCTGATTTCTATGTCAGAAGCTTTCTCTATCTCCTTTATACTTTAATAAAGCTCTATTACACAAAAGCTCTGAGCGATCAAGCCTCGTCTCTGGCCCCGGATTGAATTCTTCTCCTCCGGAGGCCAAGAATTCTGGCATCTTTTGTGGTTCAGCAACAACCTTTCAATTCCAGCCAACCTTCCATCCTGTTAAACTTTGTTCCCTTGCTCTTAGATTCAAGAAGCCAGTTTTGCATTTGAAAGCGCACACAGTTAGTGATCTGTATATTCTAGAACTGGGTTGAGATCTGCTAGGTCTATACACCTGCTATTTTCACCCTGTCTAGGGTAAAACGTACTTCCTTTAAAATGGGCTGTTTGGGCAAGGTGGCCCTTAAGGTCCCTTCTGCTCTATAAATTCTGTAAACCTGTGAGATATTTTTTTGTTGTTGTTGAAAATATAAAATTTAATAGCGGAAGAAGAGAAAGCCCCTGTATATTTGATTCGCCAGGCTTATAGACATAGGAATATTTCTTAATTTCCTTCACATTATTTTTTTAATTCTGTCTTTGTACATCGGGATTCCTAGCACCAATATTTCCATGTTTGCATCGATCTTGGTTGCAAGTGACAGAGAACAAATCTACTTCACGTGGCAGAAAGGTAATCTATCGACAGCATAAAGGGTAGTTGATAAAATGAAGAATTGTCAGCAAGGCAGGAAAGCTCCCCAGTTGTCAGAAAGTCAAGAATGGGCAGAATGCTGAGGAAGCTAAAGGGATTAGTACAGGGTTAATTCTGGGAGCTGCCACCAGCCCAGATGCCACAGGTACCATGGATGCTGGATCCGTCTTTGCTATCTAGCACTGAGTATGTTTCCTTGTTGTACTGGCTCCACCTCAAAGTGACAGGGAGAAATAACCAACTGACCAAGCTGAGCTCATATGCCTGCGCGGTATCTATGCTGCTGCTGTTGCTGCTGCTGCTAAGTCACTTCAGTCGTGTCCGACTCTGTGCGACCCCATAGATGGCAGCCCACCAGGCTCCCCCGTCCCTGGGATTTTCCAGGCAAGAACACTGGAGTGGGTTGCCATTTCCTTCTCCAATGCATGAAAGTGAAAAGTGAAAGTGAAGTTGCTCACTCGTGTCCAACTCTTAGCGACCCCATGGACTGCAGCCCACCAGGCTCTTCCGTCCATGGAATTTTCCAGGCAAGAGTACTGGAGTACTGGTTGCCATTGCCTTCTCCAGCACGGTATCTACAGAGGATGGGGAAAAGGAGTATTTGAGCTTCTTTATCTCTGTAGTAGTGGGCTGGCTATGTTTTCACCAGGTCTCTTGTATGGGGAAGCCCCCTCCAAATAAGTTTTTATTGCACCTTAACCTTCAGAGGACAGAAAATTTCAGAGGTCAAGTGTGGTATGTCATGGCCAGCACATAGAAGGTAAGCATTCCTGGGAGTTGTATTTAGGAACTGGGCTACACTGGCTGTCTACCCCATAACTGGGGTGTCAAAAGTAAGTTCATTAAGGATGCTAATGAGACTCAAACTACGCAGTCTAATGATTCATGAGAAGCAAACACAGCCAACTGCCTGAGCCCTGCACCAGCCAGAGAGAATTGAGGCTCAAGATTTGAAGAGCACTATGGCAAAAGCTGCAGCTTTTGATATCCCAGTCCCCGGTGGAGACTGCCAGGTAATCCTCCTCTCGCCAAAGCCTGTCAGCCGAATCCTTGTCAGATAGTGAGCAGCTGTGAGTCAGAGCTCTCTGGCCATTGGGGTAAAAGCTCTGCTTAATTGTTCTTGGTAATTGCTGCCTCTAGGGAGCTGGCCTACAGAAGTTATTCATTTCCTCCTCTCTTAATACTCTATTTACATTCTCAAACAAAATACTTATGCAAAAGCGGTTTCCCTCGTTTTATTGAGGCTAATGATAGCAGTTACCTCTATAAATGGAAATCTACAGGTATGCTTTTTAAATTATTTTTTAAAGAATTTGTGAAACAGTTTCATACGCATTATATAATTTCAAGCTCACAGTACTCAGGCAGCAAACTAATGGTCAGAGAGAAGTACCTTTGAAAAGGCCACTCAAAGGGGCGGATGGGTTATTGTGGACTATGTAGCCCCGTTGCGTGCGTGTGTGCGTGCTAAGTTGCTTCCGTCATTCCGACTCTGTGCAACCCTTGCATTATAGCCCACCAGGCTTCTCTGTCCATGGGATTCTCCAGGCAAGAAAACTAGAGTGGGTTGCCATTTCCTTCTCCAGGGGATTTCCCCAACCCAGGAATCGAACCCAGGTCTCCCACACTGCAAGTGGATTTTATCAGCTGAGCCACCAGGGAAGACCATACTTCTTTCTAAACCCAGCACATATGGAACTCACACAATAAATGTCTATAAGGTCAGACTGAAAAGGGAACTTTTTTTTAATATGTGTATATATCTATATTCTTTTCCTTTGTAGTTTGTTACAAGATATCAAATACAGGGCCCTATGCTATATAGTAAATCCTTGCTGTTTAATCTATTTTATACTTGGCAGTGTGTGTCTGTTAATCCTATACTCCTAATTGATCCCTCCTCCTCCTTCTCCTTTTGTAACCATAAGTTTGTTTCCTGTGTCTATGAGTCTGTTTCTGTTTTGTAAACAAGTTGATTTATTAAAATGTTTTAGATTCCACATAGGCGTGATATCATATGACATTTATCTTTCTGTCTGACTTACTTCACTTAGTATGATAATCCCTAGGTCCATCCATGTCGCTGCAAATGGCATTTTTCCCTTCCTTTTATGGCTGAGTAATATTCCATAGTATATACATACTACATCTTCTTTATCTATTCATTGGATGATAGACATTTAGGTTGCTTCCCTGTCTTTGCTATTATAAATGCTGCTGCAATGAACATCGGAGCACGTGTATTTTTTTAAATTAGACCTTTCACATTTTCAGACATATGCCCAGGAGTGGGACTGCTGGATCACAGAGTAACTCTATATTTAGTTTTTAGGAAACGTCCATGCTATTTTCCATTGTGGATGCATCAATTTACACTTCACAAACACTGGGTAGGAGGGTTCTGAAAGAAGAACTCAAATTAATTTCTTAAGTGAATTGGTGTCTGAGAAAGAAGTCCCTGGAGATTACACAATTCCTCCATAAAGTTATCTAAGTACAAGGACCACCTTGAACTGAGGCTCTGTATGTTTGTTGGTTTGTTTTCAAAGGGAGACTGCATGAATACAGTCTGAGATCTAAGGTTCCTAACTTGGAAACCTAGCCGGTCACTTCCCTGTCTTCTCAGCTGCTTGAAGCTGCAATTTTCTTATCTGTAAAGACTACATTTGTGGTTTGGCATCATTGATGCTTATTATGACAATTCTTCTCTCTCTGGGACCTCCTGTCCTCTCTGTTCCAGGGAAGTCTACTATGAGTTCCTTAATTACCTGCAGAACATAAAAAAGCCTGGCTTCCATCCAGAGGATGTGGAGGTGGCTAATTTCTTTCTGATTCTGACCCTAAGTTCCATCAACTCCAAAGCAGCATAAGCACCTTAGAGAGGAGGAGGGTGTAGATACTGAGATATTCAGACCTTCCTGCTCTCATCTGAATCAGAGCCAAGCCGCAGTACTGCCAACTGTCATTCTTTTTGCATAAGATTTAGGAGTGGTGTTCATCTTCATTTGATATCAACTTCCAGAGTTAGATGATGTTTCTGAAAGACCCTACAAATGGAGGATTCAAGGATAAAGCAAGCTTTATTAGGGGTTTCTATGCATTTCCATAGCTTTGATTTTGCTAGAGATTTGAAGGTTTTTGAACTTCAAAGGTAAATGAGACCTCTTTTTACTAGTTGAACTTTTTGGAGAAGTTCATGGGAATTCAGAGTTGTTTGATGAACTTATGTAACTTGTTTCTTGGAACCTCCCTACCACAAGGGACAAAATTAAAGTCAAGATATTAGTCATACATTCTTTGCATTCATCTAGAATCTGAACTTGAGGCCCTCAATGCATAAGGCCAAAAAGAAGTGAGTAAATACAAGAAAAAAAAATCAAGGATAGAGCCAAGAACATCTTGATGTGGGGGCCAAGAGGAATAAACAAAGCTTGTGTTCTGGGGAGCTCAAGCTGTAGACTTGTGGTACTACTTGTCTTTACCACAAAGGAGTCTAGAGAATGGTTATCTTATCAATTCAGGTCCCCTTCAACCACGGGGAGCATCACACTTTACAATGGAGCTGACAGAGGCCTTGAAGGATGAGTAGGATGTCTGTTTATCAGACTTCTGTTTATCATCCTAAGAGTTGAGGGAGGATTCAGTCAAAGCAAACAACTTAGGGGTGTGAAAATACACATTGTGAAGCATCAGTAAAAAACTGGATATAGAGCAACCACCACTGAGTGAGGAGAAGTGACACAATTATGGTCATAACTCAGTTCACAGATAATACGCTTTAGTAATAAGATGCATCACATCTAGCCCTAAAAAATGATGCACATAACCTTTGATTGGTCCTTGTGTATCTCTTTTTACTTACTCATCAAAAATTTTTGTGTCCACTCAACCACTATCTTACATCATACCTAAAAATCAACTCAAAATGGATTAAAGACTTGAAAATCTGAAACTGGAAACTGGACGACTAAACAGCAAACCTGAGATACATAAAATGGAACCTTTGTAAACTGCTGGCAGGAAAGTAAATTGGTACAACCACTATGGAAAATAGTATGGAGGTTCCTCAAAAAATTCAAAATAGAACAACCTGATGATTCAGAAATTCTGGGTACATATCTTAAGAATATGAAAATACTAACAAAAAAATATGTGCATTCCCATGTTCACTACAGCGTTACTTACAATACTTAAAACATGGAAACAGCCTCGGGGTGTGTCAACAGATGAACAGACAAAGAAACTGTGACATATTGAAAGGAAACAGAATATGCCACCCCAAAATATGACATTTTGGTATATAGATCATTTTTAACTGAAGGCAATCAAGATGCAGCAGACTCAGGAAACACTTTTACCTCTCCCGTACCTACCTAAAAGAATTCAGAGGACCTATACCAGAAAAAGAGCTGTTACCAGAAATAGTTTTTTTTAATCGGAAAGATCTTCTAATTACCAAATATCTACTCTTCTTATAATTCAGTGAGGCACTCTCCTCCCCTTTGAAACCTCAAATTCCTATCTCATTTCTTAATTCAGGATGGCATATAAGCCTCAACTGCCCAGTTTGCCCTTGAGTCCCATATCTTTGGGTCTTCTGTGCATACAAAATTAATTTCTCTCTTGTTAATCTGATTTATGTTAATTTAATTATTAGACGAGCCAAAGACAAGAAGGAATCTTTTTTCTTCCTCCACAATATATATATATGGGCATGTGTGTTCAGTCACTCAGTCGTGTCCGACTCCTTATGACCCATAGACAGCAGCCCACCGGGCTCCTCTGTCCATGGAATTTTCCAGGCAAGAATACTGGAGTGGGTTGCCATTTCCTCCCCAGGGTACAGTAGACATACAATGGAATATCAGCCATAAAAAGAACAAAATCATGCCATCTGTGACACCATGAATAGATATTGAGGGCATTATGCTAAGTGAAGTAAGTCAGAGAGAGAAAGACAATACTGTATGATCTCTAGTCCATGTGGAATCTAATAAAGAAAAAGAAAGTTTATAGATATAGCAAACAGTTAGTCGTGGCTAGAGGTGGGAGGTGGGAGGAAGCATAGATTCTGAATAATTTTATATAAACTTTAATAAAAAAGCAAACATAAGTGCTATAATTAAAAAGTTTTCATTATTCATGGTGTTATGCTTGGGTGATTAGCTGTGACCCCACACCTGAAAGGAAAGAACAGCCTAAGAATCATATCTATGTGCCACGTGCAGTGTGAATATTGTAGAATCTTAGTTAGGGAAGCAGGGACCTATCAAGTCCTATAGCCTAGGACAGTGGTTCTCAAAGCCTGAATCCTAGACCAGGAGTAACAGCATTCATTTGGATCTCGTTAGAAATTCAGATTCTTTGGTCACAGCCCAGACCTGCTAAATCAGAAACTCTGGGGATAGAGCCCAGCCTCCTGTGGCTTAAGAAGCCTTCCAAGTGATTCTGGTTTGTGTTAAAACTGGAAAACTAATAGTCTAGTGGCTAGGGATATAAACTTTCTCAATTCAGATCATAGCTCTGCTACTAACAGCTGAGTGAACACTGGGAAAAATTATTTCGCTATGATTGTTTCCTTATCCATAAAAGTGGCTGAAATCACCCACCCTGGCCAGGTACCATAGTAACCACTTGCATGAGTTATCTTACCACATGAGGTCCTGGTAAGGAATGCAGAGCTAACAAGCTACCACCAACTGAAAGAGTTCAAGAAAGGGTAAAAGGAGAGAGGAGACTCCAATCTATATGTCCTACTAACCTCCCAGAATCCTTCTTGCTGGAATCTATTTTGGCTAAGAGATGTAATGTGTATGCCACCAGGAAGGACCCTGAATCAGAATGATTAGTCGAAGACAACCCCAAACTAACCCAGTTACCATAAAACCCTAGACTGTGAGTCATGTTGCAGAGCACTTCTCCTCAATTCCCTTACCATGCTGCTCTCCATCCAGGTGTCCCTTCCCAAAAAGTCTCTTTCTTAGTTAACACGTGTGTCTCCTTAGACATTTCTGAGTGTTAGACAAGAGCCCATTTTCAGACCCTGGGAGGGACCCTTTTCCTGCTACAAATTAAAGATAATATTAATACCTGCCTCAGAGGTTTATTATGATAATTAAATGAATCAACTTCAATTTTTTTTTTTTTTTTTTGCCTGATCCCCCTATTAAGTGAAGTGAAGTGACAGTTTCTCAGGTGACTCCAACTCTTTGTGACCACATGGACTGTAGCCTGCCAGGCTCCTCTGTCCATGGAATTCTCCAGGCAAAATTACTGGAGTGGGTTGCTATTCCCTTCTCCAGGGGATCTTCCTGACCCAGGGATCGAACCTGGTCTCCAGCATTGCAGGCAGATCCTTTACCGTCTGAGCCACCAGGGAAGCCCTCCATCTACTACTAAGCACCATGTACATGTTAGCTGTTGCCTTTGAGGTAGAAATGGCATGAACCTTCCTTTCTGCCTTGACTTCTCTTTTAGATCTTGGAAGCACTGTTTTTTAGAACTGTTGGATTATTTTCAATTATAAAATGAGAACAATCACCAACATTCCTTTAACACTTGAAATGGATTCTCCAATAAGGAGCTGCTTTTTGGTCCTTAATTGAAAGAAAAATATCCCTTACGTTCCAACGCTGAAAAAAAAATACCCATTATATCCGATCTACTCTTACCACAAGCCTAAGGACACATGTTTCCAGAGTAAATTACAAGAGCCGCAGGCAGCAGCTATTGCTTTTCAAGCAGCTCAATAATCCATCACTCTGCCTTCACTTATTTTCCTGAAATTCACCTGAATGCAAACAGGTTTGCACCTAAATTTTAGCAAAACATCGGGAATTCAGGCTCCAAGCTCAAATACTTGTCTTCATTTTGTTTAATATTTTGACAAATCTGACTTTTTAGTATTGATTGACTGTCCAAGCAGGCAATCAAAATGCTTAATCAATCACTCTTTTGGTGCCTGTTGTCCTTCCAGAGCAATAGGTGGTTAAGCTCCATTGACCTTCTCTTGTAATTAATTCCAGCCTTTATTAATAAGCCCCTTACAAGCCTTCAAAGCCCTGCAAAATTGCATCTCCCAAGAATGAACTTTGCCCTCTGGATTTTCCTGAAATCAACCAGAGTGAAGCACAACCTGGGTGATGATACAGGGACAAGCAGGAGCTGGGTGTGTCCCTTGAATGGATCTGACAGCTGATGGATGAAAGCCCAGACCTTGAGGTAGATCCCCCACTCCTGCTATTTGGCTCAGGGAAGAACACAAGAATGGCTAATTGGCATTGCTTCTGACTTCACTGCTTTTGCCCAGAAGCAAAAGTCACTAGGACAGGAAAAAGTAATTTGGGTTCCCAGAAGGAGCACATATGACTCTGTGTGGTGTGTTCAATGAGAAGTCCAGAGAATTGACTGCCAATAATGAGAATACATAATTTTTGCCAAGTTGCTGCAACTACATGGATGTCAGTTTCTTTATCACTCAAATGACAGGATTGTCCTGGGCGGTTTCTTGAGTTCTCTTCTACCTCTAATCTTCCACAATTACTTCATTTCTCAGAGCCACTTCTCTCACTGGCAGACATAATTACCAGGGCAAGGCTTTTGCAGATTTGGATCCTCTAGAAAGATGCCAAATTCCACTTCTTTATGAATTGTTTCATAGCCCATTACAGATGTGATAAAGGACTGTATTTGCCTTTTATAGTCAATAAAAACATATTCAGATTTCAAGGGCTAAAAACCCAGTATTACATATATTTAATTCTTTCATTTAGGAATCTTATTTCTGGACAAAGAAGAAAGAAGATTAAAATGAAAAGTTAGAATGGCATAACCTATAGTTGTACATACCACCTAAAATAGACAATTATTATATTTTGTAAAATTTGCTTCATTTCTTTTCTTAAATTATAAAAAGATACACATTATAAATGATGTTACAGGGTTCTTTGCTTTTATCTAGCTTCATTTCAGCAACTGCCTTCTCATTCCCAGGCAATCATGCTTATGAATTCTATTCCTATTATTCTAGTACATTTTAAAACATAAATGAATATATTAATGGATTGATAGAAACATGGGTAAATTCATGAATGGATAACAACTTCTGATAGATATGGATGGGTACAGACAACACATTTATATATATATATATATATATATATATATATATATATATATATCCATATGTAGTATTTTTCAACAATCCAATGGATGTTGGCAATTTGATCTCTGGTTCAGCTGCCATTTCTAAATCCAGGTTGAACATCTGGAAGCTCATGGTTCATGTATTGCTGAAGCCTGGCTTCGAGAATTTTGAGCATTACTTTGCTAGCATGTGAGATGAGTACAATTGTGCAGTAGTTTGAGCATTCTTTGGCATTGCCTTTCTTTGGGATTGGAATGAAAACTGACCTTTTCCAGTCCTGGGGCCACTGCTGATTGCTGGCATTTTGAGTGCAGCACTTTCACAGCATCATCTTCCAGGATTTGAAATAGCTCAGCTGGAATTTCATCACCTCCACTAGCTTTGTTTGTAGTGATGCTTCCTAAGGCCCACTTGACTTCACATTCCACCAGACTTCACGATGTCTGGCTCTAGGTAAGTGATCATACCATTGTGATTATCTGGGTCCTGAAGATCTTTTTTGTGTAGTTCTTCTGTGTATTCTTGCCACCTCTTCTTAATATTTTCTGCTTCTATTAGGTTCATACCTTTTCTATCCTTTATTGTGCCCATCTTTGCATGAAATGTTTCCTTGGTATCTCTAATTTTCTTGACGAGATCTCTGCTGCTTCTGCTGCTGCTAAGTCACTTCAGTTGTGTCCGACTCTGTGCAACCCCATAGATGGCAGCCCACCAGGCTCCCCCGTCCCTGGGATTCTCCAGGCAAGAACACTGGAGTGGGTTGCCATTTCCTTCTCCAATGCATGAAAGTGAAAAGTGAAAGTGAAGTTGTGTCTGACTCTATGTGATCCCATGAACTGCAGCCTTCCAGGCTCCTCGGCCCATGGGATTTTCCAGGCAAGAATACTGGAGTAGGTTGCCATTGCCTTCTCTGACAAGATCTCTAGTCTTTCCCATTCTATTGTTTTCCTCTATTTCTTAAAGAGATGGGAATACCAGACCACCTGACCTGCCTCCTGAGAAATCTGTATGCAGGTCCAGAAGCAATGGTCAGAACTGGACATGGAAAAACAGACTGGTTCCAAATAGGAAAAGGAGTACGTCAAAGCTGTATATTGTCACCCTGCTTATTTACCTTGTGCAGAGTACATCATGAGAAATGCTGGACTGGAAGAAACACAAGCTGGAATCAAGATTGCCGGGAGAAATATCAATAACCTCAGATATGCAGATGACACCACCCTTATGGCAGAAAGTGAAGAGGAACTAAAAAGCCTCCTGATGAAAGTGAAAGAGGAGAGTGAAAAAGTTGGCTTAAAACTCAATATTCGGAAACTGAAGATCATGGCATCTGGTCCCATCACTTCATGGCAAATAGATGGGGAAACAGTGACAGACTTTATTTTGGTGGGCTCCAAAATCAATGCAGATGGTGATTGCAGCCATGAAATTAAAAGACGCTTGCTCCTTGGAAGAAAAGTTATGACCAACCTAGACAGAATATTAAAAAGCAGAGACATTACTTTGCCAACAAAGGTTCATCTAGTCAAAGCTTTGGTTTTTCCAGGAATCATGTATGGATGTGAGAGTTGAACTATAAAGAAAGCTGAGCACCGAAGAATTGATGCTTTTGAACTGTGGTGTTGAAGAAGACTCTTGAGAGTCCCTTGGACTGCAAAGAGACCCAACCAGTCCATCCTAAAGGATATCAGTCCTGAATATTCATTGGAAGGACTGATGCTGAAGCTGAAACTCCAATACCTTGGCCACCTGATGCGAAGAACAAGCTCATTTGAAAAGACCCTGATGCTAGAATGATAAAGGCTGGAGGAGAAGGGGACGACAGAGGATGAGATGGTTGAATGGAATCATCGACTCAATGGACATGACTTTGAGTTAACTCCAGGAGTTGGTGATGGACAGAGAAGCCTGGCATACTGCAGTCTTTGGGGTCACAAAGAGCTGGACACGACTGAGCGACTGAACTCAACTTATATGTATATATGTATATATATGAACTCAACTTATATGTATATCTATGGCTTGAGATTTGCATATGTATTTATTATACATATATTATTCTTCAAATAACCTATTTCTGTCAAAACATAATTTTTGAGATGACCTGTGCTATAAAGGAGTATACTTCTTTCCTTTTAATTGGTGTCAAGCATTGAAGTGTAAAAATATATCATTAAATTTTCCATTTTTTCAGCATTAGCTTTTGATCATTTGTAGAATTTTGCTTTTATTAACTATGGTGTCATAAATATTCTCTCACAAGTCTCCTATTACACATTTTAGAGAATCTGTATAGAAAATAATCCCAGAAGTACAATTGTTAGCCATAGGGTTGCACGCTGACAATTTTATTAAGTAGTGTTGTAACTCTGCTCTCCAACATGTTAACATGATTTTGTGATTCCATTTTCTCACATCTTGGCTAATAATTGCTACTGTTAAATTTAATTTTTGCTAATCTGATGGATGTAAAATGGTGTGTCATATTTGTATATTTCATTTTTTGTCTCATGTTTGCAATTCTTAGATCAGTGTAGCTGAAAATTGTTTCATGTTTAATGACATTTCAGGGCTCCTCTTCTATAATGACTTACTCATTACCCCTGTTTTTTTTTCAATTTGTTATTTTATTTAATGATTTTTATGAGCTATTTATATTTTTACATATATGGAATTTATTTGTTATGTATATTCAAGGTCATTTTGATTCAACAAAGTCATCTTTGGGGAGACATACAGGAACTGTTGTTTTCCTCTTTATTGATTGCTAGTTTATTCAAAGGGTCACTTTATGATATTTGAACATACAATATTTTCTTTCTTTAAACAGATCTCTTAACTTCCCATGCCCACAAATGGTGGTGGTGGGGGGGGTAGCCTCCCTGACATCATCGAAACTCATATTGGAAGTCCTAGAATCTAAAATGTACCATTAGACCTTCAAACAGTTTCATTTCCTCCTCGAATCCACCAACAGTTATGTTCAGTGCTGTGTTGTGCTGTGCTTAGTCACTCAGTCATGTCCAACTCTGCTATTCCATGGACTGCAGCCTGCCAGGCTCCTCCCTCCTTGGGGATTCTCCAGGCAAGAATACCAGAGTGGGTTGCCAGGCCCTCCTCCAGGGGATCTTCCCCACCCAGGGAGGAACCCAGGTCTCCTGCATTGCAGGCAAATTCCTTACCAACTGAGCCACCAAGGAAGCCCTATGTTCAGTGCTAACTGACTATAAATCCTTTTGCCAGCACCCAAATGTGTCCTCATTCCAGTAAAACTTGGAGAAGGAAGACTTTTTAGAGATAGTCACTACACTTAATTTAGTCTTTTTAA